>NC_080387.1:71216453-71540659 GCF_028751815.1 Salvia miltiorrhiza
AATGAAGACTAAAAAAGAACCTTTGGAGCATTTTTCATATTTGCTATTTTACATCGACAAAATTTGTTCATAGGTAAATTCTGTTTCAATATAATAATAAAAAATTGCGAGACTCTTCAGGTTGCCTCGGAGTCATCAATATTCTCTAGATATCAGTACATTACCAAATGGTGTTGCAAAAGTTGTCCTACTGGCTACTGCCTAGCTATTTTTGCAACATTTATTGGTAAAGATGCACCATTAAATGTGCAATTTCTAGTACGCCACTTCCCACACCCTAGTAAAGTTATTGCATTAGAATGCTTAAACTGCCCACACTCTAGTAAAGTTATTGCATGAGAATGCTTAAAAAGAATAACGATGCTAATTCATGAATCAAACCAAGGTGGTCATATAAAGTATTGGATGTGAAACCTGGCTTGGCCGGCTGGTCACAGAAGCTAATCTAGTAATTGAGATTGAGCTGGTGTTTGATGCCAAGATACACGAACTTTTAACAATGTTGTCTAATTGAATAAACAACTTCTTCTTCACATCCTCCGACTCCACAATGGCCTCAATTACCATATCCGCAGAGTGAAAATCCTCAATATTTGAAGTAAACCTCAAGTTCCTTATAGCTTCAGCGCCTTTTTCCTATAGGAAATCAACTTAGAAGATCAACTCACAGTTACAAGTAGAAAACTACAATTTAGTAAACTCGTCCAAAAATAGATAGACGAATGAATAGAATCGAAGGCATTAACATACGAAAATGAAAGGCTCTATTGAAATTGTTCTTTCGAATAATTTCCCAAAGCTAAAACAAATGTTCCTCCCTAACCAAGTTCCCTCCGAAGATCAAGAATTAAAATGATAACTGAAGGCAATCAAGAAAATTTCTCAAGTGGCATTTACAACACATGAATTGTGATATGAATTTAGTGCAAACAGTCAAGATCAAGAACCTGCAACGCATAGTAATCACCAATCAGAAAATGAAACATTAGTTACATCAGATCAAATAAACATGATAAGAAAACCTTAGTGAGATGGCCTTTGAGGACCATGTTTTCGATTCTCGAGGAGATAGATTCACGTGCTTTTGAGAGAGCCACAGAGTCGGAGTCATGAAGCCACACCTCACAGCCATTCACTGCTGCGAGCTGTGCGATTCCCGAACCCATTTGGCCACTTCCCACAACACCAACACACCTGTAACAGACACAACACAAAATAACATAAGAGTGTAACCTAAAAACTTACTTTACTTAAAAAAGAGATGATATAATAACGAACAATAACAATCAAACACAGAATGACCAAATTGTTTTTGCAAAATAACATAACTCATTTTGTGATGACATTAACTCTCTAAACTGAGGGAGGAATTCAGCACCACATCACTGAATAAATATCAAATCACTTAAAACATGATACAAACATTTTAACATCTTCGAGCGGGAGACCGTGGCGACTCGACATAGATCCTTGCAGACTTATTCCTCAATCTGAAATTTGACAATGAGTATATGAGTATAAAACTTAGTGGTGAAACAATATAAGCAGCAGCAGCTATAACCAATTGCCATAAATCAGATCGTAACATAAAAGAAAACTCAAGCAATTCACATCATAATTCCCCCGCCGCCACCTTCCCCCTTCAATTCCTCTGTCGCCGGCCGTGGGTTGGCCGACTCGGCCTCTGTCAATTGCGAGATGCCGAAATTGACGCTGAAACTTTTGAGTAAAAACTCAAGCAAAGAATCACGCGAACAGAATCCTCTGCTGCGAGACTTCTCCGTACAATTACTTCGTCGCCCGATATCTAAACGACAAATTGAAGTTATCGTTTGAAAGTCCATGCTGGAGAGCTTGTTATTCACCGGAATTTGACTTGAAGTTAGGGCACGCACGCAAATATATAAAATGATCTATTCTCCTCCTTCCTTCAGCCGCCGCCTGCCACCACCGGCAACCACATCCTCCACGCACACACTCCACTGCTCCAGTTACAGCAACAACACATTCCAACGAGAAAAAGAGAAAATAGAAGAAGAGATGAAAGAAACACAGTTACCTCAACTCCGAGTAGAATTTGTTTGGGCAGCTCAAACAATCATAGAATGGCGCACCAATCAGTAGAATATGTACTCCCTCCGTCCACCAATCAACTACCCATTTGATGGTCGGCACGAAAACTAAGAAAGCTAAAAAAGGTGGTGTAAAAGTGGTGTAAAAGACTAAAAGGGTAGTGTTAATATATTTTGATTACTTTTACTAATCTTTCATTAGCTATTTGACATTATTTTAATGCCTTGACTTATTAAAGTGTTTTTTTTTATAAGCTATTTCTTTCTTTCTTTTTTTACTCTTTAATTAAATAAACTAAAAATTGGAAAATAAATAAACTGAAAATTCAAAAAAAATAAATAAATAAACTGAAAATTCCGAAAATAATTTTTTTAGAAAATAAATAAACTTAAAGTTGGAAAATAATTAAATAAACTGAAAATTCAGAAAATAAATAAACTGGAAATAAATAAATAAATAAATAAACTGAAAATTCAAAAATAAATAAACTGGAAATAAATAAATAAATAAACTGAAAATTCAGAAAATAAATAAACTGGAAATAAATAAATAAATAAATAAACTGAAAATTCGAAAATAAATAAACTGGAATTAAATAAATAAACTGAAAATTCGAAAATAAATAAATAATTTAAAATCTGGAAAAATATTATTTTTAGAAAATAAATAAACTAAAGTAGGAATAAATAAATAAATAAACTGAAAATTCAGAAAATAAATACAATGGAAACAAATAAATAAACTGAAAATTCGAAAATAAATAAATAAATAAACTGAAAATTCAGAAAATAAATAAAATGGAATTAAAAAATAAATAAACTCAAAATCCGAAAATAAATAAATAAATAAACTGAAAATTCAGAAAATAAATAAACTGGAATTACATAAATAAATAAATAAATAAACTGAAAATTCAAAAATAAATAAATAAATTAAAATCTGGAAAATTATTTTTTTAGAAAATAAATAAACTTAAAGTTCGAAAATAAATAAATAAACTGAAAATTCAGAAAATAAATACAGTGGAAATAAATAAATAAACTGAAAATTCGAAAATAAATAAATAAATAAACTGAAAATTCAGAAAATAAATAAAATGGAATTAAATAAATAAATAAACTCAAAATCCGAAAATAAATAATTAAATAAACTGAAAATTCAGAAAATAAATAAACTGGAATTAAATAAATAAACTGAAAATTCGAAAATAAATAAATAAATTAAAATCTGGAAAATTATTTTTTTAGAAAATAAACAAACTGGAATTAAATAAATAAATAAACTGAAAATTCGAAAATAAATAAATTAAAATCTGGAAAATTATTTTTTTTAGAAACTTAATAAACTTAAAGTTTGAAAATAAATAAATAAACTGAAAATTCAGAAAATAAATAAATTGGAAAATAAATAAACTGAAAATTCGGAAAATAAATAAACTGGAAATAAATAAATGAATAAATAAACTGGAATTAAAATTTTCAGAAAATAAATAAATAAATAAACTGAAAATTGAAAAATAAATAAATTGGAAAATAAATAAATAAATAAACTGAAAAATTAGAAAATAAATAAACTGAAAATTCGAAAATAAATAAACTGAAAATTCAGAAAATAAATAAACTGGAAATAAATAAATGAATAAATAAAATGGAATTAAAATTTTCAGAAAATAAATAAATAAATAAATAAACTGAAAATTGAAAAATAAATAAACTGGAAATAAATAAATAAGTGATAATGATAAAGGAAACTGGAAATAAATAAATAAATAAACTGAAAATTCAGAAAATAAATATACTGAAAATTCCGAAAATAAATAAATTGGAAATAAAAATTTTAGAAAATAAATAAACTGGAAATTTAAAATATCCTACTCCATTTAATTAATATCAAAATTAGTTTAAGTAGACAAGTAATGGTAGAGTGTGGTGGGTCCAATTGGTAAAGTGTAGTAATTTATAAAGTAAGGGAGGGTATATATGTCCAAAAAGCAGAGTAGGTAGTTAATTGGTGGACAAAATTTTAGAGGCAAATGGGTAGTTGATTGGTGGACGGAGGGAGTATATTTTAGAGTGTTTTAAATAAGGGTGTGTTTGATAGGTGTGATGAGATAAAGGATGATAAATAAAATCTAGATAAATAATATAGATTGAGTGAGATTGTTAATATTTTATAGGTGTTTGATAAATAAGATATAAATGCTAAGATAACTAATATTATTGTTTGATACTCACTCCGTCCCAATATTCAAGTCTCCTATTCCTTTTTGGGTCGTCCCAATATTCAAGTCTCTTTTCCCTTTTTGGCAAAAATTAGGCTAGAATTAGTTGAATTAACAATGCTCTCTATTTCTTCTCTCTCTATTCTCTCTCTCTTTGTCACTCTCTCTCTCTCTCTCTCTCTCTCTCTCTCTCTCTCTCTCCCCTCTCTTCACTCTCAAATCGCCGCCTCTCTCTCTGTAGCATAATCGCCGCCTTTCCCTCTCGTTTAATTCTCCGTCCGGCGCCGTCGTTCGCGCGGCACGACTCAGGCGGTCAGGCCACCCACCCCTTCGCAGTTCACACCCCACCGTTCAGGCGTCCACTCGCGGCTCTTCTCCGCCGCGACTCATCCACTTCCAGTCGCCGGAGGGCTTCTGCGACCACGACTCACACCAGCCGGCGTAGCCAGTCGTCGGTTCTCCTTCAATTTCCTCTACCTTCTCCTCGTCGGAATATTTCGAATCGGAAAGCTCGAGCCCTTCTCGACTCTGTATCTTTGATTGTGTATCTTTGATTTTCGGGATGAAGGATGCCTTTATGTATGTGTGTGTTCTGCCAGAGATCTGTGTGTGTGTGTTTTGCAAGAGAGAACGGCGAGAAGAGAGAGAAGAGATTTGGGCTCGATTTTGAGAAATTGAGTGTGAGGAAGAGAAATGGAGAGAATGACAGTGAAGAGGAAGGGGGAAGTGACGCCAACCGAAGAAGGAATAAGGGCGGCGACTCGCCGGCCCCTCAGCAGCGGCGGCGGCGGATCCTAGATGGAGGAGGAAGTTTTGGGGCTGAACTTGCATGTTTCGATTGAGTGTATGTGTGGGTGTTCAGTGAGCCAGAGAAAGGGGGACGGAGTCACGGCCAACAGCCTCGCCGGCGGCTGAAACAGCCGGCGAACGACGGCGCAGAACTCACGTGCAGAGAGAGAGGCGCAGAGACTTGATTAGTTGCTTTAATTAAGAAATAAAATAACATTAATTGAAGCACTAATTATGTGGTCCCTACTAATTTAACATCAACTTTACCTCTCCTAAATACCCGTGTCCAAAACAAAGGAGACTTCATTATTGGGACGGAGGGAATACAATAGATACAACTATAGATTAAAAAGTAAATTACAATTTTACCCTTATATAACTAAACAAAAAAAATAAAATAAATAATTATCCCTTTCCAATTCTCAACCCCAACACCAGCCGCCCCCACCTGCTGCCCCACCGTCTAGTGCTCCTCTTCTTCACCAAACATCCTTCTTCACCATTGATACATCTCACAGCCCACGCCAGCTAGGGGTGAGCAAAAAATTCGAAACCGAATAACCGAACCGATCCAAACCGAAATTTTAAAATATGGTTCGGTTTTTTCGGTTTTTCGGTTCGGTTCGGTTTTTTTTTCATAAAATTTTGGTTTTTAGGTTCGGTTCGGTTTTTTTTTCATAAAATTTCGGTTTTTAGGTTCGGTTCGGTTCGGATTTTTTAAAACCGAACAAAACCGAAAAACCGAATTATATTTATAATACATATATATATATATATATATATATAATATTTTAATTGCAATTTTATAATATCTAACTTCTAATATTTTTTTTAATTTTATAATTTTTTTTGGAATTTTTGGTTCTTTTTTTCAAAAATTTCGGTTTTTTCGGTTTTTTTTTTCGAAAATTTCGGTTTTCTTCGGATTAATTCGGTTTTTCGGTTCGGTTCGGATTTAATTATAAAAAATTCGGTTAATTCGGTTCGGTTTGTTCAGTTAATTCGGTTCGGTTCGGTTTTTTTTTAGAACCGAACTAAAATATGGTTTGGTTTGGTTTTAGCAAAAACCGAACCATATAACCGAATGCTCACCCCTAACGCCAGCACCAAAAAAAAAAAAAATCACAGCCTCCCCCTTTCTTCCTCCCCCACGCCTCCCCCATCTTTGTCTACCAAAAAAATTTTCACAGCCTCCCCCCTTTATTCCTCCCCCACGCCTCCCCCATCTTTGTCTGAAAAAAAAAATTCACAGCCTTCCCCCCTCCCCTTTCGACCCCCCTTCTATTCCACCCCTTTCTTCCTCAAAATTTATGGTGAGAAATTTTTTCCAAACAAAATTCAAGCGAGGGCAGGGGGCGAGGCGAGGGAAATCTGGGTTTAGGGCGAGGCGAGGGAAACCACTGTCCCTTTCTTCTTCACAAGAAATCTATATTTTTCACGACGATTTCTGGGTTCATATTGTGAAGAACACGACGATTTCTGGGTTCGTATTCCAATTCTTGAATTTTTCTGCGATTGAAGAACACGACGATTTTTGCAAAGAACATCTTGATTTTTCACGAGAGAATTCTTGATTTTTCATTTTTGAAGTTGGGTTGATGATGGGGATAAATCTATCAACAAAAAATTAATATGGGTTACTGTACAAAATGGGATAACTTAACTTGGGGGTGGGGTGAGATGGCTGATCTAGGAGGAACAATACATTAGTAGCGGGCCGCCCCTTTTCTACGGGCCAATGCTACTAATTAACTCACCTATCAAACACTCCAAATTCTATAGAAATACTAATTAACTCATCTAATACACTCTATCAAACTGGCCCTAAGTGGAAAAAGAGAATCGTCAAAAATTAATGTGTTAACCGCATCTCTAATGGTCCACTCTACATTAGAGTAAACTTCAATCTATTGTAGGGTAAAATGTAGAGTAATTTAGTTTTGTTCTCTACAATCAACTCTATATTTCACTTTACAATGAAATATTTTATTTTGATGCTTTCAATTTTTATTAAAATAATATTTTAATATAATTATTATATATATATATATATATTTGATTATATTTATATTTATTCTGATTTATTTAATTATAACATAATATAATATAAATATTTTTTTACTAAGAACTATATTTAAATTGTTGCACATTAATTTATTCCAACAACATAAAAATAACTTACATAATACTTGTTGCACATTAATTTTATTATTATCGCAATTTTATATTATTATATTTTTATGATGTTGCAATTTAAAAATTCTATATAATATCTTTTATAATTTAAACACAAAAAATGAAACAAATTAATAATATAAAATATAGAAAAAAAAAATCTTTTGCTCATAAACAAGATAAATAAGGATTATTTCATATAAATAACAAAAAGAAATAAAAATAAAACAACAAAAAGAAAGATAAAAGAAAAGCAAAAAAAAAAAAGTGAACTCCCGTGATGAACAGTACCCCGCTACATCTGCCAGGGCCCAGGGTACTGTTCACTAACTCTACAATTTGGCGTGAAATGGCATGCTGCTGGAGGGAGTATATCACAGCAAAGTAGCGGTTTACTCTATTTAAGAGTGCCGCTACAGTTGCTCTAAATGGTAGGTATTTTGTAAATATTGAGGGTGAATGATTTTAAAATATAAAGGTATTTTTGAAAAGAAAATCATACATTCTTTGTGGATAGAGGGAGTATAATAAATCATAATTAATCTATTTATTAAAAGATAAATTTTTAAATAATTATATATTCTAATTTTAAAATAATTAACTTAAAAAGTCATTTTTCATTCAAATATACAAATTAAATATAAAAAAATAATTATAAATTGTTAATTGAATTAATGAACTCTGATTAATAATTATAAAATTAAACTAAATCATAATAAATTGAAGTTTAAGAGAAAAATAGAAAAATAATTAAATAAATTGATAATGGGACATGGAATGACATATCAAAGATTCAAAATTGGGTTCTCAAAAAAAAGATTCAAAATTGGAATGGATGATCCAAGTAAAAAATATTGACCGGCAATTATTATTTTTGAGAAATTATTACTATTTATTACTCCTAGTTAGTTAGAAGTCAGTAATAATTAAGACGGTTAGGTTCATTTTTCACCACAGAAATAATATAATGCAGATCGGTTATGGAAATCTGTCTAATGAAGTTATACATTTTTTCTGTTTTTACATTGTAATTAAACGGTTAAAACCATAAAAAAAAACTTGTTGGAGCACATGATAAGAATTAAGATGTCAACTTCTAATAGCCCTTTTTAGTTAAGAAAAAACAACTAATGGTATGTTTTGTCCCCTACATCAAGCGGTGCGACCTCCTGTCTGTGAACAGTGAGGTCTCGGATTCAAACACCACTGCACCCCTTCCCCAGCTCCCTCGGACTAAAAAAAAAAAAACTAAAGAAAAAGTTTTACTAGCTTTTAAAATTCATCAATTCAAATAATGCTTTTCTTTAGATGAAAAAATTGTGGAAACACTAAATTCGGATGAAGAATAAATCAAGCCTAGAGAGTTGACAATTAAATGAAATTATTTAATCAAAGCAAATATAGGGTTGGCAAAATGTGCATGTCTGGTCGTTATCGATCGACACCAACACGAACTCTAGCATAAAAATTAAAATAAATATTTAATAAAAAAATAGTATTAATATTAATTCTAATGGGTTACACAAAATTATCATGTCTTTATCAGATCGACGTGATAAGAATACGAATCCAATAAAACTTGACACTAATCCATTAATTTCGTATAATTTAATAATTTATCATCGTACTTTTATATTGTGTCTAAAATTGTCAACCCCAAAGAAACGAATCAATCAACTTAAAACGCTCAATTAATTATACTATTCATTCATAAAATGACATAGAGCCATATGAAACTTTGGCTTTTATTCCTCATCTGATAAGATAAAGATGAGAGCTACTAACAATCATATCCACAAGAACAATAAGGACGTTTGGGATTATCTGTATTGCAAAAGCTCCATATGTAAATGCTTGGACTCACTTTATTTTTGCATGTTTTTACACATGATTCATTGTTGCAATCACTCTCAAAATCTCTTTTGCATTATGTTCCAGAAACCAAGCCATCTGAAAATGATTTTTTTTTTTTAAGTCATAGGCCATGTCTTCATTTTTGTCTTCAAAAGTTTTGTCTTCATTTTTCAAATTTGAAACCAACGACAAAATATATGAATATGGATTAAATATTTTCACTTTGGGATCAGCTTAATGGTCATAAGTGAAGCACTTTTTTTTTATTGTTGAGAACTTGAGATGATTTTTTGGAGTATAAACGGTAACTAATGATTACGTAGCATTTGTTGGGATAATGGGATTGATGATTGTGTAAATGACATTATTCGGTTATACAAATGACATTGTCTATAATTGACACTATTCGGCTTTACAAACGACACTATAACATTTTAAAATGATACATTCATTGTATATCTTTATTATCAAATGATTGAGAATGATCTATCTGTTTTCACAATAATTAAGAGTTCTCATTTGAACCCTTTCTTTTATATATATATAGGTCATTATCTATAAAATATTTAATTATTTGATATATTAACACCATATTAGAGCATTAGCTTCCATAAAAAATAATAAATGATGGACAAACATAAATTACAAAAAATAAATTAAACCATACATAAAGTTCTAACACTTAATATACATAAATGTCAATCCAACTGAAAAAGATAACAACAAACATATTTATATCGATAGATATAAAAATTCATATACAAACATAACTAAAAATCAAATAAATCTAAATCATATTTGAAGTTCTATTTATAAGGTATATATAAATAATTATTGTGTACAAATTTATATTAAAATCAAGGGTTATAAAAAAAATGTCTTCAACTTTTGTTTTTCAGTAAAAATTTCAACATCCAGTATTTTTTAAAAAAAATGTCTCATTAAGCAAAATCCAACGACAAAATAATGAGTATATATACTAGCTTTGGATGACGAAATCAAGCCGAGATCGACCGAGAGTTGACAGTTCAATGAAAGTAACCGAACTTAAATTTTAAACACTCAATTTAAAATTCATCAATAAAATCACATAGACGCCAAATAAAACTTTGGGTTTTATAATTTATTCATCATCTGATAAGAGAAAAGATATATGAGAGTTTAATTAACAGTCATATGCACAAACACAATGAAGCTCGGCTGGATTATCTCCATTGCAATAGCTCCAAATGTTTGTTGGTTTCTGAACTATTAAATAAACTATTCTTTTGCAAACTGGTTCACAAAATGAACTATTTTTAGGGTCGCATGGGTCACCATATGCTTTGCACGTTGCTCCATAAACCAAACAATCTGCAAAGGAATTTTTTTTTAAAAAAAGTCATTTGCTATGCACTTATATAAAATATATAAAATATTAATATATATGAGAGGTCAATATTATGGGAATAGTATAAATTTTTATACCAGATGCAAGAGCGACTAGGACGAGGATAAATAAAACCGACTTGAAAACTTTCGTCATTTCACAGTTTTTGAGAGCAAATATAAGAGTAATTCATGTTGGGATCTGCTTAAATAATAATTTAGGACATATAGCCATAAGTGAAGCGCTCCTTTTTTTAATTAGTGAGATGATATTTTGGATTATAAATTGTAATTAATGATTACGTTGGTTCGGATAATGGGATTGATGGCTATAATCTACATTATCTTGACCGGATTATAACAAATCTTGAGCTCGCACGATGCATGAGAGATATTATTTAAAGTAATTATAATATTTAAAATCTAATTATTTATTAATGATATATAGGTAGGGATGTCAATCGGGTCAGCCCACTAGATTTCAAGCCAACCCTATCGAGTTTCGGGCTAATCGGGTTGACGATTTTATCGGGTTATAAATTTTCAACCCTAACTTAAATGTTCGGGTTTCGGGCTAGCCCATCAGGCTAATCGGATTAAAGGCGTAAAAATAAAATAATTTTTTTATTTTATTATTCTTAATTATCTAATGTATAATGTATAAAATATACATAGAAATTAAAGATATAAATTACTATATAGCAAGCATAAAATGCAAAAATATAAAATAATGAAGAAAAAAAAATCAAGATAATATAACATATAAAATAAGTTGGTAACAATAAAATGTTCAACTTTGGTAAAGAAAAACAATAAAATATCAAACAATAGTTTGAACTCATAGAATCAAAGCATCTAAAAAATACAGAAAGTGAAATGATGAGACTTTATAATATTTTGTCATTTTTTAATTTTTATATCTAAATATTTTATGTTATGTATATAGGTTTCGAGCTAGCCCATCGGGCTAGTCGGGCCGACCCTATCGGGTGCCGGGCTATTCGGTTATGGGCTAGTCGGGTTGAAAATTTTCAACCCTAACCCTCTCTGATTGACGAGTTAATCGGGTCAGCCCACAAGTTTCGGGCTGAATTGACTTCCCTATATATAGGTATAAAAAAATTTATACTCTCTTCTTCCATAAAAATATGTTATGATTTGTCATTTTCATTCATCCGCGTATCCTATGCTAATTTATATGTACTGAGGAATTATAATATACAATAATGTTTTTTTTTAATTAATATAGTGTTATGAGATTATTATTGATACACAAAATTTATAGTGATTTGATTAATCTCAAATATTTATAATTTTGATGAATGTTAGAATTGGCTAAATTCTTGATAATTTATTTATTGTTTTGACTTTTTTTTGCAGTATATACATTTTTTTTCCTAAAAGAGAGATTAAATCTAGAGTTACCGTAAAAATTGTGGCAGGGAATAAAAACGCTTGAAAATTGGGCCTCTTATTTATATGTACATAAGTTACTTACCGAGCTGATTTACTCAATCCTAATAATTATTAATATAATTTGATTTTATTATCTCAATTGAATTATAAGTTAATCAAAAACAAAGTTATGGTAGTCATTGTGATTTTATTTACCAAAGCAACGGTTGTAGTTTATATAAAGTAATGAATTATAATAATATACAACATATTTTCTTTAATTACTACAATAAATTATAGTGCTATAATATATAATAAAAATGATGAAATTGTAATTAATACACAATTTAATTTATTATACCATGATTAAATCCTAATAAATGCGTTGTAATTTTAATTTTGCTTTTTTATAGTAAATTATTATTATTATTATTATTATTATTATTATTATTATTATTATTATTATTATTATTATTATTATTATTATTATTATTATTATTATTATTAACTTTTATGTTTTAATATAATATTAAGATAATTAGCTGGCTAGATAGGATTCAACTTCGGACAAGAAATCAAGCCGAGTGTTGATCCAATGAAATTATTCACCCAACATAAATTACTAATCCATCAACTTAAATTCGAAAACACTCAATTAAAATTACATTAATAGAATGACATAGAGGCCAAATAAACTTTGGCTTTAATTCATCATCTGATAAAGATAAAAATGAGAGCTAACATAAATATGGGTATTATTCTATAATTAGCACTGAAATTGATATTAACCCATCATTAAAATACATAAACTATTTTTTGTTTTATTATAACCCATCATTAAAATACCTAAACCATTTTAAATTTTATTTTCTATAGTTGGGGCCTCGGAGGAAGAGGGGCGCAGACATATGAACAAACACAATAAGTATCGGCTGGATCATCTCCATTGCAAAAGCTCCAACGGTAAATTCTTGGTTTAACTTTATTTTTGCATATTGGAACACAAAATTCACTATTTGTAGTGTCGCAAGGAACGTTAACATTTAATCTGCACTCTGTAAATTTTTTTCCACAAACAAAGCAATCTGAGAAAAAAAAAAAAAAAAAAGTCATTTGTTGTGCACTTATATAAAATCTATTTACCAATATTATGGAAATATAAATTTGATATATACCAGATGCAAGAGCGACAAGGACGACGATAGATAAAACTGACTTCAAAAAATTTGCCATTTTCACTTTTTGAGACCAACGACAAAATATATGAATATCGAATAATTCATTTTGGGATTTGCTTAAATAAGAATTAAGGACATATCCCATGCTGTGAGTGAACAGGTTTTTTTAATTATTGAGATGATATTTTGGCGTATAAATGGTAATTAATGATTTCCTTAATTTGTTGGGATATTGGGATTGATGGCTGTGCCTGTAATCTATAATCAATAGTATTATTTTGGCGCGATTAAAGTGTAAGATTATTATTTTTTTGGGGCCGGTCTTGCATGTCCGCCCCCACCCGACCCGTGCCCAGACCCGAAATCCTGAATCCTAAATTATTACATTTGTTTATAATAATTATTACTTTTAATAAGCATGAACAAATGTATACTTACATAAATACAAGTATTTACCTTCATTTAATATAAAGTATTATATTTTCTACACCCTAAATTCCATAAACTAAACCCTAAGCCTGAACATTAAACCCTAATAGGAGTTTTTACTTTTAATAAGCAAATGTATATATTGTGTTTATTAAAAGTAACAATTATTATAAGCAAATGTAATAATTAGGAGCATGGGTCAAATCCACGCGGGTCAGGGTTCCGGGCCAGGAGGGCAGGTTTGGAGCCGGGTCGACCCGTCGCACGCCTGTGCGACGGTCGCACCCAATAATTTGCGATTTTTTTTAGGCATAAGATATATAGGAACTTATATTAAGGCAAATCATCAGCAACAACGTCCCTAAACCAGCTAACAAAATTTATAGTCAAACAGACGGACTCCAAACTATCACTCGTGTATTGAGCTATTATTAACTTTGACAGATCGATGATGAAATTTTATTTTCAGAATTAAATTGACAAATTTATATAATACCCTTTTTTTAAGATAAAAACTTAAAAAATGCTCATCATTTACAAAACATATAAATTATACTCATTTAGGACATTTTTGCCCTTATATATTATTTATTTTATTTTTATTTAAAAAATAATAATAATAATAATACATAAAGATAAAAATGTCCTAAAGAAAATGGAGGTTTGTTGCGGCAGCATCTGACATTAGGGGGGGGGGTGTTTTTAGTAGTTTCTTTAATTATAATTTAATTAAGGATGTGAAGGCACTTGTTTTAAGAAAATATTGGGAGATGTATGTAAATGGGAGAAAATGGTCCATCGAGTTGATTTGTTAGATAATACTCTTTCTGTCCATGAAAATAGGTAATAAGAGAGGACGACACGAATTTTAAGAAAAATTCATTTATTTAATGAGTGGTGAAAATACCACACAAATTAAAAAAAAAAAAAAGTAAAGAGAATTAGTGTGAGAAAGAGCCCCACAAATTAAAAAAATGGTAGGTCCATCAATGACGAAAAAGGATTAGAATGGACGAAAATGGTATATGTCCTAAAATAGAAATATTACATTTATTGTGAACGAACAAAAATAACAAAAGGACCATACTCACTCACTCACACATCCAATCTCACCCTTTTAATGGGATAAGAATAAAGTAAAACTGACTTAAACAATAGACATAATAAAAAATCTTGAAATATTTCAAAGTTCCAATCTATTTAAATAAATAATTTATTTAAGGATTAATTTTATTATTTATCTATTAAAATTAATCTTTCAAACTAAACTCCTCTACCAGGTCAAATACCCCGATTTTAGGTTGATAATAGTTAATACCGTATTCCAGTCCAATAAGTTGAATTTAGTCCAATTTTAGTCCGAAAATAATTTCCGATGCCAAAAAGAATAATTAGCAATCAAAGATGACACGCGATTAATAGTATGATTTATTCAAGAATATAATAACTAATTAATACTTTCAAAACCCATACTTGAACCTCAAAATAAAAAATAAAAAATAGTAGCATGATTTATTCAAGAATTAATATAATAACTAACAATAATAAGTACATTTGCAAACAGTTTTATCTTGGAGATCAAGCAAACACGTGCTGGAAATATAATTCTTGGGGAATTTAATCACAGTTTTGCACGTGTTTGCGCATGAATTTGTCACTTTCGGAATGCACGGCCCTTGCACTTTGGTTTGGCACACCTTATTACACAGCAAACACTCACTCTCCGCGCCACTAACCACTCCATCTGCAATAACAAAATCAATTAAATATTCATTACAACTAAACAAGATTAATTAACAACTAATTAAATAAACATTGTAGATACCTTCTAATAACACAGAGAAAAGAGCCACAACTAATAAAAAAGAGATGATAAGCTTTGCCATTTTGAATTCTTAACTTTCTTCACCCTTGAGAAATGATGTGTGAGTGAGTGTGTACAAGTGTGAGGGAACAAGCCCTTTTACCCCCCATTTATATTGATTCAAAGGATTGTTATAATAGGTAAAAAATAATATACTACAATTTGTACAATTAGCTTGAATGTGAAAATTTAATTTATGAATAAGATAATTAATTATCATAATGATAAATTACTATATATCAAATCTATACGGATACACGTATAAAAATAATTTATTATCCAATCAAGAGAAGTTGATTTCCGAGTCACACTTGTATATTTGGTGATTTTTTATAATAGGTGTTTTATTTACTTTTGTATCGTACGTTCAATTTTTATTTTATTTCTTTTTTCTTCAATGTCAATTTTGTAAATAGTACTATTATTTAGGTTTTATTCCATCCAATTAAGATATAATTATTTTTTATCATTTAATTTCACTTTTATTAGTTGATAATTTATCATTAGAGATAACAAATCTAATTAAATTATGTATATATATATTTTTTTAACTTCGATTTTATTTATTTTTTCAAATTTTAGTGCAATTCGTTACCAATCGAGCCGAATAGCTTTGGGCCACGATACGGGCCCAATATATAAATAGATCAAGTTTTTGAGTTGGATGACTTTGTTCATATTCGTATTTTTTTTCTTAATATTAATAAATATGGAAAACTATTTATGGATTCCTAACCCGGTGCAATAATGGATCCCTAGTCAACGTGAATCTTGGCGCGACCTATTGGGGAGATTGAAGAGGGTAATTTCGTCTCACAAAAGAATAATATTAAAAGACGTTTGATTTGAGTGATAAGACATGATTAATAAAATAATTTAATTTAATTAAATATTTAGTTTACATGATTAGATCTGTAATGGATAATAATAATTCAGCCTACACCCTAATAATCCAATTGAATAATTATTAACCCAATGTTGTACTTCCTTCGTCGCATTAGAGCATCCACAACGCGGAGGGCGAAGGGAGTGTCGATCCAGGGTGAAGAAGACGCCGCCGCACTGGAGACCCGTCTTGGTTCGAAGGGGTGGCGAGGCGAAGACCCGGGGCGAGAGGAAGAAGTGTATGGCGCGTCCGGCGGACGCGCCTATTAAAAAAAAATTAATTCGATAGTTTTTGAAATTTTTGACCGTTTCTAATATTTTTTTTTAAATGACCGTTGGAAGCAAACGGCCGAATTCCTCTTTTTTTTTCTTTTTTTTTCCCTTTTATCTATATATATCACAACTCTTCTTCATTCATTTCACATCTCCACATCAAAAAATCATCTCCACATCAAAAAATCAAAAAATGTCTTCCTCCTCATCAAGCCACGAGGATGAGCGACGTGTTGAAGAATTTTCCAATCTTGTACAACAATTTAACCAAATTGTTCAAGATATTGGTGATCCAGAAGAACAACCTCGTCGTCGGCGACGAAGCGCGCGGAAGAAGGCTTTCATTCGTCGGGACCGTGAAGCCGGCGCTGTACGTTTGCGTCGTGCGTTGTTTTTGCGCATCGTTAATGCCGTCGCCTCCGATCCATACTTCCAACAACGCACGGATGCACTTGGGAGGCCCGGTTTCACGCCATTGCAAAAATGCACTGTCGTTGTTCGTATGCTAGCTAACGGTGGGGCAGCGGACCAATACGACGAGTATCTCCGGATTGCAGAGTCCACAACGTTGGAGTGCTTGCGGAGATTCAGTCGTGCCATTATTCAACTCTTCGGCGCGGAGTACTTGAGGAGGCCGACTTCCGCTGACTGCCAACGGCTTCTAGCAATGCACGAAGCGAAGCACGGCTTCCCGGGAATGCTAGGGGAGCCTTGATTGCATGCATTGGGCGTGGAAGAATTGTCCAACGGCATGGCAAGGCGCATACACTCGCGGCGATCAGGGGGAAACGACCATCATCCTCGAAGCCGTTGTCTCGCAAGATCTATGGATCTGGCATGCTTTTTTTGGGACTCCTGGTTCGAACAACGACATCAACGTGCTCAACAACTCGACGTTGTTCAACGATCGGCTGCAAGGAATGGGGGTGCCGGTCACATATCAAGTCAACAACGCCTAAGACATATGAATTTTAAAAATTTAATAATTTTTGTATTTAAATTATGTCTTTAAATTATTGTAATGTAGAATTTTAAAAATAAAAATGTAAAAATATGAATTTTGTGAAAATGGGGATCTAAGCACCCACCTAAGACACAATGCATTGGAGAGGGGTGTGTCTTAGGTGGGGCCCACTCCTAAGACACCCCTCTAAGCAATAAGCATTGGAGATGCTCTTAGACTTGTCTCATTTCTTTTGGGCACAATTATTAAAGAGAGTTAAATTAGTATAGTAAAAGTGTGTAAAGATGTACGATTATATTATCAAAAGCCTTGAATATCCTAAAGCGTTAATCCATCGTATCAACATTATTATTTTCATATATCAAAGCTAATAATTTAAAGTAAACGCCATAAAAGGAGATATATTTGCTATCTAAGCCTTATCAGACTACTAATCAAGCTCTTAATATTGGTACATTCCATTCCATATATATTGTCATCGTCCGTGTCAACTAACAAAAAGAAAGTCCAAACTTGAAATATACGATAACAATTATAGACTATATATGTCCTCTCAATAAATACAATAACAATAAAAATAGACTATCTCAAAATTCAAAATTCCAAAAATGGAACCCATCGTTATTGCACCTCGATGGAAAAAAAGTGAAATACAATTAATTCTTCCCAGATTTTGCAGATAGTTGTCTTAACTTGGAATAAAAGAAAAGTGAATATCTAAGATCAAGATGTTGGTGGTATATATACATATAGTCCAAGTACAAATATACAGAGAGATTTCTTTATCTTTACTTTTCTCAAACACAACGCTACCAATAATTACGATTCAATTAATCAACTCTAAGAATCTTAATGACATATCAACGGATCAACTAGGGTCGTTGCTGAAGGAAAATTCATGTGTGAGAGGAAATCAGAATTTAGACTTTCATTATCTCAAAAAATTAGGGTTTCAAAATTAATTAACAAATCATAACTAGCACCTAATATGATATTAACATTTTTCTCTCTTTTTTCCCCCTTCAGTTTAGGTTGTTGGTGGATGAACATCTTAATTGATTAGCTGGTCAAAGAAAATGCATTAAAATCTTGATAATTAGGGCTATGAATTGAAACCAAAAGAAAATCTATCTAATAAGATTTCAAACTGATCAATTCAAGCGCAACGATGAATATAATCAATACTGATGAAGATTGTCCTAGAGGTCACATGTTCGAATACTCTCGGCCACAATAACCACTAGGTGGGGTGTGTGTGTGGTTTGTATTATTTATAATGTAATTTCATCAAAAAAAAAAAAAACGGATGAAGATTAATAAAATCAACTCTCAAAAAATGGATCAAATTAATCCATTTACCCACTCCATAATAATGTATGCACATAACGTAAAAAGTGTCTTAGTTAGCATTTTTGTGCTATCAATGAGTTGTTGATTTTTTCTTTTTTCCTATCTTTTTTCAATAAAATCTTAATTCAACAGTAAAAAATATCTTAATTAGTACCAAGAAATATATAGTGATAATACTACTCTTCACAAGGTGAAACTTATTAAGAAGATATAAAATTTGTATTCGTGATAAAATTTACTGGTGACCAAAACAAAAAGTCATCCCTTATGAAATTTTAATCTAACTGTTACATTCATCGTAAATCTTTACTATGACAAATGTTAAAAATAATTTTTCCAATCGTAAAAACTTCTCATTTAAACCATTTCTTATTCCACTCCATGAATATAATCCATGAATATCATCATCACTCCCCTCAAAACAATAAAAATATATATAATCATCACCTTTTAAGATTATAAAATGGAAGACATCAAGCATGAATTTTTTGAGAAATGGATAAATGTAGACCAAAAGAGGCCCCACGTCCCAAAAGTTAGGGCATGGAAGGTTCGGTACTTTCACATGAGAGAAAATAACACTTATATGAGTTATGACCAACTGAAAATCTTCAATTTAACTCTCTTTCTCTCTCTCTCTCTCACACACAGAGAGTCGTGACAGTAGTTAGCAGAGTAAGCGGGCGAGAACGACAAGCCGCCCGCCACCATTAACCTAATATCCGTTTCTTTCACGACACCCCCATCCCACCAAATCCCCCTCTCGAAGGAATAAACTAATTAACCAACAACAAATTTTTATCCAAAAATTTCAACTCAGTCCCTTTCTCCCTCCCACGCCCTCTTCCTCTCTTGCTTGTTTGATCATCAAAAACATTCGTTTTCAAACCCCTTAAATTTCCCCCCTTAACTTCATTTCCCCACCACCCCTGCTCTCTCATGCGCCGGCGATTCATCCTCATGAAGCCCGCCGCCTCCTCCGCCGGCCGCAAGGGGAACAGCAGCCTCCCCATATTCGTCATCGTCATCTCCGTCTTCGCCTTCGGCTGCTTCATGTACAACGAGGACGTCAAGTCCATCGCCGAATTCTCATTCTCTCGCCCCTCGCCCCCAGAAACCGAAACCGCCGCCGTGGAGGTGGTGGTGAATTCCAGGACCGTGGTGGAGGCCCAAGTGAACGACGACGACGGCGGCGGCGGCCGGAAACAAGAGCTCGACGCCGTGGTCTTGAAATCGAATCGAGAAAGCGGTGACGAAGAGGAGGAGGAGGATCAAGAAATCGAAAACCCTAATGAGGAATGCGATTTGTTTAAAGGGAATTGGGTTTTTGATAACGTCACCCACCCTTTGTACAAAGAGGAGGAATGCGAGTTCTTGACGGCGCAGGTGACGTGCATGCGCAATGGGAGGAAGGATTCTCGCTATCAGAATTGGAGGTGGCAGCCCACGGATTGCTCATTGCCGAAGTAAGAACTTTCTTTCTTCAATTAATTAATTACGGTGTTTAATTAATTAATTAATTAATTAATTAATTAATTAATCAATTGATTGGTTTAGGTTTAGGGCAAGATTGTTGCTCGAGAAATTGAGGAACAAGAGGCTGATGTTCGTTGGGGACTCGTTGAATCGAAATCAGTGGGAATCCATGATTTGTTTGGTGCAATCAGTAGTCCCACCAGGCAGGAAGAGCTTGAACAAGACTGCATCTTTGTCCATTTTCAAAATTGAGGTTATTAATTATTTTTTGTAGTTACTAATTATTGCTATTAATCCAAGTAAAGCAAGTTAGATACATGTTAATTAGTTGAAGTTTAACCTCCATTTTCACAAGTAATTAAGACTGTGTATAGAAAATTAAGTAGGACTGATATGCATGTTGCTTAAGTTACAAGTGAGGTCACCTCGCACCATATTTAGCTAATGGCATTTGTATTTTCCAAATAATTAAATATTGATTTGGGCATTAATTAATGCAGGATTATAATGCAACAGTGGAATTTTACTGGGCTCCATTCTTGGTAGAGTCAAACTCAGATGATCCAAAACTGCACAGCGTTTTGAACCGTATCATCATGCCGGAATCAATCGAAAAACATGCCAACAACTGGAAAAATGTAGACTACCTCGTCTTCAACACTTACATTTGGTGGATGAACACCGCCGCCATGAAGATTCTGTAAGTATTTATCCACTAAACTTGTCTTACTCTCTCCGTCCACGATATCGTTTTCACATTGTGGACGATGCGGATTTTAAGAAAATACTGAATAATAGTTGGTAATAGTGGATTATTAGTGTGAGTGGAGTTTGGATCCTACTATAAATGTGTGAAGGGAAATAAAGTGTTATGTGGACTCTGCTGCTATAAATAGAAGTGGTAGTAGTGATTTTGTGAACGGACTAAAATGGTAAAAGTGAAAACGATATATCGTGGACGGAGGGAGTGTGATCGAGTATTTTTATTTCTGAAGTTTCGATCCATCTGAATAAATAAAGGATTAACTTTACTATTTTTATCGATGGAAAGCAGGCGAGGATCGTTCGAGCAAAACTCGAGCGCGTACGATGAAGTTGCGAGGCCTATGGCCTATAGAAGAGTGTTGAACACTTGGTCGGAATGGGTGGACAAAAATGTAGATCCAAATCGGACCAAAGTTTTCTTCATGAGCATGTCGCCTCTTCACATCAAGTAAAATCAATTCATCAAATTAAAATTAAAGTATATTTGAATAAGTATTTTTTTAATTTGATGGAGATCTGAACAATGCATGCAGGAGCTTGGATTGGGGCAACCCCGAGGGCGTGAAATGCGCAAAAGAGACGGCGCCGATCCTCAACGCGTCGGCGGCGCTGGACGTGGGCACGGACCGCCGCCTGTTCGCGGCGGCGGCGGAGGTGACGAGTGCGATGCGAGTGCCCGTGAGCTTCCTCAACATCACCCGCCTGTCGGAGTACCGGAAGGACGCGCACACCGCCGTCCACACGATCCGGCAGGGCAAGATCCTGACGGCGGAGCAGCAGGCGGATCCGGCCACCTACGCCGACTGCATCCACTGGTGCCTCCCCGGCTTGCCCGACACGTGGAACGAGCTCCTTTACGCGCGCATCATCTCCGCATCCTGACCGTTGATTAGATGTGGATTTTTTTTTTTAAAAATTTGGTTACTGAAATGGGATTTGAGGTGTAATTACTAATTACTGTTGAGGTGAGGCCTCTGTTGTAAAAAGAAAATCGATTCGAAAGGGGAAAGAAAATTAAATTGTAAGTAATTCACTTTTTTGGGGGGGCCTTGGAGCACAGGATGGATTTAAATTCATTTTATTAATCTCTTTTCTAAAGAAAAATTAATCACGATTCTTCATTTCTCTTATGTGGTTACTTCAATCTCCAATTGAAAATTTGAAAGGAAGGAGTCTTAAGTTTAAATTTTAGGATAAATATCACTCTTTAATTAGTTTAAAGTATAAATTATTTAGAATTATTATAATGGTTAAGTTTGAAGCAAACAAGATACTCCATCCGTCCCGGCTATATTGAGACATTTTTTTTGGGCACGAGAGAATTAAGAAATTAGTGTTTTGTGTGTTGATAAAAAAACGAAAAGGTGAATAAAGGATAAAATTTTTATCAAATAAAGAAATGTTTCAAGATATGTGGGACGCCCAAAAAGAAAAATATCTCAAGATGGGTGGAACGAAGAGAGTATACGATAACTTAAGTTGAGTTTCAAGATGAAAAAATGAAAAATCATTTATTATTCTCTTTTTAAAAAAATAACAATATTATATACCTTAATTGCCCATATCAAACCAACCTTAAGGAGGTGTTTGGTTTGAGTGATAAGGCATGATTGATAAAATAATCCATCTTAATCAAGTGTTTGGTTTAAATGATTGGGCCCGTGGATTGATAATTCGGCCTGCATTTAATCATCTAATTGAGTGATTATTTATCACCTCAAAATTGGGTGGATTATTTAATCACTCCTCCAATCCTATCTATCTCATCCACCAAACCATAATATTTCATTTTGTGGAAAATCACCAGCTATCTAATTATCTTGATTTTATTATTATTATTATTATTATTATTATTATTATTATTATTATTATTATTATTTTCTTTCAATTTATTTAAATTGTTTGCGTTTATAAGAATACCCTAGCTATCTTACTGAATTGTGTCGTAATCCATAATAGACATCCAAAATATCTTCATTTGAGCTGAATTGAAAGAATAAATGCCGGCAAAATTAGAATTTAATTAGAAGAGTTTCAACAATATTCGATTCGTCCGGAAATGATTGCAGATGGGATCTGCTAAGTGTCACTCGAGGAATGGACATTCCCAAAAAAGTAAATAAAATTTTAATTTTTGACGAATATTACAAAAATTTTAAGGAAGCTGTTCAACAGCCAATCATATCTCAACAGCTTCAATATTTCTAGCGACTTCTTCCCCCAAAATGGAACTAACTTTTCCTCACTGCCATTATATATGTCTCTCCATCAAAACTCAGAATGCAACATATTATTATCGTCGAAACCATTTCTTTTCTTCTCTTCTCCATTTTCTACCCCCTTTTTTTTTTCTTCCTCTAGTTAGTTTTTTCTAAATCTGCTGAATTTCTCACAAGTAATGCCATTTTCTACACTTATGTAGTGTACCATTGCATTGAGAAATAAGGTAAATCTTTTTTTATAAATTTCTTTTGAAGGGTTTTTTTTTTATAATTTATATTGGTGTTATAAAAGTTGTGTGCTAAAAAACCTCTATGATCTAGTCGTTTTTCATTTTACAAGATAATATTTGCACTTCGTATTTTCTAAATAAAATACTTCGCTAATGTTTTTCTAAATAAAAACCTCCATGGATTTTATGTTCCATCAAGGATATTTACGAGTTTGATTTTAGTTTTATTTTATTTTATTTTTATGTGTAGAGTGATAGTATTATTAATTAAGCTTCACTGTCTTGTTGATGGGATTCATTAATTGGTGCCCACTCAATTCGTAACCATGAAGCGATAAAGATTTCAAGCCACCCTTCTTCTTCGCTTTTCTGCAGCACCATTCTGAAAAGTATTGAGGTGGTTGAAAATATATATATGAGAATTCAATTATTTATTAGTTTTCCAAATTTTACTTCCATCATTTTTGTTCGTAAAGATTTTAATTGAAAATATATTTGAACTGAATATTGTAAAAAAGTCACAATAATAAAAATTGATAGTATGAAAAGGCAAAAAAAATAAAAATAGATTTATTCCAATAAAGATAAAAGAGGAGAGAGATTTTTTAAAATTTTAATCTTTGAATAAATATACATTTTATATTTAAAATTAAATATTTATATAGAATATATCTAATAATATAATTAGTCGATTTCACAATTTTAAAAAGAAATAAATCAATAAAAAGATTAAAAAAAGGAAAAAAAATTATAAATAAATTTTCAATTTTATTATAATTATTGAATTTTCACTCAATTTTTAAACACCAAAATACATATCCATCCAAACTACCCCTAAAAATGAAGAGATTTACTGATTCCGGGATAATTAAGGGGGTGTTTGGCTAAGCTTATTTTAAAGAGCTTATAGGCTCTTGGAGCTTATAAGATGTAATTTTTAAGAGCTTATAAATTGTCAAATTGATTGGATAATTGAACTTATAAGCTGGAGAGAGAAAATATTTTTTTAGAGAGACAAAATCGAAGAGAAATGAACTTAAACGATTAATGATGAAAATAATAAATTATAGTTGAAAAATATTTGTAAAATGATTGTTGCATATGAGATTATAAAAAAATAAGTTTGGGTAGAGGAATTTATTTTTTGAGGAGCTTATAAGCTGTTTAGGAGCTTATTTTGCCAAACACTTTGAAGGAGCTTATAAGCTGTTATTTTGAGGAGCTTATAAACTCAGCCAAACACCCTCTTAGTCTAATCTTGTTTATATATTTAATTTTATACTCCTATAAATGAAAAATTCACAACTCACAAGGGTTACAGTCAGTGGCGGAGCCAGGATTTTTTTTGGGGGGGGCTGAACTGTTACGGGGGTTCGGGGGCGGTAGCCCCCGGATTTTTTTTTTTGGGGGCATTCAATACATTTTAGACATTTTTTTACTAAAATATAAATATAATAATAATAATAACAACATTTTCATAGATAATATAGTTCAAAACATTTACTAAAATTTTTTTTGGGGGCATTCAATACATTTTAGACATTTTTTTACTAAAATACAAATATAATAATAATAATAACAACATTTTCATAGATAATATAGTTCAAAACATTTACTAAAAATTTTTTTGGGGGCATTCAATACATTTAGACATTTTTTTACTAAAATACAAATATAATAATAATAATAACATTTTCATAGATAATATAGTTCAACATTTACTAAAAAATTTTTTGGAGGCATTCAATACATTTTAGACATTTTTTACTAAAATACAAATATAATAACAATAATAACAACATTTTTAGACATATTATAATTTTTTTTTTTTTCAAAATTTTGGGGGGGGCTCTAGCCCCCCCGGGCTACGCCCCTGGTTACAGTTACATATATGACTCTTTTTTTATTTATATTATCCAAAATGGTTCATAACTGGTTCAGTTTGAGATCTCAAATGTATTGACGAAAGTGTTTGACAGATCTTATATGATTTTTAAAACAATTTATAAAAATTCTTTAAAATTTACAAACTCTTAAAAAATACATTTAGTATGTAAAACAAACTTAAATCATACTCTCTCTGTATCCATAAATATAGTATGTTTTTTGCACCAAATTTAATGAAAAGTTGTTTTAAGTATATGGGTAAATAGTGCAAGTTATAAGAGTAAAATTATAAAAATTATGTATGAAATAATGTCCAAAAATAAAATATGCATAAATTTAAAAGATATATATATAAAAAATATATATATACATAAATATGGAGGACGTGAGGACGGAGATATAGTTTCACATTTCATGAAAGTGCGATTCAATAGGCGATAACTTTTCATCCATTAATTACGAGTGTTTAGAAGTGGCTATTTTTCACTAACGAAGTAACGATGGAGGAGTTCAAGTTAAGTAGTAATTTTTTTATATATAAATTACACAAATAAATAAAGAAATTTAAAGATCGTATGAAGATAAACTCGAATCCAAAATCTCAGACATTGGGTATTAACCATATTAGGCCAACACACGCATACTATTTATTTTTCATAATTTTCTTTGATAAATTATATAAATAAATAAAGAAATTCAAAGACTGCACGATCGAGGACTCGAATTCAAGATCTTAAGTTTTGAACATTAACCTCCTATCGCTAAACCAACACACGCACACAAAAATACTCGTGGAGCAACATGCTAGAGATGCCCTAACTGGTTTTTGAACCAAACTTTCCTTTAGTTACTCCAAACTTTTTTTTTTTTTGAGAAGTAGTTACTCCAAGCTTGTTTACAAAAGTTGTTCCATTAGTTCCCTATAAAAAAAATGATAAAATATCGTGTTATGTTTGTCCACTAATTTATGATCATTTTTTCTATTTTGGGTCATTTTACAAAAGACTTGATTCATTTAATTTTTTGTAAATTTATCTCACACAATCCTCTAATTTTAGTTCTCAATATTACCCATTATTTACCAATATTATCATTAATTATAATTGTACCCATCATTCAATAAATCAATTCATTTACAATTATATTCAATGTGAGACTCTCACTTGCTCTAGTCACGACACACTCAACAAATTTTTTAGAACCTTTGTCATTATGAAATGGATCAATAATTGATGGAGGGATAGACTCTCTAATTTATATTTTGTAAGTCAAATATTTCAACTTTGAATTACATCAACATTTTTTATGTCAATCTATCACACTATGTCATTAAATAAAAAGTTGTGCGCAATCAGCATAAATATGACAGGAAATTCTTAAAATTAACATAAATGATCATTGAACAAATCATGTTAGTTTCTTTTAATCACGACAAATTAAATCATGTTATGTCAATATAATAATTATTTAATTCCTCACACAGCACCATATTTCGTAATGCTATTTTCCTGTGACGAAATGCGTTTTTCTATTACCTGGCTATATTTGAACGATTATAAAATCATGTTACAGTTTCTATAGGCAAAAATTTGTGTGTATTTGAATGTAATTAAGATGCATTCATTTTAATTAAATATATTTAAAATTTAATAAATTTTAGTTATAAATAAAATTTTAATTATAATAGATGAACTGAAATGTGTTTTTTAATTATTAAATAGACGCACCGGGCTTTTGCGCCACTGTGTACGACGCGTGCTTGCACGTGCCTTTAATTTTAAAAAATCTAAAATTAATTTTAGATTCTTAAAGTTTTGATTTATTTTTTTTATATTTCAGACCCAATGGTAACGATCTTCTTCACTTTTTTTTTTTTCATTTCATTTATTTATCTATAAATATCTTCACTTTCTACATATTTTTTTACATCAAATCATGCACCATTCTTTCATATTCTTCCATCTTATTCACATTCTTCTTACCAAATTCTATATTTAAAAATAAATCGCCAGTTCAAGTGAGTTTCTGAAAAACTAAGCTCATTTTTCAGGCATTTTCACTTCTTCCTCGATAGGGTTCTCGCATTTCTCTCGAGTCTCGAATGCCTTCGCGATGAGTCTTGAAGCTTTTAATTTGAACGAAACTCGTTTCATTCAAGACAATGATGTTGCCGATATTTTTTTTCATTTATTATAATGTTTTTTAATTATTGTAATTTCATTTCAATTATTGTTTTTAATTTTAATTAATATAATGTGACAATTTCAAGTTTAATGAAATATTGAATTTTAAAATAAAATAAGAATGAAAATAAATTAAAATCTCAATTAAATTTCTAATTGTAGAGTGAAAGCTCTAAAGTGAAGATGTGGCCGAAAGAAAAGTGCTGTAGCATTGAAAAAAAACTTGGAACATGAGTATTACTCCCTCCGTCCCGTTAATAATGACACGTTTCTTTTCGGCACGGAGATTAAGAAGAAGCAAGTTAAGTGAATAAGGAGTGTGGTGTTTGTGATTAAGGAATTATTAATTGTTTCTAAAAATTTCAGCAGCAAGACCACAACAAGATTGCAGCAAGACCACAGCAAGATTGCAGCAAGATCACAGCCAAAAATTTCAAAAAATCTGAAACAAGATTTAGCAACATTTTCGACTTTTCTTTCTTCTGCAACAAGATCACAGCAACATAATCTGAAAAATTCAAATTACTCAAAACTAAAAATTCCAACAATTTCTATAACCAAAAATCAACAAATTCCAAAACTAAAAATCGAAATTCAAGAACCATATTCACTAGCTGCTATCCATCCGGCATGATGAGGGAGTGAAAGAGAGAGAGAGGCAGGGGCGCAGCTATCGTCACCTGAAATCGAGTGGGAACATTGGGGATCTAGGGCTCGGTTCTTCTACAGAGAGGGGTGTGAAGTCTGTGAAGTCGCTGGAGTCTGTGGAGCACTCCGCCGTCGACGCTGCTCCGCCGTCGCCGCTGCTACGAGCGCTAGGAGGTGGTGAAGTCGATGTGCGCTACGAGATAGATCTGAGACGGACATGGAGGCGGAGTGAGCGAAGAAGAAAGAGGGAGCAGAGGCGGCGGCGGACGGTGCTGCATGCGCCGCCCCGGCTCGCAGCGGCCGCCGCAGACAGGAGATAAACGGAGATCGAGAGCGAGAGCAGAGAGAGGGCAGAGAGAAATAGATCTCGAAAGAGAGAGAAAGAATGGGGTTACCTGAAACAGGGTGGAGGCGGCGGAGGAGGGTGGGTGGACGCGGAGTTGCCGCGCCGTCGCCGTGGAGGAGGGTGAGGCGGCGAGGGTGAGAAAGTGAGAGTAATCGGGATAGAGAGAGAGAGTTAGTGAGGGTAGGTTTGAAAGTTGTTTTAATTAGGCTTTTAATCTATATAATATATAAAAGAGGAGTTTTTTCCCTCCATATTTTCCTTCTCTTTTTCTCTCTCTTCTTCCACCAAAAATTTTACTATTTTTTCTTTTTAGTTTTTTATAATTTAATTATTTTTCTAAACATCATCAAATTTGATTCATGAAAAAAAATCAATATGTATCTTAAATTTAATATAGTATAAAAATTATCAAAAATGAATTTAAAATGAATAAGTTATGAAAATTTTAAAATATTTTATTTTCTATCTCCTCATTAAAAATTTACAACTTTTTATTTATGTTTATATGTGAAAAATATTTATTATGATTAATAATACTATATAATAATATGCATAATGCAAATTTTCATTATCGAATCATTTTTAAATTTATTTAATAACTATAATATTATTACACTTTGTATAAATTGAAAATTTATATTTTTAAATTCATAATTTTATTGAGTAATTGATGTGAATTATTATAATTTATTTTAAAACATATTTTGTATTTTTTATTTTATTTATTGATTTATTATTTAAATTTATCATTTAATTTCGATGTCTGTCGTGCATCGCACGAATGGGCATATACTAGTTAGGTTTTAATTAACATTAATCACTCCCTTATTTTTTCCAAAAAAGGAAACGTGCCATCAATAGCGGGACAACCCAAAAAGAAAAACGTGCCATTATTAACGGGACGGAGGGAGTACTATATTAAAACTTGGAAAATGTGGCTGAAAGAAAAGTATTCTGGCATTGAAGATGCTCTAAATTTTTTACATGTCACACTCACACCCCCTAAAAGAATTTGGAACATTTTGTCATTAAAAGTAAATAAATAAATAAAATAAACTTGGAACATGAGTATTACTATATCATAGGAAAAAGAAATTTAAAAAGAAAAAGTGGGGGAATTGGCAGAAAAAGCGGTGGAAATGTGGCTGAAAAGCCAAACACGGATGCCGCGATTTTATCGTTTTGGCACTCGCCTCGCCTCCACTTAATACTTTTTCTAAACAGACCCATCCATCACACGCTTCAATTCAATGCTTCAATAATAAAAATGATTTATTCAGTATTAAAATAATAAGACATTCTTTCGTACAATCGGTTGTACCGTGCAACTAATTTCTGAATAACACTACTTCAATATACAAATAATACTTGAAGATAGTGTCATTTATATGTTGAAGTAGCGTCATTCGGAAAATGTTCAAGTGTCATTTCCCGAATAAAGTAGTGTCATTGTGGAAACCAGTTGCACGGTGCAACCGATTGCACATGAATATTTGTGTAAAATAATTACATATTATATGCCTTGGCGAGCATCTCCGAAACACAAACAAAACAAAAATATTATCTTAAGAGAGTGCATAAAATCACCGACTTAATTGTCAAGGTAGTCTAAGCAATGATGTTAATTTTCTCATTTCTTAAAAAGTATATCAGCAATTACTACTACTCAGCAATGATATCTATGTGAGGACGTATACGCATTGAGATTACATTTAAATTAAGACTAATAAACTTAATTAATTAGGTGTGATATCAACTTTTTTTTTTTTTGTAAAGACGTCGCCACCGTAAATTTTATGTCTTTATCCAGTAACTATATGTATATTTTGAAGAATTTGAAAGTTTTGGCATAATTCAATTTATAAGTGCATAATATATATTTTTATTTGTAAATTTACTTGTTCCATCAACTAAACCACAATCTTTATCCGATCAATATTTCTCAATTCTTGAATTTAGGTAAAAATGATAATTTTGCTTATGATTATTAGGTTGAATGTGGTTTTCACACACACATACCCAACCTTTTTTGTTTTCTTGGTGCTGCATAATTGCAACCTAAAACTTAGCATAATAGGACATGACCCACTAATTTGCATGTAATTAAAAGTAGGGCTAATCACTTTTCCAAAAAAAAAAAAAAAGTAGGGCTAGTTACAGCAAACAAACAAAAATTATGTAATGTAGATTTGTAATTACAGTTTGATTGCAAATGACCATTTTACCTTATAAGTTGTTGCAATTACAAAATTCATACTTTTAAGTGAATATATATATTTCAATTTGCTAATATTTTAATATCTCAACCAAGTTCAGAATTTGATATATATTTACATTTGCACATGTTCGAACTTATACTGCATTATTATTTGGTAACTGGTTGATTGTCTTTTCGTCATGATATATTTCTTACATAATAAATTATAAGATTTTCAAATATTTTGTGGTAGCAGTCCTTTTTTGAATTGGGTCGTAGTAGTTCTAATAATAATAATAATAATAATAATAATAATAATAATAACATTGAGCTCGCCTCTCGCATTTTTGATCATTTTTTCTAATAAAATCTAGTTTTAGGGTGGATTTTTAATTTTACATCAATTAATTCTATTTTTTCTGTTATACTATAGATTCTATTATCTCTATATAAACTTGTCCAAAATATGGCGATATGAGTTTTTATTGGTTTTATGAAAACGAAAATTATCGTTCAATATGACCTAATTAATTTTTTTACATCAAGTATTAAAATATTCATGGTGCAGTCAAAAGTAATTCCTAAGCCATTTCGGTCAAATTGACTGAAGAATATAACAAAGGTGCAAATAAACTTGCCACAAAAAAAAAATATTCAGTTTGCTAATATCTTAATATCTCCAAAGGTTTAAAATCAGATATTGAGTATATATTGTATACCTATCTTTGCACATGTTAGAATTCAAACTGCATTATTTGGTTGATTGTCTTTCCATCTTAAATATAAAATCTCAATACATAAATAAATTATAAGATTTGCATATATTTTATAGGTAGAATGAAAATCCCATCACCGACGTTACAGCATTTCTTTTTTGAATTGGGCCTAGCAGTCCTTTTGAAAAAGGAAAAAGAAAAGAAAAAGAAAAAGAACATTGAAATCTCAAAATATTATATTCTTGTTTCTATTAAATTCTAGCTTGATGTCATGAAATATTGATGGCTGGCCCTTAATCATATTTTTAACTACATATAGACATATATGGTGACCGCATTTTGATACAAGTAGAAAATAAATAGTCAGAAATTACCAATTAAAGCAGTAAAATTCAAACCCAAACAACCGCGACAAAGATTTCTTCAATTAACAGTCAAATAATGAAAGTATTATTGTAAAAGCGTCAAACAATTTTTCATATTTAAAATTGAGCTTCTACATAATGAATTAATGATAAAGGTGGTCTCCTGTGAAATTGAAATTTTATGATAAACTCGACTTCACAATGACACTACTTCAACATTATAGTTAAGTCGATTTCACTGTAAAAGCGGTTTTATAGGACTTTTTGTGTTAATAATAATAGTACTAGTAGACTAGTAGTAGCATTTAGTGCTAGTAATCTGATTTGTAGTGCTTGAAATACTTTTAGACTAAGAAATGAGAAAAACTCTCAGTAAAAACAGCGGAATTTGCGTGTTTGACCGTTGACGCGATGTAGTCATTAAAAGCCTCCCCTCTCTCTCAGTTGACCGTCTTTTGCGGAAAGCACCTCTCGCTTTACCCACTCTCATATAATCTCTCTGCATTCCACGCTCTCATTTTTTCTTTTACATTTTTTGGGCTATAACCTTTTTTTCCCCCTTTTCTTTTTAATTGGTTCAGATTAATAAAAACATATATTTAGTGAACTTTCAATGAAAAAAAAACTAAAAAAAAATCAATGAAAAAAAAAAACAAAAAGTGTTTCCTACATTCCACTTCGATAGTCCCCTATTATTGTTTGAGATGTTCAGAAATATAGTAAATTTTTTAAATTCAAACTGTATTTTAAGATAGCCTTATATGATGTTTACGAAGATAATGTTTTGAACAATATATAAGCGCAAATTAGAATATTTACATATAAATTATACTTTTTCCGTTCTATAAGAAAGTAGTACCATTTTTTTCATTTACGTTCATCTCATAAAAAATATCACTTCCATTTTCGGACATGACCCCCACACATTATCACTTTTTCAAAAAAGTAGTGGTCACTTTCTCCACTCAGCATATTATCTACCAGACATTTCTTAAAACTCATGATTGATACTCTCGTATGGGATGAAGGGAATATTTTTAAAAAATCATTAATTATTTTTCTTAATATGTGTGAAAAACAATATTTAAAAAATAGTCAATTTTTTTTTGAACGAGCGTTTACTGTTTAGGACTAATATTATAAATAATTAAGTATTTTTCTCTTTATTACATGAATTTCAAATATGAACCGAACAAGTTCTCATATATTATAAAGATAATAATTTTTTTTAGAGTATTACGAATTTCAAACTTATATTAATAAACAATCAATTCAAATGTACTATTATTATTTGTTTGATCTCCTTAACTAAATGTCCCAGAATTGTCAAAAACTAGTCAAATGATTTAATATATTTTAGCATATATTTACATTACTTTTGGCTATTGTTTGTACTATATTAATCAAATATGTTTCCTGATTGTATTATTTATATAAATAAGATATATGTATATGATCTACGGAAATCATAGTGTTTAATTATACAATTATTTGAAATAATTTTGTAAATCATTTTGATGATAAAAATAGTCAAAGATCAAAATTATAATATAATTAGACATTTAAATTTGATAGTCATTTTGTCTATAAATTTTTCTTTTATGAATTTCATTGCTTCTACCTTTCAAAATGACAACAATATTGCGAATTAAGAATAATTTTTACGTTCGAATTTAATAACTTAAAGAGCAAGAGGTATGATAATAACAATGAGTTACTATAAGCAATGAACTTTAGTAACTAATATTATACACTTTATATATTATGTATCATTTTCAGAGCAAATGATAGACATAATCAAAACAACTTACAATAAGTAGAATTACGCTTTAAGTAGTAATAAATTTTGATAATAATAGTACTCCATCCGTCCACGAAATGAGTACCCATATTTCCTTTTTCATCCGTCCATAAAATGAGTACCCATTTCCCTTTTTGGCAAGTGTACCCCACACATCTCTTTAATTAATACACTCAAAAAGTGGGACCCTTAAACTATTCACACTACACTTCATATATTTCTTAAAACCCGTGCCGTCCACAAATGGTTACTCATTTCGTGGACGGAGGGAGTATAACATTTGGATGACTTTTAAAATAGTAATCCAATTAATATAATCTTTAAATGATTATCAAAATTTGAGCATTAGAATTATAATATTGTGTCCATAAGGTCCACAATTACCATATAAATAAAGAAATGATTTACTGCGAAGGGAAGAATCAAGAAATATTATGGAAAATAAGAGTTTTATTTATTTATTTTAATTTAGCTAGTGAATACAAACAGCATATCTGAGCGCGTGAATATTAATGAATCTCCTCACCTGACAAACGACGACGTTCCGGCTCACCACCGCCAGCACGCTATATATAGTTCCTAATTTCAGAGCTAAAATTCATTTCACTGAAATTGACGGAAACGCACAGCAAAAAGATTTTTTCAGCTCGAAAAAGAAAAGGATTATTTAATTAATTAAGTGGGAAAAAAAAATCATGCATTGTGCTGTAGCAGCAGTAAGCTCTCCGATATTCACGCCGTCGCCGAGAAAGATGTCGCCGGTTTTCTGCAAGCCTGCCACCGCTCCGCCGCCGTTGTCAATCTCTTCTTCGTCGTCGTTTTTGATCAAACAAGTAGCGCAGACCTTGAATGGAGGAGGAGCTGGAGAAGAAGAAGAGGGAGTAGTGCCGTCGAAGGCGTCGCCGCCCGTGTTGAAGCGGAAAAGGCCGGCGAGGATTGATATTCCGGCCACAAGCTTAAGGATAGAAGAAGCTAAAACGACGTCGAATTTGGATAGGTCGAGCGAGGTTGTGTTTGAAGGGGAGGGCTACTCGGTTTACTCCAAAAGAGGGAAAAGAGGTGGCGTTTTGGAAGATCGATACACAGCCGATTTAGGCACTCATGGGGATTCTAAACAGGTTAATTTTCCTTTTAAACTCCTTCAATTTTGGTATTATTATTCTAGAGGTGATTTTGAGGCTTTTTTTTTTTGGGTTTATCGTCGTCTATTGGATTTTTTTTTTTCATGGAATGACTATTGAGCTTTTGATTAAGTTTGAAACCACTGAAGATTTGAATTGATTTGGTAAATCAATCCATAAATAATAAGAAAAATAGAAGAATTAGGATGTATGCGTTTATAACCTAATTTATGAGAATACTCATTTATCGCATGAAACAATGGAATCTCAGATTAGTAGATGGAGAATTAATGTTGATGAATAAGTCCCTTAATGATTGCTTAATGATATAAATTTGAGGAGACATGTTGATTCCGTCAGTTTTTAAGTTCTGGGGAATTGCTACAATCAATCTAACATTAGCATTAACTGCAATTTCAGGCATTTTTTGGTGTATTTGATGGTCATGGAGGAGCTGGAGCTGCAGAGTTTGCTTCAACCAGTTTAGAGAAGAACATAATGAACCAAGTGCTGAAGAGAGGCGATGAGATCGAGGAGGCTGTGAAGGAGGGTTATCTGGCCACGGATTCTGAGTTTTTGAAGAAAGATATCCGTGGTGGGACGTGTTGTGTGACAGCATTGGTTCATAAAGGAGATCTCGTGGTCTCCAACACCGGTGACTGTCGTGCTGTGATGAGCCGGGGAGGAGTTGCTGAAGCCCTCACTGTTGATCACCGGCCTTCGTTGGAGGAAGAAAGAGAGAGAATTGAGAGTCTGGTGAGTTTTATGATCTGTCTTTTCGTCTCATTGAGTATGACTAAACTGTGTCTTCGAAAGGATTGGTTGCTGATGAAGTTTAAATTTCTCTATAGGGTGGCTATGTGGACTGTTGCAACGGTGTTTGGAGAGTACATGGATCTCTTGCTGTATCAAGGGCAATCGGAGATCGTCATCTCAAGCAATGGGTTGTAGCCGAGCCAGCAACTAAGATGTTCAAGATTAGACCAGAGTGCGAGTTCTTGATCCTGGCCTCGGATGGCCTATGGGATAACGTAAGCTTCATCCCATCATCATCATCGTCTTCTTCGTTTGCTGCTGATCACGTATGTGCGTTGTATGCTGACTCCTTTCGTGTTTCTCGTTGCAGGTTAGCAATCAGGAGGCAGTGGACATTGCCCGTCCTCTGTGCGTTGGCGTGGATAAGCCAGAGACGCTCTCGGCTTGCAAGAAACTCGTCGATTTGTCACTGACAAGAGGATCTCTCGATGACATTAGCATTATGATTATCCAATTGACTCAATTCATTCAGTGAGGTAATTTGGGGTTAGAGATTCCATCTTCCCATCATATTTTGACGATTCTAGGTTCTCTGCTAACATCTAAGCTCTGATCAGCCTTGTCTTGTATGTGCTGGCCATTTCACCTGCAAGAAGAGAAGGGATTTTGCCAGCAGCAAGAAATCATGAATTGCATGATAGAATTTGTACATTTTCATTCCATTTTTTTTAATTCAACAGATTTGGCTAACAGTAGCCTTTTGATGATGTGGTATACATGGCCTCTTGGTTTATAATTCAATGTCAACTGATTATTATGAGTTTAATGAACAGTGTCTTGGAAAAAACAGAGGATTGCTTGTGATTTGGTTTATTTTGTTTTTTAAATTCTGTATATAATATGTAATTGATTGCATGGGATGGTTGATGATGATGGGGAGGGTTGACTGTGTGTTTGAAAACGTGTAAAATGGTGGGAGGAAATAGAGTTGAGATTAGAAGACGAAATGCAGTAGGTCATCATCCATTGGTCCACAATTGGTCAGTTGTGGCTGCTGCTTATTCTTTTTGGTGAAAGGGGCATTTGCTTGGAAAATGGACTTCTAAATTCACACAGTTATGAAACGCGTGCTTTCTCGCAATTATTTGGAAATATTTTAGTGTTTTCTACAAATTAGGATGGTCGGCTTCGTGAAGAAAGAGAAAAAATTCAATACTAGTAAATTTTTAGTTTACCATAACTTATTACTAGTACATTCGCCCGTGCAATGCAATTGTTCGTCAAAATTAAATGATGTAGAGTGTGTATCGGTTAAGTGATTAGGGGTTAATGTCTAAAATCGAAAGTCTTGGGTTCAAGCCCTTGTGGCGCGGCCTTTAAATTTCTTTATTTAATCATGTTAATTTATCAAAAATAAATAAATTAAATGATGTATCAAACAAATAAAAAATGAATATTAAATATAGTTAGAATATAAGTAAATGTAAATTATTTTTTCTTAAAAAATAAAATAAACTACATCAATTACTCAGTAAAAATCCTTAATTTTACTTTATAATTTTGAAAAGTATCATTTTTAATTTTCCATCTGTTTGATGGAAAACTTTATTTTCTTTCTTAAAATTATAGAATAAACACATCATTCAAATTAAAAGAAACGAAGAAACAATAAAAAAAAGAGTTTTCACATCACAATATATAGTTTTAAAACATAAGCTAATCATGTATAAAATTAACTTTTTCTAAGTTAGCTCATTACATATGTCATCTTATTATCTTATTAGAAAAGTTTCAATTGATAAGTAGGAAAATAAATTATATTATTAGAATTTATTAGAATACTAATAAAAGAGTTGAATAATTATTTGATACCAAATCAAAGATCTTGCAGTGATCTTTAATTTAAGATATATATAGAATATTTTTTATAAATAAAATTTGATTTTTTTAAAAAAATTATCAAAATATGAAAAAGAGAATATGAGAGAAAGAGAGAGAGAGAATAGAAAATTGAAGAATGCGTACGATGAAAGAGAGGAGAGAGAAAATATACCGGATATGAGATTTGTTGAGTTTTATAAATACTCTTTGATTGATTCTTTAATTACAATTTTGTCAGAAACTGTATTTTCATATACTCCCTCCGTCCCGTTAATCAAGTCCCCTTTCTTTTGGGCACGGGTATTTAGGAGAGTTAAAGTGGATGTAAAAGTAAATGACCCCACATGTTTAGTGTAATATTTAATGTTATTTATACACTAACTAATTTCTTTAACTAATTGCCTTTAAAAAATAAATTAAAATCTGGAATAATTTTAAAACTTATTTATTCATTAATTAATTAAGTTGATTAATTATTTGACTTTAATCTGCCGAAAATGAGAAATTGTGGCAGTAGACCAATTTAACCAAAAAGGCACCTTTTACACCAATTTAACTTGATTAATTAAATGAGTTTAAAAGAGGCGCCAACAACTAGAACTTGCAGTACACAAATTTAACCAAAACCAATTTCATAGATTACTGTTCATCACCAAAAAAAAGGCGGCAGAGGCTGTACAAATACAATTGCTGCTTCATTTATTGCATTACATTCTTCCTTGCAATAAATGAGCCAAAAAAAAAAAGAGAATGAGGAGGAAGGATTTGACAACACAAGAAAGAACTTCAATTCTTCAAACCTTGCTTTTAGAGTGCAAGAATGGAAAGCCACCAAGAGGCAAGATGAAAGCTATGGAGGAGAAGTTCCATGTCTGCCGGAAGACCATTTCTCGCATTTGGGCTGAAGCAAAACATCAACAACAGCAAGGTCAGTGCATAAGTTCACAAAGTAAGAAGATATGTAGGCCAAGGAGAAGAAGGGTGCACATAGACCTAGAACTAATTGCAAGTATAGAGTTAACAAAGCGATCAACAATTAGAAGGCTAGCAAAAGGCATAAACTGCAGCAAGAGTACTGTTGGGCGTTGGGTAGATCAAGGGCTGATCAAAGCACACACTAATGCAATAAAACCTGACCTTACAGCAGCAAATAAGCTGTTAAGGATGAGGTTTTGCCTCGAGGCAATGGAGTATGACCGGCAGCAAGATGTATTGAGGTTCAAGACCATGCATAACACTATACATATTGATGAGAAATGGTTTTACATAACCAAAAGTTCTCAAAGGTGGTACTTAACTCCAGCAGAGGCTGAGCCACATAGAGCTTGCAAAAACAAAAAGTTCATCCAAAAGGTGATGTTTTCGTGCGCAGTGTGCAGGCCATTGTTTGCTCAAGATGGTAGTGTGTTGTTTGATGGGAAGATAGGCATCTTCCCATATACAGAGATGGTGGCAGCCAAGAGATCAAGTAAAAACAGAGTGGCATGAACTCTAGAGCAAAAGTCAATAGAGAGCATCACAAAGGATGTTGTTAGAGAGGGGTTCATCAAGCAGGTAATACTCTTAGTATGCAATCCAGTTCAGTTTATTTACTTGAAATATGTACTGATGTATGAATGATAAATTGTGGCAGCTTGTACCTGCCATCAAGGCCAAGTGGCCCTCCTTTTACAGCAAGGATATCTTTATACAACAAGATAATGCAAGACCACACATTAGAAATGATGACTTAGAGTTTAGAGAGGTTGCATCAAGTGATGGTTTCAATATCAACATAATTCATCAACCTCCAAACTCACCCGACACCAATATCAATGACCTTGGTTGGTTTAGGGCAATTCAAAGCCTACAACAGGAGACTGCATGCTTCAATGTGGATGATTTAGTAAAAGCAGTGGTATCTTCTTTTGAAGAACTAGACCCTATGATTTTGAATTGTGTTTTTTTAAGCTTACAAGGTTGTATGCTAGAGACTTTGAAGGTGAAGGGGCAGAATTGCTACAAATTACCCCATATGAAGAAAGGCTCGTTGATTAGACAAGATAGGCTGCCACTATGTTTGGATGTTCCACAACAACTTGTGAGTGAAAGCATAGCACATTTGGAAGAAAAAGGTGAAGTTGAAGGCATTGAAGAACTTAAACAGAGATTGGGAATTCATGAAGCAACATTAGATGGCATTGAATCACAGTTCAATGCCCTAATGTTACTTGACTAATGACAAGGTACTCAAGTCTCTTTTTTTGTGGTTTTGTAAATGTGAACAGCAACCTATAGTAGGGCTGGTAGTGTGTTTTTTTGTTTTTGGAAATATGTACACACACATGGTAAATGATTTAGTAATGGTGAATGCTTTAGTTCGCCCTCTTGCCTAGCTACCATCACTACATATGAAGTAGTGGGCAACAAAACAAGTTGCAGAACCATTGAAAGCATGATTTAGTGAGCAACAACAGCAACCACCAACCAAGAACAGTTTGAACCATCAACCACAGAGCAACAACAGAAACCACCACCCAAGAACAGAACAGCAAGTGGCAATCAGCCCACATACAGAGCAAGAAGTGGCAATCAGCCCACATACAGAGCAACAACATCCACCACCACCCAAAAACAGAACATCAAGTGGCAATCAACCCACATACATAGAAACAACAGCCGAAGCCACCAAATACAGATCACACAATAGCCATCAACACCAATACAAAGCTACAACAGCCATACCCAACATCTCATAGCAATAAAGAAATCATAGATGGCCTTAATTAAATTTGTATGTGCATTATTTCATCATTTCAGCATTGACAACACCAACACAGCCCTAGTACTCTTGCATGCAATCAATTAACCCAGAGACAACAGTCACATAACAAAGGCAAAATGGAAGATCTCACCCGAAACATCATTGGGTAAAAAATGGCGAGCAGTTTAAGGTGGGCGTTGGATGCAGTGTGCCAAGACTGAATTGGTTCAACTGATTTCATCGCCAATTCATCCGAACTCGCCTCCAATTCCTCGAAGCTAGGGTTTGCCTCGCTCAGAAAATCATTTCCCCAAGATTCATAACAAAAGAGGTCAAGATCTCCCTCAATTTCAGACGATGTAGTACCACACAAAGGTATTGAGTGAGAAACGTACGATTTCATCCTTGCGGGGCAAGGGCGTCGAAAGATCGGAGGTCGGAAAGGAGGGGGCGAGCGCCGATCTGCCGCGTCGTCTCTAATCTCTTCGCAATCTGACTCGCCGAGACCATTCTCCTCGGGTGACGGCGGCGACGTCTCCGACATGGAGAAAGGGAAGTACACCGGCGGCGGATCACCCCAGGAAGAGCAAGAATCTTCGGAGTCCGGAACCACCTCTCCGCTCAGATATTCCTTCCAACCGAAGGGAGGCTTCATCACGGCGGATTTCAGAACGGAAGGCACGGCGGCTGTAAGAACGGAGAGGCACAGAGGAAGACGAAGGCCAAAATCTAGGGTTTTCCCCTTGTAGGAGGGCGGCGCAGTCAGAGAGACGAGAGGAAAGAGAGAGTGGCAGATTTAGGCGAGAATTGGGATGGGTTGGTTTTTAGGGTTTTCATTTAAGTTTAAAGGGAAATTATTAACACTTAATTAACTCAACTAATCATCCCCTAATTCATGCCAAAAAAGGAAAGGGGACTTGTTACATGGGACGCCCCAAAAAGGAATACGGGACTTGAATATTGGGACGGAGGGAGTAATAAATAGATTTGTTTAAATTCATTTTTAATGATTTTTTATATCAAAGTATCTTTGACAATTTTTTAAAAAACACATCAAAACACAAGAAATATTAGAGAAGGGAGAGAAAGATTGGTGAAAAAATATAACCTTTAGAATTGTGATTTATATCATATATAAATATAAATAAATATTGTCATATTTAAATTATGTGCGTATTTACATATTTTGAACAAACCTTCATATTTTGGTTTGGAACTGTCTTAGCTGGGAGAATGGAAAAAGAAAGAAAACTGTAGACTCCACGGGAAGATCTGCGATTTCATTCTCTCTTCTAACAGAGCTTTTTTCTTCTCTCTCGCTTTCACAAACCCTAGCTGCTTTCCTTCTCCCTCCACAACAGAGCTTTATTCCTGAATTTTGGAATTCTTAGAGTTTTTCAACGTAATATCTAATGGCTGGCCCGTATCGATCGAGGTATTCCACAAATCTATCCCCCACAACTATTTTGCGTTTTTCTTTTAAATTAGAGAAAAGAATTAATCGAGATGGCTTTTGGTGTTGCGATGGGTGTGGTTTGATTTGGGATAATTGATCGCAGAGAGGGATTAAGCACCAGATCGGCGGCGTTTGGTGGCAATTCAGAGGAGTTTCAGGTGCGAATCGAGCCCGACTTTGACGAGGAGGTCAGCGGTCTTCGCAAGCAAGTTCGACGGTTACGTGATGTAAATTTCCTTTTCAATTCCTTTTTCATTGTTCTTTTTGGTTTTTGATGGTGAATTTTTATTTCCGTAGTTTCTGTGATCAGGTGATATGAGATTGAGATACCTTAAAAATCGATCAATAGTTTGATTTTTTATAATACCTAAATTTTACTACGAATTGGGGGTATTGATTTCTAGGCATTTAACTAGATTAGGAGAAATGCAAATGCTCCGTAGCTTACTTGCAACTGTAAGTTCTTATTGAAATTTAGGAGCAATCAATCAGCTATGGCTTCGTGTTTATTATTCTCACGTAATTTGTGTTCATCTTTTATGCATACTAACCATTTTGCAAACATGTGATTTCGCCGGTTGTGTTCAAGTCCCCATAAAGTTTTGACCTTGTGCAATTCTTGTGTTGTAATATCTTCCCGTTCCCAGTAATAATCAGGATTGTTAAGTTTTCATGTTGAGAAACGTAGCCTTTTTCATATCAAACACTATTTCGTTGTTGATTTACTCGATGATTGTTTTGGCTACATTGCAGGTAGCTCAAGATATCGAGACGGAAGCTAAGTTTCAGAATGATTTCCTTAATCAGCTGGTATGCTATAAATGCTGAGCTCAGAATTTAAATTGATAATATTGTTGTATTCTATTTGGAAACATATTTTCATCCTTGTGTCGAGCAATCAACTGTTAATTTGGCGATAGAGGTGTCTTATATCTGTAACAGTACTGAGTTATAAGTATGATAGCACAACTGACCATAGCTAGTTGTCATGGAAGCTTTGTTAGAGTAGTTTAGTTTGTTGAACCTGTTCAACTACTTGGGTCGAGAGTAATTAACCGTAGTGATTCAAATGAACCAGTTATCATGCTGTTTTTCTCTTGCATAATAGACCAGTATTTTCACATATGTGCCCCTCCTCTCATTCAAACTGTGCGCTTGTTAAAATTTAGATAGAGATCTACTTATATTAGATTTAGTTCAATGTTGGATTCGATTGCAAGGAAACAACCGAGGGGATAAATGACCTTCCTCTGTTTATTCGAATTGTTTCAGCAAATGACATTGATCAAAGCTCAGGCTGGGGTGAAGAACAACATGAGGAGACTGAACAAGAGCATCGTTTGGGAAGGGTCGAGCCATGTCATGCACGTCGTTCTTTTTGCATTGTTATTGTTCTTCATTGTGTATTTGTTAGCCAAAATATCTCGAAGATGAGGGCTCGAGCAAACTGTCATGTACCTCCATAACTTATAAAGGTTGTTGTTTCTTATTGACAGTCGTAACATCCTAAGCAGCTTCTTGTAAATACTCTCATTTGGCACTTTGTTTGCAAGTCGCTTTTTTAAGGTTGTGCAAATGGAATTATTACAAGGAATAGCATATTATTTCTGCCTTCTATTCGTGTTTCGTGATTTGACTTCATTTTGTTGGTTGGATTTTTTTGTAAGATAGTCTTTGTAGTTTTAATGAATATATATAAATTTTGCTTTTGTATGTAATCGTAAATGGCATTATGACTATGTGCTTGAGTAAATGATACTCACATCGTTACCCAAAAGTTAACTCCAAGTGAAATGGCACAGGTTTTCATGAAATTAGTAAAAAAATTATTTGATGCTAGTATCTTGTAAAAAAATGGAGTAGTGTTTAATGATAACATTATCCTTCTTTGAAATGAAAGTAAGTAATGAAATATGGCGAATTTATCTTTTGTATAAAATGTGGGAAAAGGAAGAAGACATTTAATGATATAAATTTTTATTATTCCTTATTTTATCATGATAAATTTATCCATCAAAATAAATGCACCTTAAAATATATTACGAGTTTGCCTTTACTAGCATCGGCATCCATCTAGAGTAGGTCTTGACATTTTGAGGGCCTTGAAAAAAAAGGTTCCTTTATAAAATAAAACTTAGTATAAGATTTTTATTATCATCTAGACATAACATATGATTATCTTTTAAAGAGCTTATAAACTCAATCAAGTATCTTCAAAATAAATTTATAAGCTCAATCAAACAACCACAAAATGAGTCCGACTGATTTTGGAGTATTTTTTTAGCCCATCAAACGTTGTATGAAATGGCCCGATCTCAGCTTTGTTTCGGCCGATAAATACAATTAATATTAGTAATAAATAATACTTGATCTATTTTTTTGAAATATTATGAGTAATTATTTATTTGGGTTTTAAATTATTTTTACTATAATTATTTTAGCCATATAGTAATTGAATTTAAAGGGAGTATTATATAAAATTACCTAAATCTCTCAATCTATATACCAAAACTACCCACTTTTTAAGATTTCTACCCTCTAAAGTATGATAAGTAATACAAAGAAAAATAATGAATAGTTATTGTATCGTTAAAATTAATTTATCCGAGGAGTGAGGTGAAATTATTATTATTTTTAAAATAATAAAATAAAAGAAGACAACCATCTTAATTAATAAATTAGGGTATATCTAACCCATATTTATTTAGCTATCCAGGCCTAAAATAAAATACGCGTACAATTAAATTGTTGAAGAGACAAAAAAGGAATGAAAAAAGAAAAAGAAATCGTACAAGTAACTGCAGGAATACCAACCGCAGACAATCAGCATTCCCACCACTCACTCACTCTCTCTCAGAAAAAAAACATTTCCTCTACGGCTCCTCTCTCTCTCTCTATGTTTCAGATCTCTCCCTCATGATTTTCGACTCTCCGAAATTCTAAGTTTTTAATGCGTCTTTTATTACTATATAATAGTCAGAAAATAAATAAATACTCCATTTCTTAGTTTAGTTTCTCTCACTAGAAAGAACCCCTCCGCTCTCTCTCTCTACATCTCTTCTCCTCTCTAGATCTCACTCTTGTTGGTTACAAGAGGGTTCAAGGGTTTCTCTTCCGTTGCTCCAGATCTCAGCGCGCCCGTTGGCGCCGTCGTTTTCCTGTCAATTCCTACGATCCTTTCCCAGATCCGGAGCTCCGAGCGAGAGGGTTTGATTCGCCGTCCGTCGTCATGGCGGCCGCAAACGCCCCGATCACCATGAAAGAAGCCCTAACGGTATTAATTTGATCGTTATCGTAGCCAATTTCGAACTTTGAATTCATTTCCAACTGTTTTGACTATTCAATTGGATGAAACGATTCAATTTGGATTTTATCACTTGACTTGATATGCTGGCACTGTTGATCACTGGCGGAGCTCTGAATAACTGCTTTCGATCATCTTGTTTACTTTAACCTCAGATCTATCAATTATGTTCATAGGCTTTCGTGATTTGAGCTGGTTTCAGTGGAATTCATATTTTTTATTGTCTTGTGGTGATTGCAGCTGACTAGCATAGGGATCAATCCACAGTTCATTACTTTCACAAATGTGACTATGGAATCTGATAAGTATATATGTGTTCGGGAGACGGCACCTCAAAACAGTGTGGTTATTGTCGATATGAGCATGCCAATGCAGCCTTTGAGGCGTCCTATTACTGCAGATTCCGCTCTTATGAATCCGATTTCTAGAATCTTAGCTCTAAAAGGTGAATTAGTTCTTATTAGCTCTTTTTAGTTTATGATTTTTTCTATATCTCATATTTACTTTTCAATGTTTTGAGTTGATTATAATAATTTTTATTTGGGGCATTATTTATGAGGAAATGAATAACTTAGAGTGATTTGTTTGTTTAGTCTGCATTACTTGTGGTGAACTCAAATTAGCCAAAGCATATTCTTGTCTCTGAATATCTGACTCGCTACTGTTTAACAACATAAGCTGGTATGAACAATCTTTTTGAATGAGCAAGAATTATGAATGCCAATCTGGGAGAATAGTTACAGCCAGTATATCATGTGAAAGGAGCTGCAGGTGTAGATAGGGAATTGGGATATGGGTCAAGAAAATATTTGATAAGAACAGAAGATGGTGACGTTTTACAATTTCTGTTTGATCATGCCACAATTGTGATTGTGGGTCTTTTTTGCCCTACATCCAATATTATACTTTCATGAGAAATTTCAAGGTGCTTAAAAGGGTAAGGGTGAACAGCTATTAATATGGAAGTTCGTATTTTGAGGGGCGGAGCTAGATGCTTTACACTTGGGTTGCGAAATAGTGTTAGAGAGGCTAAATCACTCATACTCACAAAAATATAAAATAAAAATAAATAACAGATTATTTATGGAAAGAGAATTATTTTCTAAAGCTTTGGGTTGGAACAATGAGGAATTTCCCTTGACTACTCTTAAGTTAGGTTTTTATGTCAAGAAGGATAATTATGATTGCTATTTTAAATTAAAGTAGGGATCTGAAGTCAGGGTTTGATGTCAAGAAAGCAAAAAAATTCCTGTCAATGATGTCTTGGTGGGGTTTCATTGGGTTGTAAAACGGATGGAATAAGTCACCAATAACAAAGATGTTGGCTATCCTAATTTGAATTACTGAGGGAGCTAAGGTTGTGTCTGTTGATGTTCTGGATTGGTATTGTCATGCTAAACTCCTCGTCTTGTGGGTGGCATTAATTCATTGTGTCTTGTGGAAGGTTTTTATGGCTGAGCAAAGGGGTTAATAGAGGTTTTCAGTTGCTGATATTGATATTTGATAATAATGGATAGGATTTGAGGTGAGATAGTGTTGAGCAGTGTGCCCAATTGCTGTACAAGGTTCTAAATGCATATATCACGTGAGATACCAAAGTTTACTATATATATAGAACCCGTTAATTATTTATGGTAATAGTACTACAACATATGTTTAGGAAATATGTTTGAATATTATGTACAGTAGAAGCATATATACCAAATTTCTGATCCTATTAGATCAAGTATATATGGTAATAGTATATCAAGTATCATTTAATGCATGTATTTTTCTTTAATAAACTTATATATCTCCAATTTTACAACCATTAACCATCACCACTGTATTTTGATTTGTCTTTAAAACATAAAGAAGAATGCTATTCATTTCCTTTACTCTTCCTGAAAAACTCTCTGAGAAACCCGTAGAACATACTCAAATACATCTTTGAATTTATAGTTTTAATTAATCAATTTATCTTTCTATGTTGAAATTATACTGTGAGTTACAACTAGCGCTTGATAATATGATGAAAATTGGAAATGGTGTTAGTGGGCAATGGGCATATAGACCCCCCCCCCCCCCCGCGCGCGCCGATGGAAATGGCCCATTCTGCACTTTTGGGGATATGGAAGTTGTATTGGAGGAACAGTTCTTCCATCTAGCCTAGGCAACTGCTTCACTCCTTTCCATTCCACCCCTCCAAAGCCTCTGATCAGGCCACCCCTTAGTTACTGAAACTGTTAGTGTTCTCATGTTTAACATGCTCGGGGGTGTATTAGCTGGGGTGGACCGTTTTTTTTTGTTTAACAATTTAGCACGCTTCTATTTTCTATTGGTTTGAATACTTATTTTTCCTTTTTTCTTTTTAATGTATTGAAGCTCAACTCCCTGGAACTACACAAGACCACTTGCAAATATTTAACATTGAGGCAAAGGCCAAACTGAAGTCGCATCAGATGCCTGAGCAGGCAAGATTTTCTTATCTGTTGAATGCTTTTGGTCCTTTTTGTTTAATGTTTTATATTGTGGCAAGATTCTAGATGTTGATTTGCCTGGATATTACGCTTTTCCATAGGTTGTATTTTGGAAATGGATTACACCTAAGATGTTGGGTTTAGTTACACAAACATCAGTGTATCACTGGTCAATCGAAGGTAATGATGGCTTATTCTTAGCTTCTGATTCGGTTCTGTTGGGTTTCGTTCTTTGTGGTCTCTTTTGATTTTGAAGACTTTCTTTGTGAACAGGCGATTCTGAACCTGCAAAGATGTTTGATAGAGCTGCCAATTTAGCAAACAATCAGATAATTAATTATAAGTGTGATCCATCTGAGAAGTGGTTGGTTTTGATAGGGATCGCTCCTGGTTCTGCTGAGGTGCGTATTCTTATTCCTTTTGGAAGTTTTTGAAGTAATATGAAATTGAAATGGCAACAGTTAGAAAGATGTAAAAGTGTACATATTTTCCTGGCTGTTCTGTTATTTAAAACCTCTCATTGACATCAGTAATTAACACTTCCAAGTTGACATCATTGTTCTCATAGATTATTTGCTTTTGACAGTTTTCATTTTTAAATTTTAGACTTCAAGAACTTTCAAGTATTATAAATTTATGGGAGAATGCAATCTTAATTCATCTGCGCTACATATCTTACTAGTTTCTTCTATATTGGCCTTTTAAATCTTAATTCATCAGAGACATTGTCTAATGGTTGTTGTACCTCTGTGTATATTTGTATACTGTCAAATGTGGCAGTAAAGATATGACAATGCTACTTTCCACTAGCGAGATCTGTGTGAGTTAATATAAATGTTTACATACTTAATGGTGGAACTCATGCGAGTCAGTGTTTTACTTCTTGTACTGCTGTTATGGATTTTTTTGAAGACTATCTTGAGTCAGTTGAACCAAATGGTAGATGCTAGATGGCAATATTTTGGGAAGGAAGAATGCGCATGTGGTAGTCATTTATCTCCTTTTCCCTTAATGTCCCTTCTGTTTAGTCCTCGGGACTGTGTTCAATTGAATCGAACTGCAGATATTTTGTGCTGCTGTGACCATAAGATTATTTATTTCCATCCGTCAATTGCTTTATACATTTATCATTGAAAACTAACATAGTGAAATGATAATTTTCTTAGAGGCAACAACTGGTCAAAGGAAATATGCAGCTATTTTCTGTGGATCAGCAACGTAGCCAAGCACTTGAAGCTCATGCTGCATCATTTGCCTCTATCAGAGTGAGTATTCATTTCTTTCGATTTGTGATATACTATATGCTGTTTTCATGAACAAATTTTGTTTTATACCTTTCTGCATGACTGTGAACAGGTACCGGGGAATGATAAGGATTCCATTCTAATTTCCTTTGCTACGAAGACCTCTAATGCTGGCCAGACTACATCTAAGTTGCATGTTATTGAGCTTGGTGCTCAGCCAGGTGGATATATCTTCCTTTATTTTGTTGTTTTCTGTCATTGTCATATTGGTAATTTATCATGGGTGTCTTAGCTTCATCTTACAACTGTCAACATTTTTTAGGAAAACCATCTTTTACGAAGAAGCAGGCGGATCTTTTCTTCCCTCCAGATTTTGCTGATGATTTTCCTGTGGCCATGCAGGTATCCCTTGTTCTAGTATTTATTATTTTATCTTGTTTTCTCTTTGTGAGTGCGTGTGTGTATGGATTATCATTATTTATTGATTACTTTGGACATTTTTGGTTTTCCTGTATCCTGAATTTATTTGGACTTTTGTAGGTGCTAACCATGTTGTTTGGCGTCTCTTTTATTTCACAATGCTTATTATATTGTATTTTATTTTTGCAGATTTCCCATAAGTATGGCCTTACATATGTGATCACAAAGCTTGGCCTGCTATTTGTATATGATCTAGAAACTGCAACGGCTGTATACAGAAACAGAATCAGCCCCGATCCCATATTTCTAACATCTGAAGCTTCATCTGTTGGAGGTTTCTACGCAATTAACAGGCGTGGCCAAGTTTTACTTGCCACAGTCAATGAATCGACTATTGTCCCATTTGTCAGTGGGCAAGTATGTTTTCCAACTTCTACATATACATCATATTTTGAGAAGTTTACTATGTTTCAAGAGTTTGAGTCTTAAATGGTTAATGGCAGTTAAACAATCTGGAGCTTGCTGTAAATCTTGCCAAAAGAGGAAACCTACCTGGTGCAGAAAATTTGGTGAGTTATTTGGGTTTTCATATTCATGGTATGTAGAAGTTTTGGGGTAATATCTATTGAAACATTGATGGAAGTTTTTATAATGATTTCTTTGTTAAACTCGTTTATGGTGTAATATTGAGTCAGTTGAGGACTGTTTAGTTATCGGTAGCCCGACTACATTTCTGTAAATGCTGAAAGCTTACACTATCTTCATTGCTCCTGTTTTGACTAGCCTGTGAACAGAAAATCCTAGTTTCCTCTTTGCATTTATTTGTATGAATTTTTTCTTGACATCTCTAGGGGTCACCATCTTGTTTTGTAGTCTGATTGGGGCTATTAATAAATTTTGAATTTCTCCACCTTGTTCTCAGGTTGTTCAGCGTTTCCAAGAATTGTTTGCCCAGACAAAGTACAAAGAGGCTGCTGAGCTTGCTGCAGAATCTCCGCAAGGCATCCTTCGGACACCTGATACTGTTGCCAAATTTCAGGTACGTCATGTTCGTTACCTGTGAAAGATTTTCCTCAGTGCCAAGAGTGCAGCTGGTGGAAGTAAAATTGAAACAATATCAATTAACATGCTCTGTTTTATTCAGAGTGTTCCTGTACAAGCTGGGCAGACACCACCTTTGTTGCAGTACTTTGGAACACTTTTAACCAAAGGAAAGCTCAATGCATTTGAGTCTTTGGAATTGTCTCGTCTTGTGGTCAACCAGAACAAGAAGAATCTATTGGAGAACTGGTTGGCTGAAGACAAACTGGAATGTAGTGAAGAACTTGGAGATCTTGTTAAGGTGAAATTCTGAAAAGATTGAACGTATCTGGAAAGTATCCACTGCTTTACTTGTTTACCCTGAAAATCTCCATCTCTTTTTGCCTAACACGAATCTGCTTCATATCAAACCTTCTAGACTGTTGACAACGACCTTGCACTGAAAATATATATCAAAGCCAGAGCTACACCGAAAGTTGTGGCTGCTTTTGCGGAGCGTCGGGAGTTTGACAAAATCTTGATTTACTCAAAACAGGTTTGGTTTAGGATAGCCATGTTGTTGGAGGACCTGGACTCCCTTTATTATTATTGACGTCCTATCTTTTGTGTAATCTGCTCTAACGAAGTTTTTGTTTATCTTGAAACAGGTTGGGTACACACCTGACTATCTTTTCCTTCTGCAAACCATTCTTCGAGCAGATCCTCAGGTTTACTAAACAAATTATAGTTTTTTCCTTATATTGTATTGTTTATCTTGAAACAGGTTGGGTACACACCTGATATGTGCTTGTATTGTTTCAAAAACTCTGGTTTTTGATGGCTTATAGTGTTAAGGAGTTATCATTTGAAACTATGGTTTTTAATGTATTGCTTGCCTACAGGGAGCTGTTAATTTTGCTTTGATGATGTCTCAAATGGAAGGAGGTTGTCCTGTTGATTACAATACCATTACTGATCTGTTTCTTCAGGTCCGTATTTATCTTGTTTTGCAACCATTCTAACTTGTATTGCCAACTTTTTCAATCCTCTTCTGAGTTTTTCCTGTTTCTTGTTTGAAAACATGTTTTTTGTTTCTTGTAAAGCTAATCTGGTAATATGTGGCCATTGAACATTTTTTTGCTCCAGAGGAACTTGATCCGTGAAGCAACAGCTTTTCTGTTGGATGTTTTGAAACCAAATTTACCAGAACATGGATTCCTGCAAACAAAGGTTGATCATTATTCTTCATCCTTTTTTTAATCGACGCCAGTCTACTTAAATCTTTCTAGAACATGGCATGACCAATCTTCTCTCTGTATAGGTCTTGGAGATAAATCTTGTGACATTTCCGAATGTTGCTGATGCTATTTTGGCAAACGGCATGTTCAGTCATTATGACAGGCCACGTGTAGCGCAACTTTGTGAGAAAGCTGGTCTTTACATTCGGGCACTTCAGGTTTTGGCCGTCTTCTTATTTCTCTTCTTCCTACCTCTTGGGCTGCTCTGAAGTATATAAAGTATTTATTAACATATGTCTTGATCAATTGACTTTTATTTGCAGCATTACTCTGAACTGCCTGACATCAAGCGTGTCATTGTTAACACTCATGCAATTGAGCCACAGGTTGCTAAAAATTTTGTTGATTTTTCCTTCTCGCAAAGTGGTCTTGTCAGTGCTAAATGGTCAATCATTTCAGGCACTTGTGGAGTTCTTTGGGACACTTTCTAAGGAATGGGCAATGGAGTGTATGAAAGATCTTTTATTGGTTAATTTAAGAGGAAATCTTCAGATAATTGTTCAGGTATGAAGGGTGTTACAAATGCGGTCCACATATTATATTTGGTCCCTTCAAACCATAGTTTCCTTATGCTTTTCCTCACGCTTTCTTTGAAGTGTGTTGAAATGTTATTCTTGGAAGATTATAATCAAATCATTAACAAATCTTGATGTGTGGTAGTCTTCTTATGTTGTGTTGTTTTCGGCATTATGTAGGTTGCTAAGGAATATTGTGAACATCTAGGAGTCGAAACATGCATTAAGCTCTTTGAGCAGTTCAAATCATATGAAGGATTGTATTTCTTCCTAGGATCATATTTGAGCTCCAGGTAATCTATTTATGGAGTCTTCTAGCAGTGAGTGGCTGGCCTTTTCCTCTCAACCTGATGGCTAATTAGTTTACAAATGATTTATTACCTGGCAGTGAGGATCCCGAGATCCACTTTAAGTATATTGAGGCAGCTGCTAAGACTGGACAAATTAAAGAGGTTGAACGTGTTACAAGAGAATCAGAGTTCTATGATCCTGAAAAGACTAAGAACTTTTTAATGGAAGCAAAACTTCCTGATGCACGCCCATTAATCAATGTGTGTGACCGCTTTGGTTTTGTGCCTGACCTCACACATTACTTGTACTCTAACAACATGCTTCGCTACATTGAAGGTTATGTGCAAAAGGTTTGTATTTCTGTTGAAAAGTTTCATTTGGATAAAGAGTTTGTTATCCATGCAAGTCTAACCTTGCCTTTTCTATAAGTAGGTCAATCCAGGAAATGCTCCATTAGTTGTTGGACAGCTGTTAGATGATGAATGCCCAGAAGATTTCATTAAAGGCCTTATCCTTTCTGTCCGCTCTCTGCTTCCAGTTGAACCTCTTGTGGAGGAGTGTGAGAAAAGGTACTTTATCTACTCTCTTAGCTTTTATTCGAAGCACGGTGTTCGTTGATATCCTTATGCTTGGCCTCTGTTGTGCAGGAATCGGCTTCGCCTGCTTACCCAGTTTCTGGAGCATCTTGTGAGTGAAGGAAGCCAGGATGTGCATGTTCACAATGCTTTGGGTAAAATCATAATAGATAGCAATAACAATCCAGAACACTTTCTCACGACCAATCCATACTATGATTCACGTGTTGTGGGGAAATACTGTGAGAAGCGAGACCCTACGCTTGCTGTTGTTGCATACCGCAGAGGGCAATGTGATGATGAACTCATCAATGTGACAAATAAGAATTCTTTGTTCAAGCTGCAGGCTAGGTTTGTGATCAACGGCTTTAGTCTGGTTTCTTACTTTAGTAATATCTTTTTTCTAGAAAGTTAATCTGTTGTCATCTTCTTCTTTCTTCTTCTTCTCAGGTATGTTGTTGAAAGAATGGATGGCGATCTCTGGGCCAAAGTTCTTGATCCTGAAAATGAATTCAGAAGGCTGCTCATTGACCAAGTTGTATCTACTGCTTTGCCTGAAAGCAAAAGTCCAGAGCAAGTCTCTGCTGCTGTTAAAGCTTTTATGACAGCCGACCTTCCTCATGAACTAATTGAGTTGCTTGAAAAGATTGTGCTTCAAAACTCAGCGTTCAGTGGGAACTTTAATCTGCAAAATTTACTTATCTTGACAGCAATCAAAGCTGATCCATCGAGGGTTATGGACTATATCAATAGACTTGATAACTTTGATGGACCTGCTGTTGGTGAAGTGGCTGTTGATGCTCAATTGTACGAAGAAGCTTATGCTATTTTCAAGAAGTTCAATTTGAATGTCCAGGCTGTTAATGTGTTGCTGGACAACATTCGGGATATTAACCGAGCTGTTGAATTTGCTTATCGTGTCGAAGAAGATGCTGTTTGGAGTCAAGTTGCTAAAGCTCAGCTTCGGGAAGGACTAGTTAGCGATGCAATAGAATCTTTCATTCGTGCAGATGATGCAACCCAATTTCTGGAAGTAATCAAGGTTGCCGAAGATGCTGAAGTTTATCATGACCTAGTGAAGTACCTTCTCATGGTCAGGCAGAAATCAAAGGAGCCCAAAGTGGATAGTGAGCTCATTTACGCATATGCCAAGATTGATAGGCTGGGTGACATTGAAGAATTTATTCTCATGCCAAATGTTGCAAATCTGCCTAGTGTTGGTGACCGCTTGTATGATGAAGCCTTGTATGAGGCTGCGAAGATTATCTTTGCTTTTATATCTAACTGGGGCAAGCTGGCATGCACTTTAGTTAAGTTGAAGCAATTCCAAGGGGCTGTTGATGCAGCTCGCAAAGCTAATAGTGCAAAGACATGGAAAGAAGTCTGTTTCGCCTGTGTTGATGCTGAGGAGTTCCGCTTGGCTCAGATTTGTGGTCTCAATATTATTGTACAGGTACTCTATAGTTATAATGTTTCTATTGTAGATTCATAAGATAAAGCAGGTTCCAGTATCACAATGAGAGAGCTGTGAACTTCTAATCTCTTTGGGTCCTTTTTAACATTATCTTGTTCTTATAGGTGGATGATCTGGAAGAGGTTAGTGAGTATTATCAGAATAGAGGATGCTTCAATGAGCTAATATCTCTTATGGAGAGTGGTCTAGGGTTGGAACGTGCGCATATGGGTATCTTTACAGAGCTGGGTGTCTTATATGCCAGATACCGCCATGAGAAGCTCATGGAGCACATAAAATTGTTCTCCACCCGTCTCAATATCCCCAAGCTGATCCGAGCTTGTGATGAACAACAGCACTGGCAAGAACTTACATACTTGTACATTCAGTACGACGAGTTTGATAATGCTGCAACTACAGTCATGAACCATTCACCTGAAGCCTGGGATCACATGCAATTCAAAGATATTATTGTCAAGGTTGCCAATGTGGAGCTATACTACAAGGCCGTGCATTTCTATTTACAAGAACACCCAGATCTCATCAACGATGTCCTGAATGTCCTTGCTCTTCGTGTGGATCACACTCGGGTCGTGGACATAATGCGAAAGGTTAAATTTTAATTAATGTGTTATATGCCTATTTACTTTGCAATTGTTTGGTTTTATGCATCAGCATTAACTTAGTTCTAAGGACATTTCATTTTTGACCATTTAGGCTGGTCACCTACGTCTTGTTAAGCCATATATGGTTGCAGTCCAGAGCAATAATGTCTCTGCGGTGAATGAAGCTCTGAATGAGATCTATGTAGAAGAAGAAGATTATGACAGACTACGCGAATCAATTGACTTGCACGATAACTTTGACCAGATAGGCCTTGCCCAAAAGGTGAGTTGTAGTAATTATACATCTTCCTTGAACCATTAAAAATTTAGATATCTTACACTTTCTGCCTGAACAGATTGAGAAACACGAGCTGCTTGAGATGAGGCGTGTTGCAGCCTACATTTACAAAAAGGCTGGCAGATGGAAGCAGTCGATTGCATTGTCGAAGAAAGATAACCTCTACAAAGATGCAATGGAGACAGCTTCACAATCTGGTGATCGTGAACTTGCTGAGGAGTTGCTTGTTTACTTCATTGAACAGGTATGACACTGAACAACATATAATATCTTCTTTTCTGAGGTTACCAAAATACTGTGATTAGGAATTACATAAAATATATCTCCTCTTTTTTCCTCTTAGAATATTTTTTTCTTTTTATTGCATATGAGAACTGACGTGTAGGATCTTTGAAAGTTCTGTTGTAACTTCATTAATTAAGGCTGGTCATATCATGAACAATGCTTGTTGCTCTTAATAGGTGGTTATGTTTTATCAATTTTATGCTTCAATCATCTCATGATTTTAAATATGTTTTTGAGGATTGTGGCAGCTTCATAGTGCATAAAATGTCCATGTTTCAGGCAGTTGACTTGTTTTTTTGTAATTTTCTGGTGGAGCCATGTGAAAGATTTACCATAGATTATTTGAATATTTGAATTATGGTGTCCTAACTATTATTTTTGTGATTTGTAGGGGAAGAAGGAGTGCTTTGCCTCTTGCCTATTTGTTTGTTATGATTTGATTCGCCCAGACGTCGCACTCGAATTAGCCTGGGTGAATAACATGATTGACTTTGCCTTCCCCTATCTGTTACAGGTAACAAGCTTGTCTCCATAATATATTCCTAGTTGCTCATAATATTTTAAAGAGCCACTAAAACTAATGTAATTTGTGTACTTAAATCTCTTGCAGTTCATCCGCGAGTACTCTGGCAAGGTTGATGAGCTAATCAAGGACAAGATTGAGGCTATGAAGGAAGAGAAGGCTAAAGAAAATGAGGAGAAAGATGTCATCATGCAACAGGTATATATACTAACATGTTCCGTATAGACAAAGAGTCAGCTGGTATTGTTCTGTTGATTCAGTGTTTCTGTTTGAGTGTGGAATATTGCAGATGAGTCATTGCATCTGTTCTTGTACTTAAGCTGTGATGATCCGCATTTTGATGCTCATCAACTTTGAGAATTACTTCAATTTGATGCTGATGATGCTTGCGTATTTGTTGCAGAATATGTATGCCCAGTTGTTGCCTCTTGCTTTACCAGCCCCGCCTATGCCAGGCATGGGTGGTGGTCCTGGTATGGGAGGGGGTTATGGTGCTCCTCCACCCCCGCCCATGGGGGGTATGGGCATGGGAATGCCTCCAATGCCTCCATATGGAATGCCATCAATGGGGTCCTATTGAGAAGAGGATGGACTTCACTTTTTCGTGTTCTCTAGTAGCCGTTTCTCTAGTACCCTCGCTTCCCTAGCAGTTGAAGGGGCCAGTGGTGGAGTCGTAGCTCGGGATTAGAAAATAAGCTGATTTGGTGTTTCCTGTGATAGGGTGGGTGTGGATATGGTTTCTTGTAATATTCTTTGGTAGTGAGGCATTTTTTTTGCAGCTCTAGGCCGCAAGCCGAGGTTACTTTGTATCTTTAAAAGCAGTTGAACATGCTAAACAAATATTACGGACTAATTTGTCATTCTCATTTTCTGCTTTTGTTTGAATATATACTGCCTCGATTTCACTCTCTACTATTTCTCTATTTTCTACCTTTATATATTAGACAGCATGTTTACTTTGTATTCTTGCATCAAATGAATGCTTGTAACTGCGTTTTGAGGCTTTTGTTATGCACGCTGTTTGCTAGTGGAATTGTATGATTAAAATTTGAAAGTTCTTGATTCGTTAGTTCATTTGGTAATACTATATAACTAGATAAATTCATTGATTCCTTTGAACTTGAGTCCTCGATTTACAAGAAGCAAAGTATTCAATATCCAGCAAAACAATGACCTAACAAAATATAATGTCTCCTACATTATTCTTAATGGTGAGTTATTTGTTAACTTTGATCTATTTTATGTCTGAGGAGTCAACAATGCTTTTAATTAAAAAAATTAAATTAAATATACAGCTTATTTCCTTCTCTCACCCTCCGCCGCAAAAAAGTAAAATGTGCATTGTTACACCAAAACATAAAATAAAAAAAAAAAATAAAAAAAAATTGGAACTATTTAAGGACCGTTAATGAAAAATAACTGAAGTTATTGGTAAAAATTACATTAATTTAACGTTAAGCTTAAAAAACCTTATAATTTCCTATTCGGCTGAATTTCAACTCTCCTTCAATGGCTTCACTTCGCATCTTGACTTTGCCTCTCGCAACCCTAATTTTGGCGTTAGTCGTCAGAATATTCTTGGTCGTAGTTTATCACCGGCGAAAGCGGAGGAATTCCGTCGGCTTCTTTCATCCCTACACCAACGATGGCGGTGGAGGCGAGCGAGTGCTATGGTGCGCCGTCAAAGCCGTCCAAGAGGAGTCGCCGGCCCTCGATTGTGTCGTCTACACCGGCGATCATGACGCTTCGCCTGACTCTCTTGCCGCTCGAGCGATTGATCGATTTGGCGTCAAGCTGATCCACCCTCCGAAGGTATATTCAGTTTCTATAAACGCTGTTTTTTTGGGTAAATATCACTTTAAACCCCAAACTATTTTCGCACTATCAAAATATACCAATGTTTTCTTTTGTGGAATGTTTTCATTCTCTTTGTAAAGTGGTGTCTAGACAGGATTGGAGAGTTACCTGGCATTTGGTATTTTGGAAATGATTTTCTGCGCTTCATGAGGAAAAGCTCTTTATATTTTCTACTGCTTTTTTTATTACTAGCAGAAGATTATGCAAGTACAGCTCCTATTTCAGAGTGGGCGATTTGGGAGAGTGATTTGAATTGTGTCATTTTACCTTGGCTTTGAAAAATTTCAATTAGAATACTGTAGCAATAACTTGCTTGATAGGTTTTCTGGTTATCTTTTGCTTTGGCAGGTGGTGCATCTTTATAAAAGGAAATGGGTTGAAGAAACTACATATCCTCGATTCACTATGATTGGTCAGAGCCTTGGTTCAATGTACCTTTCATGGGAAGCCTTGTGCACATTCACTCCTCTGTATTATTTTGATACCAGTGGATATGCATTCACATATCCAGTTGCATGGATGTTTGGATGTAAAGTCATTTGCTACACGCATTACCCAACAATTAGTCTAGACATGCTGTCCCGGGTTAATGCACGGAACTCTATGTATAACAATGATGCTTTGATTGCAAAGAGGTACAGTTCTTATTTCAATCTCATTCACATTTCAGCATTTTTCTCTACCAGGTTTCTTTAAAAAGTGATATGCTTGTCCTAGCTATGATATTATGTTGGTTACTGAATTAGGAAAAAAATATGTATTTTTACCTAATTCTATTTCTTGTTGGACCATTAAATTCAAAACAAAAGCATGTTTCTGTAGAGAGAATGGATAGAACTAATGTAGTATGGGGTTTTATGGTAAAAGATGCAGTTATGCCCTATCTGAAACAAAACGAACGGGACATTGTTTGTCGCATCTCAAGAAACTTGAAAAGATGTCACGCTGATTCCACCACAAATTCAATTTGACCATTAAATTTTGTAGCTAGGCACAGTAGCACCAAAATAATGGCAGAGGGACTGGAACTTATGTGCATCCCTCGAAAGGTTTCTCCTTAGTAATATCTCACTATAAAATAAGTGGAGGAATGCCCTGGGTCCAACCTCTTTATATCTTCTTGCAGCTGAAAAGTTGGTGAATATACGATGATATGACATTTATCTCTCGTGTATTTGTTATTTATCTGCCCCAGATCTCCAGATGAAGTTAACATGTATTTTTGCACCTCATTAGACTGTCATGAAACAAATAATTTCCTGAATCCCTGTGTGTTCATGAAGCTAATACTACTTTCTCTTGCCAGTGCCTTTTTTTCGCAGTGCAAAGTTATCTATTATAAGCTTTTCAGCTTGATGTATGGAATTGTGGGCTCTCATGCACATCTTGCAATGGTTAATTCTTCATGGACGCAATCTCATATTCAAAAGCTTTGGGGGATTCCAGACCGTATTAAGAGAGTCTACCCTCCTTGTGACACTTCTGGTCTTCAGGTGTGTATTTTATATCTTATCGTCTATACCATGCTTGCAGCTTTTTCTAGCGGTTATCTACACAGATCTTCTTTCTCTTGATGAAACTGAATTAATGCTTCTTGTTTTTGACAACTACTACTGCTACTATGTGGCTCTAAACAGATGCTGGCGTTAGAAAGGTCAATGGAGCCAATAAAGATTATTTCTGTGGCTCAATTTCGTCCAGAGAAGGTGGGCATTTTTTCCGACCAAGGTACCCATGCTTATGGAATCATTCATTTCTTGGTCTGCTGTATTGGTGAATTTCAACTTAGATTTTCATTACTTATGAAACAGGCACATCTGCTTCAACTTGAGGCATTTGCTGCTGCCATCAAGAGTTTGGATGCAGATCTGCCAAGACCGAAGCTACTATTTGTTGGTAGCTGCAGGAATGAAGCTGATGAGAAAAGATTGCAATACTTGAAGGATCGGGCCAAAGAGCTTAAATTGGATAGTGATGTGGAGTTCCACAAAAATGTAACCTACAGGTCTGCAATATTTTTGTATTGCTTTATTCCACCTTATATTATCTGTACTGATCATAGACTTGTCCAGTGCTTCTGAGTTATTGTGCAGTCTAAACACTGATCATCATAAACTGCACAATTAGCATATTTATGCATAGTTTTATCTATGCATCTTTGCCTGCACGGACATTCTGTCTTTGTCTGTGTTTTTATCATTGGAGTGTAAACCAACTATGAACTTACCAGGAATCGCAGCACGTCTAGTGTAGTACATTTCATCTCACGAATCACAACTGCATATATGTTTGAGATTAGAGCCGAGTTGCTGGCTGCCAGAGGAGCTTAAGTACTGCTCTAATTGCATATTTCCTTGAGTCTGAAGTACATTTAATCTGCTTAAAGTTTCTATAGCCTGTTTACTACCTTACACACTACGACTATAAGTTTGATACTTGTTCTCTTAATCTTTAACAGCGAGCTGGTGAGTCTTTTGGGTGGTGCTGCAGTAGGAATTCATTCCATGGTGGATGAGCATTTTGGCATCAGTGTGGTGGAATACATGGCTGCTGGTGCTATACCAATTGGTTCGTATCCATAGCCACTTAGTTTTTGTATTTTTAGGTCATGTAAAGTGCCATCGAGTTATTTTACCTCAGAAATAACCATTACATTCCTCTTTTCAGCACATAACTCAGCAGGTCCTAAGATGGACATTGTGCTACCTGAAGAAGGAAAGCAAACGGGATTTCTGGCCCAAACTTTGGAAGAATATGCAGATGCCATCGTTAGCATTATTAGAATGCCAGCATCACAACGGCTTGAGATGGCTGCTGCTGCGAGGAAACGAGCCTCGCAGTTCTCAGAACAAAGATTTTATCAAGATTTCAAGTCTGCAGTTCGACCAATTCTGTCAAATACCACTCCATGACTGAATCTATCATACATACTACACAGCCTCAACAGGTAGACCGACGATGACGACTTAATTTACCTCCTTTTGCAGTCAAAATATAACTCGTCTTCCTTCGTCTTCTCTATTTCATTGTTATGCACCCCCAGAGATATTTATCTTAGTAGAGAAAGAGGAGAAGCTGATCAATACTACTAACTGCTTGTTTGTGGTATTCAAGAGATTTCAATGTACATGTCATATCCAGAGAGACAATCTGAAGCTTTAATTTGCAAATCATAATTGAAATAATTCTCACTTTTAGTATATACACAAATTTGGAGTATTTGCTCCGTTCATGCCCTGCAACTCCATATCTTTGCTGCTAGATTAATCCCTTCTTCAAATTAGAATATGATGTTCATCTTCTTCAAGTTTTCACTTATTCGAGGTGATTATGCGATATCACACATCGAATAAATAATGAATGTCGAAGCATTATATGTACGAGTTCAATGAACTCACCATTTTTGGCAATATGAGGATTGATATTAAATCAGAAATCACAAGATTGTGTATGCCAAAATAATACCACCACTTGGTGATTGGGATTGATTGGTTTGGAAGGAGCCCTTGTGTTATGAGACATGTCACTTCAAACTATGCCATAAGTGGGAGTGAAGTAGTCATCGACTACTGTTTGAGAGTAACCTCGTTTTTGGATTGTAGCACACTATGCTGTCTTAATTTTGCCTCATGAGATGGGGCCTAAGGATAGTGGCCATTTTGTTTACTTGCACCTAACCAGATCAACAACTCGTTGCAATTTTAGTACCATGTTCATGATTACATGTGGGTATGCTTCATCTTCAGCATCGTTTTGCACTCCATCTTTATCTTATTGTTGCTATTCCTGTGAATAAAAAACATGAGATGGAATAAGAAGATGATCAGATTTGTTCAAAATGTCTTGCTGCTGAGTTTAAAAATACTAGTATATGATTTTCACATGAATATTGTGTACCGAGTAAAACTTAAAGAGTTAATTGTACACGGACAGCTAATAGATCTTTCATTTTTCCTTCTGGCCAACGTGACTGGTGCACATTGCCAGATAAAATAATGGGCAAATATCACTTTAAACCTTAAATTATTTTCGGACTATCAATTATATCTTGAATTATCGAAAATATTTTTTTAAAATCTTGAACTATTAATTTTGTACTACCTCTGTTCCATAAGAGTGTGCACTTATTGCCATTTTGGGATGTCCGACAAGAATGTGTACTTTTTTTTAGACTCCTTCCACTAATAAAAGTGGGCCTCTTCTTCCACTGATAACACACTCACCTAACATTTATTAAAACCTGTGCCACCAACAATCATGCAAACTCTTATGGAATGGATGATTATTAATTGTACCCTTCATTCATTTCTCACCCTCTGAATTTTTAATTAGTAAGGCATGCAATGATGTTGTTTAATTTAGGTTAAAAAAAATGAATAATTTAAATACATTGTTGCATCCAGCGAACCACGTCAAATTTTTGTAGCCCAAAAATGGACAAACGGTACAATTCATACGAAATTGATAGTTTAAGGTTTAAAAAATATTTTCGATAATTCAGGATATTACTCGATAGTGCAAAAATAATTTGAAACTTAAAGTGATATTTACACTAAAATAATTGGTCCTTCATAATTTATGTATCAAATACTCTCTCTGTCTACCAATTCTTGACCTATTTTGCCACTTTGGACCATTACTAATACTCATTCCATTTTTAGTAAGTTTTTCATTCAAAAGTGGAACCCTCATTCCACTCACAATATACTCCATCAATTTCTTAAAATCTGTGTCATTATGAAATGGGTCAAGAATTAGTGGAAAAGGAAATATAAGTTAAGTCGTGATATATAATTTTAAATCATTCAATAGACATCGTTACTTGCATTATGCACCATAATATTAGTTTTCTACTTTACATGACTTGCATGCACCATAATACTCCCACAGTTCATAAAATATCTTTCTAAGAATGCGACACACATTTATAAAAAAAATTATGTATTTGATGAGTGGAAAATTGGTCTCATAAATTAGAAAAATGATGATAATTAATAAGTTATTTTAAAAAATAATTAGTCCATTAAGAGCATTATGTGTAAATTTATGAAAATTGGAAAAGTGACAGTTAATTGGACTTGTTTCTAAAATAACATGAGCAAAATATTTCGTCGGCAGACGAAAATGAAAAGCTGAAAAATATTTCATGAGCTGAAAGAGTATTAATTTTCTACTTAACATGACACATTATGGGAATATCAATAGTGGTCCACATCAGTGTCTTATTTTGAGACTAAATCCTATGTATATCATACATAGATAGGGAAATAAAAGATATCAATGAATAAACGAAAGATGAGATCAAATGTCAAATACACGCCATAAATTAATATATTACAACTTCTCAACACCACCCATTTTTCAAATACTGGTCAATAATGTCCAATCATGAGATTATAGAGCAAGATAATTAATACTCCCTCCATCCCATCTCATGAAGGATGACACAGTTTTCTTTGATTTTGTCCCATGAAATTTGACCTGTTTTTAAAAATGGCAAAAAATTTACTCTTTATTTATCTTTTCACTTTTTCACTTTTTCATCTACCATGCTTAACACATAAAATATCAATTTCTTAATTCTCGTGCCGAAAAGAACTAGGTCATGCTTCATGGGACAGAGGGAGTATAATACTACTATATAAAATTATGATATAAAATCACAAATTTTCAGATATGCTCTGATACCACATGTTGTATACATAATTTTCATGGGGAACTTAGAATTTCACAATTTTTCATTTTTTAAGTACAATCGAAATACTAACCTTAATTATAAGTCTTATTATGTTTAGTGATGGCAATAATATAAATTGTTTTATCTTTCCTTAGCAAAATCCCTTTTAGTGATAAGAAAGGTCAATCGTATAAGATGGAATATCAGTTATTTAGATCATATAGTCTAAATATTTAAAATTATGATATTTTATGTAGACCATTAGCAAATCTTAAAGCCAAAACATGCACTTGAGATCAAGCTAGTGTCCCACTTTCTTGATATCACTTTTTTTTTTTATCGGGCAAAGTCATGTTAGATGTTAGTAATTAGTTCCCCATCCACTCCAAGAACCACCTTATCTCTCCATTCACCAAATCCACCTTATATCTCCAATCTCCAATTCGCTCCCAAGATGGATCGAACCCGGGTCACTTCACTTAAGTGAGGACCCGGTGGCCAGTGGGCTAAGGTTTTATTTAAAGTTTTTCTTCAATTTCAATTTCTCGTATTCTAAATTTAATTTTGTACTGTGAAACATGAATGTAAGACCCAAAATGTAGTGAATCTGAACCACAAAACATGAGCATTAAATCGATCATGTTTATTTTGAGGGAGGTTAAATCGATCATGTTAAATACTGAAGTTCATCCATCGTGTCAAAAGGCCAACAACCGACCAGTATGCTCTCTCTTTAAGATCCCAATAGTTCAAAAAAGAGAAGTGATTACCTCCACAGTCCACACCCACTAAACATTCTCTCTTCTCAATCTTATTACTCCCTCCCACCGTTCTACGAAGCTTAATCATTTTTTTTTTCAATACGAATTTTAAGAAATTAATATTTAATGTGTTAAATGTAGTTGGTGAAAAAGTAAAAAATGTGAATAAAGAAAAAAACTTTTGTCATATAAAAAAAGTAATCAAGTTACATAGAACAACCCGAAAAGAAATACTGATGCAAGCTTTGCGGAACAGAGGGAGTATATATTATAAAAAAAAAACAAGTTTGCATGTGTTTGTTTACATAAAATATAATACTAATTTTCATGTATTAATAAATTGAAGTACGTACGGAATTAAAAAACTACGTACTTAGATTTGGAGATGTTAGTTAGGCAAATAACGGCACTAATATAAAAGAGGGAAAACTTCGAAGAAAATCTTACTCCCTCCGTCTCCTTAAAAACATGCGGCGGAGTGAGTATCAATGATATATACAAGTTTTAAAAAATGTTAGATAAGAGTGTATTGACTAAGAATAACTCTCGGTTTTCATTTTAAATTATAAAAATTCTCATTTGAATTTCTTCATATATATGGTTAGGTTATATTGAGAACGCTATTTTTCGTGAGAAATAAGAATACCGAATAAGTTATTGTAAATCCATGAACAACGTATTCAGATAATATGATGATATTTTTATTTTCGAAAATCCGAACCCATGTTTGAACAATTAGCTTATTCATAAATTTTTTATTTACTTATTCATATTAATTTTCATTCTCACAAAAAATAACATTATCACTGAATCATTTCTCTATAAAGACGTTTGACTTGAGTGATAAGACATGATTGATAAAATAACACACAATTAGGCTTGAGTGATAAGACATGATTCAAGCGAGTGAATTTTTATCACCTTAAAATTAGGTGAATTATTTATCACCACTTCAAACTTAACAATCTTAGGTATCACATCCATCAAAACGTATTCTATATAGTATATATGGTAGATTAATTTACAAGTAGCTAGGAAATGTGAGAAGGGACCTACGCAATGACTTAGGCGTGAAAGTAATAATTGAAAGAGTTTTGTAGTTTAATGGAGGCCCATCTTTTTCAGCCGGATTTTGGTTTATGTAAAGTGAAATGGACCACAATAGTGAAATGATTGAGATGAGCAACTATGTTAATTATTCTCATCATAAAACAATTTATATCTACCACTTATTTAACCAAAGATCTCACTCATATATACTTTATACTTATCTTCAATGTGCACTAGTACTGTTGATATGGATAGCTTTCAAATGATTTTTTTTCGCATCTATTAAAGCATCTGTTAGAACCGGGTACACGATCAAGATATTACAAAAATAATATTTTGAGAAATTACAACTCAAAATAATTGAAATATTACAAAGTAAATAATTTGAGAAATTACAACTCAAATAATTTGATACAACTGAAATACACTGTATAAATAAATTATACGTATAAACTAAGTCGAGTCGAGATGAATCTCTTCCCGCAAGAAGATTATCGCCTCGGTAGTGCTCTTCGGTTAGGCGTATCTTCCCCAAAGGTAAAACGACTTCGTCTCGTTGGATGTAGCACCACAATCCGGCGAGCTCCGGCGAACTAAATAGGATCAAGAACTGAGCACAAGTGTTTGCAGAGAGTGTTGTATGTAAATGGCAGAATGCAGGATTTTGTAGTTCTAATCTGCATGTTCTCCATAGGCCTATTTATAGGCAAGTGGTAAGTATGAATTCAGCACCTTGAATTCTACTCCACGGCTGGAAGCCGTAAATGTTGAAGAAATGGCCGGTGGGCGCAGTCATTGAAGAAACTCAGTTGCAAAAATGAAGACGCCATGCAGAAGTCGAAGTTGGCGTCCTGCTAATGCTTCTTCTGCTGCTGCTGTCAACTGTTGCTGTTGCTGTGGGCTTGGGAATAAAAAACAATCATTGGGCCAAGAATAAATTCTGTTGGGCCAATAAATAAAAAGCCCAGTGGAGTTGGTCCAAAAAAAATAGTTTGGGCCCCAAACACCACCCCAAAGCACCAATTGCCAAGATCCAAGTCCTTGGCCGCGGCCCGTACCCGACCCGCCCGTCCGGCGGCGGCGACGTCGTCATCCGTCCGTCCGATCGATCGATCGATCGTCGGCGGCGGCGCGTGTGTGTGTGTGCGCGCGAGGCTAGTACTTAGATCAAGCCCACTAGCAAGCCCACAAGTCAATTTATCAACTCCATGTGCTTTGCTATTCTTATACATGAAAAACATCTCTATGTTTTCCAATGTGGGATAACATAACAAATGTTATTTTCCCTCTTCAACATCCAAACTTTGACATACAATATCTCACTCATCGGAAATTGGTTTTGAGACTTCAAGTATATCACGTTGATCTACTCGAGATGTAGATTAACATACAATCATTATTTTAATTAAATAATAAATATTTAATTAAATAATAATTTTCAGATATGGCATAAAACCATATTTCCAACAATCCCCCACATGAGTGAGAAAATAGTATGCGAAAGTATGCAAACACTTAGCTCAGTCCTCTTAAGATACAACATTGCATTTGGAAAGGTAGCTTGTGGCTTTGAACCTGCCATAGTCAATATTATCGAGTATACCGGCGGCCTAGTGGATTGTGTTCCTTGAACTAGTCCTCCTCGGTGTATACTTAGTCAACAATATTGACACAATATTGCTTCAATCCTTATTCGTTCTCACGTTTGTGTCCATTACAGGCCTTGGAACACCTCTTTGGATTCATAAGTGTTTCAATCGAAGCGGCCCCACTTCACACTTACATAGGTGACTCTTAACTCAAGTATCCTGCTATACTTGTCCTCTTCGAGGAGTTCTAGAGTCATTAAAAGTCAAAGACTTAACCTCACCACGTGCAGGTTTCCGAACACTCACTGTTCTACAAGGAATAGGCAATTCGAGTGTTCAACACACGGATTTTCATAGCTTAGTTGTCCCATTGAACCAAGTTCTTGGGATCCTCCAGTCATCATGGTTGGGTTGCCACTATGATTATCCTTAATTTGTGGACTTCAAACCCATTCCCCCTAACAGTTTATACATCTGATCTCGATGGATACTTTTTGTCAAATGATCCGCTATGTTATCAATTGATCTTATATAATCAATTGAGATAACTCCACTATTGATCAAATGTCTCACGGTATTATGACGTCGACGAATATGTCTCGACTTACCGTTATACAAATGGTTTTGTGCTCGTCCGATAGCAGCTTGACTATCACAATGAATTATTACGGACGACACAGGTTTCGACCAACATGGAATATCCTCGAGGAAATTTTTAAGCCACTCGGCTTCTTCACCAGCTTTATCCAAAGCTATGAATTCTGATTCCATGGTCGATCTAGCAATACATGTTTGCTTCTTGGATTTCCAAGACACAGCACCACCCCCCACAGTGAATACATAACCGCTCGTTGAAAACGAGTCTTTGGCATCAGATATCCAATTTGCATCACAGTACCCTTCAAGTACAGAGGGTTCCCTAGTATAATGAATCGCATAGTTTTGAGTATATTTCAAATATCTCAAAACCCTTTCAAGAGCTTTCCAATGTTCATTACTAGGGTTAGCTGTAAAGCTGCCCAACTTGTTGACCGAGCATGCTATATCGGGACGAGTGCAATTTGTTAGATACAACAAGCTCCCAATAATCTTCGCATATTCTATCGCGTCAACAGGTTCTCCCTTGTGTACACTCAAATGCACACAAGGTTCCCATGGTGTCTTAGCTATTGGCTTGTCAAAAGCGTTGAATTTCTTTAACACTTTCTCAACGTAGTGAGATTGTGTTATAGTAATACCATCAGGTCTTCTTAGAATTTTAATTCCAAGGATAACATCAGCTAAGCCCATATCTTTCATGCTAAAATTTTTACTTAGCATGCCTTTGGTTTCTTGAATCACTCGGGAATTACTTCCCATGATGAGCATGTCATCTACATAAAGACAAACAATAATATATCCGTTATTAGAATTCTTAATGTAGACACATTTATCGCACTCATTGATTCTGAATCCATTTGACAACATTACACTGTCAAATTTTAAATGCCATTGAAGCGGTGCTTGCTTCAACCCATATAAAGACCTTTGAAGTTTGCATACTTTGTGCTCTTGCCCAGGTACTACAAACCCTTCAGGTTGCTTCATATATATTTCATCTTCCAACTCGCCATACAAGAACGCAGTTTTCACATCCATTTGGTGAATCTCGAGATTGTGCAAGGCAGCAATAGCGAGAAGCATCCGAATAGATGTTAGTCTGGTCACAGGTGAATAGGTATCGAAGAAATCGTACCCTTCTTTCTGCCTGAAACCTTGAACGACAAGTCAGGCTTTGTACTTATCTATAGTACCATCAGATTTGTACTTCTTCTTTAGGATCCATTTGCATCCTAAAGCTTTACTTCCAGGTGGTAGATCCACTAACACCCAAGTATGATTCTGCATAATGGAATCAATATCAATATCGATGGTTTCTTTCCAGAGAGCTGCATCTGAGCCAGACATAGCTTCTTTAATCGTCACCGGTTCGCCATCTTGCATCAAGACAACATAATCCGGTCCATAGACATTAGCTTTTCTAACTCGTTCCCCACGTCTCGGTTCTACATCCATAGGTTTAGACCTTGGTATTTTCCTATTAGGTGGTACATGATTAGAACCCGTGGCATCATCTACTTGAGTAGAATTACTAGCTACTTCCATAGGTTTAGAACATGTAGCATCACCATCAACTCCATCATTAGAGTTCGATGTACCTTTATCCTTGTTAGGATAGATATTTTCAAAGAATATAGCATTCCTTGATTCTATCGTTGTCCCAACATGTATATCAGGTATCTCCGATCTGTGCACTATAAAACGATAGGCACTGCTATTAAGTGCATGACCAATGAAGATACAATCCACCGTTTTAGGTCCTATTGTAACTTGCTTTGGTAAAGGCACTTCTACCTTGGCTAAACACCCCCACACTTTGAGGTATTTATACGAAGGTTTCCTTCCTTTCCATAGCTCATAGGGAGTTACATCATTCCCTTTGAGTGGAATCTTGTTCAAGATATAGTTGGCCGTTAAGACAGCTTCCCCCCACATGTTCTGGGGTAATCCTGAACTAATCAACAAGGCATTCATCATCTCCTTAAGAGTTCGATTCTTGCGTTCAGCAACGCCATTAGATTGTGGTGAATAAGGAACCGTCGTTTGATGGATTATACCACTTTCGTTGCATAATTCAGCAAACGGAGCTACATATTCTCCACCTCTATCACTTCGAACCATCTTAATTCGACATCCAAGTTGATTCTCGGCTTCATTTTTGAAGTTTCTAAAAGCTTCAATAGCCTCATCTTTACTTTTCAATAAGTAAAGGTAACAATACTTTGTGCAATCGTCTATAAAGGTGATAAAGTACTTCTTGCCACCTCTAGTTTGCACGAACTTTAAATCACAAACATCGGTGTGAATAAGTTCCAATGGTTGAGTGCTCCTTTTTACCGATTTAAACGGTAACTTAGCCATTTTGGCTTCAACACAAACTTCACATTTTTCTTGTGAGTTGTATTCATCAATTTTTAGTAAATTCATTTTTACTAATCTCTTTATAGCATTTAGATTAACATGTCCAAGTCTACAATGCCATAAATCAGAACACTCAATCAAGTAAGCAGAAGAGGTTGATGCATCTTTATTGATTTTAGCCTTGGCAGGCTTACAAGCTCTTACACCAAGTTTGAAAAGTCCTTCGGAGGCATAGCCTTTCCCTAGGAACTTTCCCCACTTGCGTATTACAACATAGTCAGATTTGAAAAACAATTCAAAATCCTTATTCGTAAGCCTAAAGCCCGAAATTAAATTCTTTCGGACAGTTGGAACGTGTAATACGTCTTTCAATGTGATCTCCACGCCCGACGTGAGTTGAAGAATCACATCTCCCATGCCAAGGACTTGGGATGTCCGCTCGCTAGCCTCCATTATCGTTTTGTTTTCCACTTCTTTGTAGTTGTGAAACAACTCACGATTTATGCATATATGGACGGTAGCGCCGGTGTCCACGAACCAAGCGTTCGGGTTGTCCACATGATTCACCTCGGAGATCATGGCAGCAAAGTCATCGTGGTTCCAATCGTCGAAGTCCTTCTCGACGTTGTTCACGTTGCCATTTGCTTTCTTCCGCTTTGGCTTGCGGCAATCCTTAGCCATGTGACCTTTTTTGTCACAATTATAACTTACACCATCAAACTTTGATGGTTAACTACCGCTTTGCTTCCCTTTACCCTTATTATTAGGGTTAGGGCGACCACGTTTGTTGGAGGGACCGCCTTTCTCGGCGAGATTGGCCTTTGCCTCCATCGGAGCTTTTCCCTTTTGATCACGACTTCTCACGTGATCCTCCATTTGAAGCTTGGATAACAATATCGGCACGGACATCTCCGAGCGCTCATGCTTCAAAAGGTTTTGAAATTTCCTCCAACTAGGAGGTAATTTCTCTATGATGATTGCAACGAGCAATGCATCCGCTAAGGGCATCCCTTCGGCTTGAACCTCATGTGAAAGATTTTGGAACTCTTCCACTTGGTCCATCAATGGTCGGGAGTCAACCATTTTATATTCCAACCATTTGGCAACGACATACTTGGTAGTATTCGCCTTGTCCACTTGATACTTTAGATCAAGGGCCTCCCACAATTGTTTCGCGGTTTCATGAACCTTGAAAACACAGTAGAGCCGTTCGTCCAGAGACATGAGAACGGTGTTACGGCACAAGTAGTCGCCGCGACACCAGTTCAAATATCCGGCACGAATTTCTTGGCTTGTCTCCCCTTCCCCTTCACTCGGGGTTGGAGGTTTATCCTCCATTAAGAATCCGGCAAACCCCACGGTTGTGAGGTAGAATAGCATCTTCTCTTGCCAATATTTGAAGTTCTTGCCTGAGAACGTTGATGGTTTCTCGGCAAGACCAATAGTTCTAGATGTTGACGATGAAGCCCCCGTTGATGCAAACGAGGAAAATATTGACGACGTGGTTGAACCGATGGTTGCAGAGGTGGTGGAGCCGTCCATATTGACGTCGGTGTGAGCCATTTCTCGAACGTGTATCAACGGCAGAGAGTTAATCTTCTTGCGATTGTTAGAACCGGGTACACGATCAAGATATTACAAAAATAATATTTTGAGAAATTACAACTCAAAATAATTGAAATATTACAAAGTAAATAATTTGAGAAATTACAACTCAAATAATTTGATACAACTGAAATACACTGTATAAATAAATTATACGTATAAACTAAGTTGAGTCGAGATGAATCTCTTCCCGCAAGAAGATTATCGCCCCGGTAGTGCTCTTCGGTTAGGCGTATCTTCCCCAAAGGTAAAACGACTTCGTCTCGTTGGATGTAGCACCACAATCCGGCGAGCTCCGGCGAACTAAATAGGATCAAGAACTGAGCACAAGTGTTTGCAGAGAGTGTTGTATGTAAATGGCAGAATGCAGGATTTTGTAGTTCTAATCTGCATGTTCTCCATAGGCCTATTTATAGGCAAGTGGTAAGTATGAATTCAGCACCTTGAATTCTACTCCACGGCTGGAAGCCGTAAATGTTGAAGAAATGGCCGGTGGGCGCAGTCATTGAAGAAACTCAGTTGCAAAAATGAAGACGCCATGCAGAAGTCGAAGTTGGCGTCCTGCTAATGCTTCTTCTGCTGCTGCTGTCAACTGTTGCTGTTGCTGTGGGCTTGGGAATAAAAAACAATCATTGGGCCAAGAATAAATTCTGTTGGGCCAATAAATAAAAAGCCCAGTGGAGTTGGTCCAAAAAAAATAGTTTGGGCCCCAAACACCAACCCAAAGCACCAATTGCCAAGATCCAAGTCCAAGTCCTTGGCCCGTACCCGTACCCGACCCGCCCGCCCGTCCGGCGGCGGCGACGTCGTCGTCCGTCCGTCCGTCCGATCGATCGATCGATCGTCGGCGGCGGCGCGCGTGTGTGTGTGCGCGCGAGGCTAGTACTTAGATCAAGCCCACTAGCAAGCCCACAAGTCAATTTATCAACTCCATGTGCTTTGCTATTCTTATACATGAAAAACATCTCTATGTTTTCCAATGTGGGATAACATAACAAATGTTATTTTCCCTCTTCAACATCCAAACTTTGACATACAATATCTCACTCATCGGAAATCGGTTTTGAGACTTCAAGTATATCACGTTGATCTACTCGAGATGTAGATTAACATACAATCATTATTTTAATTAAATAATAAATATTTTATTAAATAATAATTTTCAGATATGGCATAAAACCATATTTCCAACAGCATCCACAATCACAAACTAGCGTCTCCGGCTTGTAGGTGGGCCCCTCCGTTCAAGCCATCGAGTTCTGCAGCGCTCGAGCCCCATCTCACAGCCTGACTCGCCCCATGTCTCTGACTGTGTTTGCACGCACCTTTCTCTTCTTCCCTCTTCCACACCGAGCTCGTGGACAAGAATCGCGGTGGGCACCCCCAGGCCGACAGCGGTACGGGGCTCGTGCCCGTTCCGCGATCCTCATTGCGGATGCTATTATTTGCTTTTTTATCATTTACTTTTAATTACTAAATCTTGGATGCACACGTCCCGCAACCTAATTTTATTAATTAATTATATTTTAATTTTTATTTATTTCTTAATTCGGATATTCAGGTTTAGTAATTCATAATTAGAATTTTTCATCTACAAAAACCATAATTAGAACTTAGTCATATATAATTAAAATTAAAATTAATTATCTCCGACAAGGATTTAGTACTAATTTATACCTTGAGTTAACTAGAAACCAATCCAAATTATTGATGCTTTTATGACCTGCGTTAATAGTTTTCCAAAGAAGCAATATTATACAAATAGGCAATGTACACGTGTATATAAATAAAACGACCGTAATAAAACAAGCATTATTGTTGTGTATATAAAATTATAAATAAACAAAATCATAAATTAAACATTACTGTATATAAAATAAACAGTATTGCATATACAAATAAGTATGGTTTCTAAGTTAATTCATGAAAATTAGTTTTTATGTGCATCCTAAACTATATATAATATATATGTATGTAAAGCGAACTTTAACTATAGTCGACAACGGAGCGCAGCTTATAACTTTGGTAAGATGCTTCCCCTCCAACTAATAGGTCCGGGAAATCATTATTGATCATCTTCAAACAAAAACAAAAAAAAAAAAAACTTTTAAACTGCAGTCATTATTTTCAATTTTCATTTTACAAAACGGATTATATTAATGCACTTATTTCATTTTGATCACTAGATAGCTTTTTGTTCATTTATTTCATTTTGATTTGCTATGTGAAAAAACCTTTTATAACTTTCATGTTGGTCACTCACTTGTGATAAAAGTTTTTATTTCGTTTCTCATTTTATAGGTAGTGACAAGTGACACTTGATACAAAATATAGTACTCCCTCCGTCCCAAACGAAATGTCATGTTTTTCTTTTTGGGCTGTCCCAAACGAAATGTCATGTTTCCTTTTTTGGCAACACACTCTCTCTCTATACTTAATATTTAAATAATTTTTCATCAATTCACTTTATTTACTTTATACACATTTCTTAATCTCCGTGCCGAAAAGAAATACTCCCTCCGTCCCAATAAAAGTGGCCACATTTCCTTTTTGGGTGTCCCATTAAAAGTGGCTACTTTCTAAAAATGGCAAAAGTTTACTTTAATTAAGTCAACAATTACTCACTAATTTGGTCAACAATTGTAGGCCACTTTCTAAAAATGCCAAAATTACTCACTAATTTGGTCAACAATTGTAGGCCACTTTCTAAAAATTACTCACTAATTTTGGTGGGTCACACTCAATTAAAACATAACAATCTCCTTCTTAATCTCCGTGCCCAAAAAAAAGTGGCCACTTTTATTGGGACGGAGAGAGTAAGACATTTTGTTTGGGACGGAGGGAGTATATATATAAATGTGTTAATAGGAAAAAAATGTCCCCTTCTTATAAAAACTTGTAAAATTGTCCACTTTTGTTAGGGAAAAATGTGTTAATATAAATTCTCAATTCTATCATTACCTTATTACTAACTCAACTCACTGTACGAATTCAACACATAAATATAACTATGTAAGTGTGACACGTAAAACTATCGGAAACGACAAATGAAAAAAAAAAAAACATCAGTGACCAAAATAATAATAAATGCGAAGATAGATTGTTAGAGCATCCGCATTGGGACCTCCTTGATAGCCTCCTTGATAGTGTTTGTGTTATTGAGTAGGTAGTGCTGCATTGGGGTTCCTTGATAGCCTCCTTGATAATATTAGTTTTGATTTTATGTTTTTCATTTAAATTTTATTGCATAATTTAAATTGCATATTTAAATACTGGATTAAACATAAAATTTAAAATTACTTAAAACATAAAAAAAATTTAAAATTACTTAAAACATAAAAAAAAATACATAAAAATTTAAAAAACCTAAAACATCATTAAAATCACATAATTAAAAGCCTAGGATAGACCACGACGCCTGAGCACGTCGGCGACCATGGACGCGTGCAATGCACGTTGTGCGTCCGTCATGTTCGTCGTATCCGTGTTCAGGAGCTGCATATCGAGCTCCCTCTCCCGGAGATCGTTCCTCCGCTGGTACTGGGCGGTGAATGCCCTCATCTGCGCGTCGTTCCTATCCAACCTCTCCACAATTTCTGGTGGAGGATCCGAGCTCGTATGCGACGCTGCAGCCTTCCCTTTCCCTTTCGCCGCCGCCGTCGCCGCCTTGGCCGCCGCCTTCGCCGCCTTGTTGCCAATGGGCCGAGCAGAAGAGATCTCCTCGCCCGACGCCGAGCTGGTGAAGCCGCCCTCTTCCGTAGTTTTTGTCCTCTTGGAGGCATGCACGTCTCCAAGGAGGTACATCGACTTGAACTTGGGATTGTGCCGGAGAGTTCTCCACGCGTTCCAGAAATTGAAGGAGGCATTGGTTGGGCTTCTAGCCTTGAAGATGGTTTGGGCCTTTTCACGAATCATATCATCCGAATGACCGGACGGCCAATTGTTGCTCGTCTCCACCCAAACAGCTTCCCAGAGACGCACATCCGCGCTCACCCGGGACCAGTGGCCCTGAAGTTGCTTAATGCCGAGGTCGACGCCGATGATGGGGCACACACGTTCGCGGATCCGGCCCCAATATGACTCGCCCTTCTGATCCGTCCCACGGATCGAGTCGTTGGTCTCCTCCGCCCAAACTTGGACGATGAGATCTGTATGATGTGGAAGGTAAGTATGACGGTAAACTTTTGGTTTGTCGTGCTTCATTTTGGTGGCCTTTTCCTTCCTCCGGCCGCCTTTTTTTGGTGGGGAGACACTCTGCTGAGCACTCACCGGTTCCTCCTCAGGCGGGCTCTCCTCCAAGTTGATTCCTCCCATATCGGGATGATAATCGGAGGAGAGATCAGGGCACCAATTTGGATCGTAGAAAGGGTTGTGTGGATCCATGACGAAGAAAATTGTAGGACAAGAACAAGTGTGAAGAGAAGAAGGAAGAAGGATGAAGGAAGAAGGAGAAGAGGTGTGGAGAAGAGAAGAAGAAGATGGGTGTTTTAAAGAAGAAGAAGAAGGGAAAATTAAAAAAAAAAAAAAAATTAAATTCGTCGGTCAAAGGTGCGGAGACCGAGGAGCTGCAGTCAAAAAGTGTATAAAAATTCGAATTTTCGATTTTTTCATTTTTTTTTTTTTTTTTAATTGGGCGCGTGCATTGCACGCGCCATCACCATTTCCTATCGAGGATACTCGATAACTCGAGGAGGCCTCGAGGAGCTCCTCGCCGCATCGCCCTCCTCGAGTGGGATGGTCTCCTCGAGGACCTCCTCGAGTACCCGCGATGCGGGTGCTCTTATCATTTATATCAATGTCTTGCATATGAATCTCAAAATATCTTAATAATTATTTGTGACATGAGTGGTGGAAAAAAGTCGGTAAAAGCAAAGAAGAAGCCAAAATGAATTAGTTATTATTGAATTCCAATTTGACACGCCAGAATAAAACAGTATTTCAATTTGTATTTTGTTGATAAACAATAAAGTGAGATATACGAGTGAATAAAAATCATGACAAACTTCAATCTTTCACATTTAATGTTGTTTCCTTACCATCTCCATCATCAAATAATATGTTTCTCCGCATATTGCGCTCAGCCACTCGTAGAGAAAAACAAAAAATAATAGCGTGGAATTTCGGAATATCTCCAACAATAGAAAAATTAATTAAACTACTATTTCAAAAAATTAGTAGTTCAAACCGGTATATGAAAAATATTTAGTACTAATTTAATGTGTTATTGATAACAGAGGTCTGGACCGGCATTCAAAATTGGCTGGAAATCAGCGGCCCACAACCGCGGGATATTGCAGCGCACTTCGACGCCTTTTCTAACTTGGGAAGGAAACATAACAGAATTCTCTTAAGGGCTCTCTGGATGTGTACCACTTGGATTCTTTGGAAGAGTCGCAATGAAAGCAGATTTGAAGGTAAACCGTGAAAAATTGAAAACCTGATTCGAAATATCAAAGTTAGATTATGGAGCTGGATCAAGATCTTCAAACTTTGGGACCGGGAATGTACTTTATCTTCATGGATGACAGGTGACTTGTTCACGTTTTGAGTTGTAATTTTCCTTCGGTACTGCTGGTACCATTGCTCTTAATGAAATTTCCCATTTTTCTGATCAAAAAAATATAATGGACACGTTCCTCTATTTTTGAATATATGATGCATCCATTCAAATTAAATCATAAATATGATTTAATTAATCAATTTTAATTAAAAATTAAGAAACCCTGTTTAATATTTAAATACCTCCTCCGTTCATCAAGAACGTTACATGCACATTGAATTGGGCTCAAATTTTAGTAAATATATATTTTTTTTATTGGAGAAAATAGTGTCCCCGTATTAAATAATGAATAATTAGGGTTAAATTATAAAAATTGAGCGTGAATCATGTCTTAAATAGGAAAATAATACCTTATTTGTGAAGGTCGAATAAGATAATTATGTCACACTCGAACATAATTAATAATATGTAAACATAATTGCATACAAGAATCACTAAGAGCATCTGCATCGCTTATACGATGTGGCCTACTCGTGTAAAGCCGCTATCGTGTAAGGCGATGCGGGCCTTGCCTACACGAGGGCTACACGCTCTAACGTGTAGCCCATTTTGCTGTTGATGAAAGGCGCGTGTGAAACACGCGCCATTAAAAGAAAGAAAAAAAATTAAAAATTTTAAAAAAAATTTGAAAATTCGGACTTCTAGGGCCGGAATAGTTATTTGTAGGATTTGTTTTTATTTTATTAAGTTTTATGTAATTTTTAGGATTTCAAAATTAATGCAATTTAAATTTGAAGTAAATTGTGTGATTTAAATTTATGAAATTAAACTTAAATGAAAAATGGAAAAATCAAAACTAAAAAAATCATGTAGGCTATCATGTAACCCCAATGCAACCTCTTTACACCATGTGGTCCCCCCTTCATAAAGTAAGCTATCATGTAACACCAATGCGGATGCTCTAACCACATTGCAATTGCAAACAAGTTTCTCTTAGTTCCAAAACTAAAAATTATACTTCCTCTATTCACAAATTTTTTTCCCACATCATATATGATACAAATTTTAATAAAATATGGGTGAAGTTGTGAAATGAGTAAAAGTGTCATTTTAAATATGAGTGGAGTTATGTAGATCGTACTATTATAAATAAAAGTAATAATTAATTTCTTTATGGAGAGATCGAAAGAGAAATTATGACAAATTTTCCATGAACAAGACATGCAAGTATATATTTATATTGAAATTCCTAAACCATACTTCATTCGTCCACACGAAAAAGGGACCTACTCACCACTTTTTTTTTTGTCTATGAAAAAGCTATTCATTTCACTTTTTGAATCATCGTATCTACCTTATCTCCTATATACATTTAACTATAAATTGTACTTTTATTTTATTTTTTAATTAACAATATATTTTTATTTTATTTTTGTAATCACACTACCTTTATAAATTAGATATCTTTATTCTACTTACAATAATTTTAATAATTTTATTAAATTTTGTGTCTACGCTGAAATAAAACTCTTTTTCATTAATAATTTTCTCGAACGAAACTCCTTTTTACGGATGAATAGAATATCATATATAAGTCAAATTAACAATCTCTCCATACAAGACTGAATTCCAAATCTCCTCGTTGCAAAAAGTCTCGAATCTTCCTAAAAGCACGCGCATGTTTAATTTCAAGATAATAAAATTATACACACAGTATTACTCCTTCGATCCCATTCTAATAAGCTCGTTTTACTTTTTGATATGTTCCACTAGAATAAGCTCATTTTTCATTTTGAGTAAAAAAAAATATACTTAATTGTTGTGTATCACACCACTTTCCTCCTATAAAGTAAGTTTCTTTATCTCAATGTCCAAAAGAAGTGAGTCTATTGAAGTGGGACGGATGAAATATATTATGGGTGTTATCTTTGATTGTAAATTTATCATGGGAAAATAAAGGATAAACAAAATTTCACCCTTTAAATCATTCATTTCTTTTTCTACATTTCCTACTTGACCCTTACTCATTCCTCATTTACATTAGAAAGGAGGGATAATATTATCACGCCATTTTTGGAGGGATAATATTATCCCTCATTTGTAGTGTAAATGAGGAATGCGTAAAGGTCAAGTAAGAAACGTGGGAAAAGAAATGAAGGATTTAAAGGGTGAAATTTTGTTTATCCTTCATTTCCCTATGATAAATTTACAACCAAAGAGAACGCACCCGATAAGTAATTACTCCATCCGTCCATTAATTCAAGGTCTAGGAGAGTAAGCATGAGGTTTAAGAAAGGGATCCACATTTTATTAAAGTCAAAGCATGAATTGAGTGAAGAAAGTGTACTTTTGTGATTAAAATATAAATAAATATTTATTAAAAATAGATAGGTTTTGAATTGGTGAACGGACCAAAAAGACAAGTAGACCTTGAATTAGTGGACAGATAGAGTATATTTTATATTCAAAATAAAAAAGTATTAGGTTTAAGGTGATCTAATTACTCTACACTAAAATTAGAAAATTTGCAGCAACAGAATTAGAGAAACGGTCCCCTTAAGATAGAACCGTCTACACGTTTAAATTCCATTAACGCTGAGTTAGATTTTTCAAAAAAAATGAAGAGTGGTTAGGGAGGAGAAGAGTGAGAGAAAAGGACAAGCATATCGTTGGCATAATATCCCATTTGACTATACTGAAAAAGTTAGCAGACATGACACCAATCGCCATCTCCACAAGCACTAGATGTGCTATAAAACCTCTATCACTCCCCATTTTCTCTTCCAATTTCCTTCTCCTAGATGGAAAACTGCTATTGGCCGCATGATGCACCGCCATGGCTCCTATCCCCCGCCGCCGCCGCCGACGACAGAGCCGCCTCCGCTTCTAGAAGCCACAGCGAAGCAGAGAAGCGGCGCAGGGACCGAATCAATGCGCAGCTCTCCACTCTCCGGAAGCTCATCCCCAAATCCGAAAAGGTACGAATACGACGCCAACTTAATTTCACCCAATTCTGATTCAAAAATTCTGCCTCCGAACACATGAATTTTTTCAATCGTATTAGTTTTCCACACGATTATCAATCTATCAATTAGTTTCTCACACGAAGAATTGAATGAATGTGCGTAGATGGACAAGGCAGCTCTGTTAGGGCACGTGGTGGATCACGTGAAGGAGCAGAGGCAGAGAGCGAAGGAAGCGAGCAAGAGCAGCAGCAGCATGCCGAGCGAGATCGACGAAGTGATCATCGACCAGCACCACGAATCGGAGCACATCAAGGCATCAATCTGCTGCGACGATCGCCCCGAGCTCTTCGCGGAGCTCAAGGCGGCGCTGAAGCCGTTAGAAGCCACCATTCTCGAAGCCGAGGTGACGAGCTTGGGAGGCAGAATCAAGGCCAATTTCATCATATCTGCTGCAATGGCGAACCAACACACGCTCAAAATGGCCTTGACCCGACTCCTCATCTCGTCCGGATCCGGATCGTCCGGTTACGGCACCCGGAGCAAGAGGCAGAGGTTCTTCTATCCCACTTCGCGTTGAGTTGAACTAATTTATTTCTTTCTTTATTATTTTTATTAAATTAATTAATTAATTAATTAATCCATCAATTATAGTTTAGTGTGTGATATGAAATGAAAGGTACACTTCTCCTTTATGTACCTAATCATGGAGAAATGTACGTGTTTGGTCTATATAGTGTGTTTGAGTGAAGTAGGAGGATTCTTTCTTAATATTTGCCTAATTAATAATTGTGGGGAAAAGAAGATTTTCCACAATAGGGGGGGAAATGATATTGGTCGAGGGAAATAGGAAAAAAAAATAGTGTGGAATATTTGGAAATTTGGAATTTGTCGGACATCGCTAATTTTGCAAATATTTGTTGGACACCAACTCAGTTGAGTTGATGAGTTGTACACGTATCACATGTACGAATTTTACAAGCATTTAATTAAGTTTTTTAATCATGTTCTCGATTTTATTTTTTTTAATTTGATTTTGGATCCATAATTCTTGAACATCGTTGGAATAAGTGTCTCACTAAACTCCTCAAAATTCTCTTAAGTGAAAATCGAAACATGTATTCTTATTTTCATGTCCTTACTATATATACAATATAATACTACTCCTTCCGACCCACTTAGGAGTGTAAATTCTGATTGCGGGTATTGGGTATACCCTTACTCGCCCCGATACCCGCACGAGTATCGGATACCCGATACCCACAATATCAAGAAAGAGGATTGGTGCAGGTATTGTTTTCTCAAAAACTGCAGGTATCGGGTATCCTGGGGGTACCGCGGGTACCAACATGTAATTTTTAATTAAATAAATAATTTTTATAATTATTAATTAATTTTTAGGAAATATGAAAATAACTTCCTAAGCCCTAGTCAATCACTGCTCAAATTTTCTTCGTCACATGTTTTATGGATAATCGATGAAATAGAAAGAGTATTTTCAAAAAAAAAAATCTAAAATGTGGAACAAAATACTCGCTGAGTAAAAAGGGTACCTGCACATTGCAGGACAAGAATACCTTCCAACGGGATAAAATACCCTCAAGCGGGACAAAAAACCCGCAAAATTAAAAACAATAAAAAACTTGCGGTAAATGAGGATACCCTCATACCCGCAGCGGATACTCGTTGCGGGTATTCGGGTACCCGTAACATGTAGGCGGGACGGGTGAAGGTGGAGGTTTCGGACGATTTTGTCCGGCGAGTACCCGCAACGGGTACCCGAATTTACACCCTTAGTTCCACTATTGTTGTCTCATTTTTATAAAAGACAACAATTAACTTTTTAAAAGTTGTGAGTCGTACCACTTATAACCACTTTACATTTACTCCTTAATTCACATGCCCACAAATTATAGGACAATAATAATAGGACAGAGGGAGTGCTAAAATACGAAATTGAATGTTTTTTTGTGAAGAGACTAACATACGAAGAGACTAACAATTTTGTTTGGTGAGCCGAAAATGCCCATTTTATTAATTTATTCGGCATTAAAATCTTATGTGGTTCATGCCAGTTTAATCATATTTTTGGGCCGAAGCAACCAACATATTAGAAGTGGTTCATTTCATATCAAAGAAATCTATGTACGAAGAAGGATTCATTTAACTTTCCCGACCTAGAGTAAAGCAAACAAAAAGAGTTTTGTCAGGGTAAAAGGGTATATATTTTTAGTTTAGTTATTGTACAATTTTTTAAGATTTTTTTTTTTTTTGGTAATTTATATTGAATTGGTAATATGATATGCATCTTGCATTTTTTTAAAAGGGGCAAGAGAAATTGGATGGCTTAGGATAGTAGCCACTAGCCAGTTCCATTTTAGAAAATTTATAAGTCAGAATTATAAAAGTTTTTTTTTATTAAAGGTTTTCACACTTTTTTCTTACTAGCAAAGAGTAGGTGTGTGTCGATCCACAAACTTCACATTAATCAAATATTAGAGTTGAATAATTGCAAGAAATTTCACAATTAAACAAACTAGATTTTTCTTGTAGTTCGAATCTAGTTCTTCTTCTTTTAACAGAAAAATAAAGTCGAGCCACAGATAGATTTTTAGTATAGATGGAAGATTAAATCAAATACATTTTTAACGTATAGTATTTAATAAGTTCAATGTGTTCTTGTAGTATCATTTGAATCTAATTTTTCTTCTTTTTAGCATAAAAGTAAAGCAAAACCACATATAATTTTTTGTGTAGCAATGGTGAAATCAGATCGAATTTTAATCCATATATGATGAACTAATATATTATTCTAAATGTATAATACTATAGTATTATTTTACAAAATTGTAAGCACCATCAATTAGATTTCAGTTCCAGCCCGCACTCATTGAGCCTGTTTGAATATGGGCTGAAATTATAAGCACCATCTGCATTTTGCATCACTTTATTTATCCATTACTATATTTCTTTGCATATTTTCAAGCAGTTATCCAGTTATCATAGTATAAAAAAACATTTATTATCATTATTAATATTATCATAGGAGGTCACATTGCATTATATATTGTTGTATTGCAAGCTTTTATGCTTATCCGATTAAGTTTTGTCAAAAAAAAATTAAATTAAATGAAAAAGCTTTTATTTAGGGTCAAAAGAATAAATTTTCTCTATCTTTTAGTAACTGATGATAATAATCGTACGTATATGAGACGTTTACTTTACATGATTAATTATTTTTATCATCGAGAATAAGATTTCTCCAATCCCATCAATTGGGATAAGAATCAAGCAAAATTAGCTTAAATGATAGAAATAAAAGCTTTGAGATATTCAAAGTTTTAATTCATCCAAATAAACAAATGATTAATCATACTATTTTTTATTTATCAATGCTAATCCTCCAGAATAAACGCCCTCGTATAATATTGCATTGAATAACGTTAGCCAGTTATGAACTTATTATCATTGGAAAACACCATACATTACATGAGATAATTTCAAAGATAGAAAGAGAAAAAGAAAAAAAGTACTATGTCTAGATATTCACTAAAAAAGTAAGAGAGAAAATCTAAGAACAATGCTTTTCTTAATTCTTAAGGCCCCGTTAAGGGATAAAAAGATAGCCTTTTGTACGTATTCTATACCAATATACACAATTGGTTTTTGTATATTAATTCTCATTGTTACCTTAATAATATCTCTGATATAAGAGCATATATCCTTTTGTTTTATGTTATTATATGGACTTATATAGTTTGTTGATTTCAAAGAATTAAAGATATGTATTACCCTATTCATTATTTTATTTTAAAGTACAATTATTTCTTTTCAATCGTATATTCAAACAGTAACACTGAACATTCTATGTACATCTATTTAAAATTTTTGCATTAAATATGACAGAAATAGAACATAATAATATGTATTTAAAGTATATAATACACAAAATAGTATGATGACATATGGATGCATGAGATAATATAATTCAAAAAAAAAATATTTGTGTACAGGGCGAGTGTAGCTTAGAGAACGGGATTAGCCTATGATCTCTTAAACGAGCTAAGCTGCATGCAAGTCGGTTTGAGCTCAGCTCGTATAAATATTCGAGTATTAGAGTTCGCCTCAAGCTCGAGTCAAGCTTATGTCATATTGATCGAGTTTGACTCGCCGTCCAATAATCGAACTCATCTCGTGTGATACTTGATAATGTCATATCTGTGCTTGAGCTCGAGCTTGGCTCGTTCGATATTCGTATAAATGGTTCGAGCTTGATAAAACTTAGTGAAATGCTAAAAAGATATTCATCAAAATGTGCTCTTAATCTTGATCAATCTATTATTTTTAGCGTGAATTACTTTCTTCCCTTATAATACACTGAAACACAATTATTAAAACTCGTGTCGGAAGCTCCTGAATATGAATTTATAAGAGTCTCACGAATATATGTATACTAAAAGAAATCATATATATTTCTTATACTCCTTTTCTTCTCCGAAGGCTTTTCTTGTTGGATTTTTTTAGGAGGTTTTAATGAGACCCCTCTAAATTTTTTAGTTTGCAAACTTCATGGGATCAGGATTATAATTTTTTTTTTTTTTTTGTGATTTTCTATGCTACTTTATTCGTGACTTATCACGTAATATGTAAAACTAATTACTTCACTTGGTAGCACTAGGTTTAATTGGTGCAATTTAAGTGAGGTTTAGGTGTGATACTTAACTTTCGTCTCGTTACAATTATCAAAAGAGAAGCGCTTTAGCAAGCTGGAAAAAAATAACCATAAAGTAATGTCTAATCCAAGTTACCAACATCAATCTCAAATATGCATTATACAGTCACTAAGTTAGGCCAAAAGTAGATAACACAAAATATAAATGAGTAAATCCAACTTATTAGGCACATGCTTAAGCTATTTTCACTAAAATAAGTAGGTGAAAAGCATACACGGACAAAAAGTGAAAAGGGGGGAAAAACAAAAAAAAGTTTTATATCCCGAATTTTCAACATTTTTCATAAAATGTCATGAACTTTTTTCCCCCCCTAAAAAACGTTGAATTTTCGGTTGTTTTTCATAAAATGTACCGGTATACAAATTTGGTGACGGAAATATGACTTATATCGCTGGATGAAATATTTAGAGACCGGCATTATTGGGAAATTATGTTAGGAATCACTATTGTTGAAAAAAGTTGAAAGTCTGAAGTTTTTTTTTTTATTATTATTTTTTCGTCATTGAATTTTATATAGCAAGATATTTTATTAAAAATATTTAAATTTTAGAATTATTTAGAAGAAAATAAAATTTGAGATATTTTATGAAAGATAATAAAATAGTATTGACCCAAAATAGAATAATAGAAGAAAGGATCCCAATCCATGCATTTCGCTTCGATTTTCCCCTATTTTTAATTTTAGTAAATTATACAAATGTAGATACCCTTTATACATTCTCAACCATATAACAATTTTATCTTCGAAATGTAAAATTTAAAATTTAGTGTGCCCGACAGATTATAATGAACTCAATCTTTAACTTTCTGATAAACGAGTGGTTTTGATTTATTTGTTTTTATGTATTCCTCTATAAATAAATGAGAGCAGCTGCCAATGTATAAAAGGTTCAGATAATGAAATTAGGCCACACTTAGTATATTAATTTATTTAATTTGTACTTTAATACCTTTATTTAATTTGTATATTAATAAGGAATTTCAGTATTTTTTTCATATTCTATAATGTCAGTGAATAAATATGCAAATTATATTTATTTATTTTTTCTGAATTAACGTGGCATCGAAAATTTTAATAATTCTAAGCTCAATTTTTAGAAATTCTAGCCAGTCCCACGTCTAGTTAATAATTCCAATTTCACGTAAAATTCACATTTAATTTATGAATTTGCAGGCAATTAATCATAAACTTTTTCAATTCGTATCTGGAAGATAAATTAATTATATTGCATGACATTGACAATACATGCACATGAATTTTATAAACTCGGGACTAAAATATATTTTTAAAACTATCAAACCAGAACTTCAATATTTAACGGTATTAAAAAAATAATTCAACAAACGTTGATGTGGTGGTTTAATAACCACGTCACCTAGACATGTCATTATTATTTTCACAATTAAATAAATAAAAATCAACATGCTATTTAAAAATAATACTACTAATAATAAATTAAACAAGAAGCAGTGGCTTCGCCGACAACATTGGTCATGCTCTTCGCTCCATGCCTTTTTCAGTCTCCCACCGTCGACATATTGCTCAGAATTCTCCCTTAAACACGACATTTCCAATTTGTTTTTAATCCAATAAATTTAATTTTGTATTATGAGTTTTATTAGTCTAATCTTTGTATTAAAGAACAAATTATCCTGCAATTGTATTAAACTTATGAAAATAATAGAATATAGTTTGCTATACAGTTATTTAATTGATGGGTAAAAAAATACACACAAACTTACAAGATAAGATCTTATATTTTGCTACACAATTATTTAATTATCTATTTTTATTGATCACTTGACATAAATGAATTGTATTTTTGTTGAAATTAAAAATCATTAAATATTAGTATTGGCATAAAAATATTTAATTAATACATCTACAAATCTAAAACTTATTTTAGGTACAAATAAATATCAAGGTGTAACCAACACCCTCAAGAAAGGAATGAAGTATAAAAATTGTGAATCATGTGAGGAGATAAAATAAATTTAAATTCTCACCTAAAATTAGTTGGCTGAAGTTCGAACAACGAAATTATCCACACTTATAAAAAAAAAGAAAAAATAGAAAGTGTATTATCCAAATATTTACAATATTTCCATCGAAGATTCTCCTTTGATTTATACGACAAAAAAAGGCAGCATCCAAACAATCTGCACAATTTGGAACAGTATATCCCCATTTTCGAGGGAAAAAAAGTGAAGAAACATTAGAATAGTAAAGAAGGGGCGAGTCAAACAGGTGAGTCGACTCGGATGGAGGCGCGGCAAAGCGGGCAACTCGACTGAGTTGTGAGCCACCTATCGACGCACTCGGAGTGGAAGCAATGGCGGCAGCGCGGCAGCACCTTGACCTTGTCGTCGTCGCCGAATATCCCGAGGCATATGCAGCACTCGCCGTCGGACATGGACTCCCGGTGCAGCACGATGGGGATGCTGCTGATGGAGGCGGCGTCCAGCCCCTGCCGCCGGGACAGCGCCGCGTGGGGCGCGGCGGTGCGCGGCTGGGGCGGCGGCGGCGGGCTGAAGCGGCACACCCAGCGCGCGTAGAGGAAGAGCAGCGCCACCAGCAGGATGACGGAGAAGAGCACGACGATGAAGAAGAGCGTGCGCCCCCGGATTTGGAAGTTGCTGTCGTCGAATTCCGCGTAGTGCCACTTGAATGCCGGCTGCGCCGCCGCCTCCGCCTTGGACGACATGCGATTCGCGCCGCCGGAGAATGAATGATGGAATGGGATTGGATAATTGAATGTTTAGATATTTGGATTGGATTTCAAGAGTGGAGAGGGAGAGTGAGAGGGAGAGAGAGAGAGAAAGAGAGAGAGGGAGGGGTTTATTATTAATAGAGTTTGAGTTTCCACTTGCACAAGTAGATGTAGTTTTTTACCTGCAAAAGTAGAGAGGCGAAGCGATGTTCCATAATTGCACGAGGGGGGATTGGCAACTCGCGGTCGGCGGCGCGTGGCGGCGATTGACGTATTAAACGTGTGCGATTTTGGGTGGCGGGGAGGGGTTCGACCACTCGCAGGCGGAGGCGCGTTGCGCGCACGTACGGACAAATGTGGTCGACGATTGGACGACGCACTTTTGCGGCGCGTTCGCGAGTCAAAGCGGCGATTGGTGTTGAAAAAGAGCCAATGTTTTAAACGGGACAAATGTATATTTGAGAGAAAAAATTAGGAGATGGTCTATTTTTGCTGGATATTATCTGGAAAATATGATAGCAGCAGAGAATAAAGTTAAATAAAAAGGAATAGACAATCTATAAAATATCTTCTAATCAATAGACTTCATATAAAAATATCTTCTAATTGAATTGGCGATGAAGTTTCGTATGGAGATAGCTTAACGCGAGGACGAGAGAGAATTACCGTTGATTAAAATTTATTAATCTTAAATATTTATCCATTTTAATTAGATAGTATCTTCATAGTCCTCACGTACAAAATTATACAGATCGAACTTAAAAATATTTGACAAGCTATCCATTTGATAGATATTATATGGCACAAAATAGCAACTAAATTGTAAAATAATTTTAAATTTTATACATCATGTGCTAATTCGTATTAATAATGCTAAGTCTCTAAAATTATAGTATTTGATTGCAATCTATATAATATATAAAAGAGGAGTTTTCTCTCTCCATCTTTTCTCTCCATTTTTTCTCTCCCTTCTCCTATTAATTTTTTACTATTTTGTTCTCTTTTTTTATTTATAATTTTAATTATTTTCTAAACATCGTCAAATTTATTTTATGAAAAAACATTCAATGTTATATTTTGCACTTTATACATAATTGAAAATTGCATTTATAAATTTAAATCATATTTGCATTTGTTATATTTTGTTTCTGTTTAATATTTATATTTATTTATTTATTTATTTAAACATATCATTTAATTCAATTTTACCGTGCATCGCACGGATGAACGTACTAGTAAATGGTAAAGTGCTAGTTGGTTAATAACAAGTGTTGAGCATGAGAAAATTGTGTTACATTGAATCGACCAACTTATATACAAAATGGTTCACGTCTTCGGCAATTAAATTTAGTTAGCCATCACGCATCAGTTTGCGGCCAATAATATTAGGTTTCAGCCTTAATTACTCGGTAACTCACGCGCAATACCAACAAATTATTTAATGTTTTGGCTCAGCACAAATAATTTGTTCATGCGGCAAAAAATCAAATGATAATGGATAAATACTCTAGTTATGAGAAATGAAAATGAATATATAACATTAAATTTTCAAATTTTATGACAGGTTATATTATCTAGAAGGGGCGAAATTTACATGAATTCGAATTTTAAAGAAAACGAAAAAATTTCATCAACTATTGGATACCGTTATTCAATCATTCGTAGAAAAAATAATAATATTAACATAGGCTAAACGTAATTATCCAGTGTTCACATAAAATATGTAGCTTAATATTTTTTCTCAGACCATGGACTCCAAATTCTCTTAATTTAATTTATGTTTTAATGTTGAAATTCAAATTTCAAACTCGTGCCATAAAACTCCTCAGGCACAACTTTTGACTTTACGTTACCCAAACTTCCCCTCAAATTAAGCCGTATGACTGTAGGGATGTCAATCGGGCCAGCCCATCGGGTTTTCGGGCTAGCCCTATCGGGTTCCGGGTTAATCGAGTGCGGGCTAATCGGGTTGGAGGTTTTTTCGGGTTGTAAATCTCCAACCCTAACCCTAAACGTTCGGGTTTCGGGCTAGCCCATCGGGTTGGAGGTTTTAAAGGTGTAAAAATAAAATTATTATTTGTATTACATTATTCCTAATGATCTAATGTATAATGTATAAAATATACATAAATATTAAATATATAAAGTCTAAATGTTTGAGTAACACTCTTCTTCAACGTTAATAACATTCGGTGCTCCAACTTGATCCATGTTTTCTTGCTCATCATCTTCACCATCTATTAAAAGAAAATAATATAATTAAAGCATAATATAGTTCGTTTTCATGATAGGGAATTCAAAATGGTGAACAGACCTAAGTGGAATTACAGTTAACCTCTAGTTCCAACAGCATCACTTGAATTCAAATCTAAAGTAATCGAGATGACTAAGATGAGTTATAAACAAGCTGTACATGAGAGAAAATTGATGAAAGCAATCTACAACAGCCACATAGAAAACAGAGATGACATATATATTCCTAGTTTCTATGACCTTTTATGAAGCAGTTGATATTGGTGGACCTGAAACATACCATCCATACAAAATGATGGGCCAGAAACGAGGAGAAAGAGACAAAGCCACACAAAAAGAGAAACACTCAGTAAATTAAAACATCTGATTCCATTAAGTCCAAAGAATCTCTCTAAACCATTAAAACCAGAAGCAATAACCGTGTAACTAATCCCAGAAAAGCAGGTGCAGAATTCAAACAAGAAAAACACAATAGAACCAAAGGTAAAATTAGTACCCAGATCTACGAAATTCAAGGCAGCGGTCCTCCAAATCTTTCACGAACACCAATTAAACGCAACCATGCTAAATCCCGGCTGCCAATTCGAAGCTGAGGAGCCCAAACTCGTCGGGAAAAATATCAAATTGAGTGGACAATGATGGATTATATAATTAGGCGGATTGCAAGCTATGCAATGAATGAAGACTGGAATTGAGGAGTAGTGAGCAGCAGTTGCCGCAGACTAGAAGCAGCAGACGGCGACGAGCCGGCGATGGCCGCTCAGCGCAGGTGGGAAGAGGCGCGGCGGTGGCAGAGGAGTGGAGGCGCGATGGCGCTGGGCAGGCTCAGGTTGGAAGCAGCGTGCTTCTCCGGTGGGAGACAGATTGGAATGGATGCGCCGGAGGGGGAGGCGCGGCGCGGCGGCGCGGCGGCGTGGCTGGAAGTGGTGCGGCAGAGCAGTGGCTGAAGGAATGGAAGAGACGAAGAGAAGAGTGGAGGTGGTGCGGCAGAGCAGTTTCTATTTTCTAACTTTGAAATTGAAACAAACCCTAAAATTTAATATTTTTAATTTCATTTTTTTTTAAAAAAAAATCATCAACCCGACGGGCTGGCCCGACAACCCGACGGGCTGGCCCGCTTCAACCCGCCAGCCCGAACGGGCTAGCCCGATAAGCCCGATTTGTTATCGGGTTGCAATTTTCCAGCCCTAACCCTCTACTTTTGTCGGGTTATTCGGGTCGGCCCACGGGTTTCGGGCTGGATTGACATCCCTACGTATGAGATCCCGCGTCCTAAAATTTACTTTGTGTCACTGTGTTCCATCCTTAATTTCTCTACTTTATTATAATTGGATATAATAAAATAGTTATAAGTAATATTTATCACTAAATATTTAATTTTTAAAAAATTATATATCTCAACTTTGAATTAATTAAAATAATAATTATAAACTCTAATTAGATGAGTGAGCCCTCGTTCATTATGTTAAAATTATATTTAAATATAATAAATTAAAATTTAAAAAAATATATTAAAAATAAAGAAATTAAAGAGTAAAATACACTGACACACAGTAAAATTATGGAACCGAGAATCTTATCCGAAATTCCTCTGCCATCCAATGTCTGATTGCAAATAGAAGATGCCCTATGTTGCATAGGTGCGAGGGTGCGGATGCGGGGGCGATACGATACGAGTACGGGGATACGGGTTTCTAAAAAATTATAGGGTGCGATTCGACAATGATACATCTAATTATTAAAATTTTATTATATATAATGCTTATAAAATATATACTCAAATTTTCTTAAATTAATGGGATTATAGCCAAAAAATACACGAACTTTGATAAAAATTACAATTTTCACCTGAACTTTCAAATTAGCCAAAATATACCTGAACTTATATTTTTTGTTGTAAATTTCACCTCGACGGAGTTCAATCATTGCAAGTTCAGGTGAAATTTACAACAAAAAATATAAGTTCAGGTATATTTTGGCTAATTTGAAAGTTCAGGTGAAAATTGCAACTTTTATCAAAGTTCGTGTATTTTTTGGCTATAATCCCTAAATTAATTATATGTAATTTACATTTTATTTTACTCAAAAGTTAAACATTTTCAATTATATAAGTTAATTGGGCAACAATATAACGATTCAAATATTATTAGTCCAATAAAATTATCAAAATCAATATTGTGTAGGCCTTTTGTGCATGAGATATGTGAATTTCACCTATGGAATTTGCGAATCCGGTTTATTTTTATAAATTGTTTTAAAAGATACGCCACGTGACGAATCGGGTGCGAATCCGACGAGAATCCGAGAGAATCGCACCCTAAAAGAATCCGATTCGCCGTACATGCTAATTTTTGAAGAATCCGTGCACGAGAATTCGAGAGAATCACACCCTAAAAGAATCCGATTCGTCGTACATGCTAATTTTTGAAGAATCCGTGCATCATAGAAGATGCCATTAGAAAGCATTCTAATGAAAAAAAATTTAATATTGGGCCACTAAATGATATTTTTCCTATTATACTTTAAAGGGCCCCAAGTCTAACATACTTTGAAGGCCTATTTTCCAACGGCCCCTCCCACTCGCGTTACAGTTACTGTTGAGAATAAAAAAACTTGTATCGAAGTTTATAGGACAAAAAGCCTTTATTTTGTTGGGCCATAGTTTCACCAAAAATTCACTGATTTCTAAAAAATATATAAATTACTTTCTCCGTCCCGTGAAGCTTAGTATTTTTTTTACGTTGCTCCATGAAACTTGAGCACTTTCCTTATATGACAAATAATTTTTTTTGTGTGTGTGTGTGTTGATCAAGCGGAGTGGTAATGGGTTAATGTTCAAGACCAAAGGTCTTGAGTTCGTGTTCTCTGTGGCGCGACCTTTAAATTTTTTTATTTAATACTACTAGTTTATCAAAAAAAATTACTTTATTCACCTTTACGCTTTTTCATCTACTTAAAACCCGTGCCAAAAATAAATTTGCTCAAACTGAACTTTGTATTAGAGATGTGATTAATCAAGATATTTACCCTTTTCAAAGATCTAGAGAAAACATATCTGACAGTAAAATCAAAAATTTGTAAAATTTGATACTTTCTCGGTCCTGAAACATCTTTATTTGTTTCTTTTTTCGTCTATCCCTAAAAAATCTTTCTAATTTATTTTTGAAAAATAATTTCACTAATTATTACTTTTAAAATTTTCATACATTCACACATTGCCACTAATGGACGACCCACCTCTTTCCATTTTAATTTATCCATTAGTCACTATCATCAATTTTTCTATTATCATTTTTTCTAATTTGTGGAACTCGTTCTGCACTCATCAAATAAGCAACTATTAAAATTACAGTTGTCTCCCCTTCATTAGAAAGAGTTTTCAGGAACATAGGGAGTATTATAATTTGTGAGTAGCTATTTTCCGGTTATACATCATATTGTGAAGTGATATACTCCCTCCGTCCATGAAAGAACTTCCTATGAGGGAGTGACACGGGTTTTAAGAAAAAATATTGTTGAGTGTATTGAAAGTGAATAAAAGGTAGTTGAGTGTATTGGGAGTGGTGAAAAAGTGTTATAATTAATATTGAGAGTTGTGAAAAGTGAAAAGTAAGAGGATTATAAGTGGTGGGGTATAGTCCAAAAATAGGTAGAAAGTTCTTTTGTGGACGTCCCAAAAAGGAAAGATAGGAAGTTCTTTCGTGGACGGAGGGAGTATAAATTACGTGCGAAGAATTCATATACTCCCTCCGTTCCACGAATCTTGATACGTTTGATTTCGACACGGGAATTAAGGAGTTGTAGATTAGTGTTTTAAGTATGTAGTTAATAAAGTATAAACTGATAAAATAGGAGAGAGAAGGTAATAAAAGTGATAAAGTAGAACATAGAAGTTTATTTGAAAATGTGTCAAGATTCGTGGGACGGCCCAAAAAGAAAAACGTGTCAAGATTTGTGGGACCGAGGGATTATTATATATTTTCTCTTCATACAATCAACAAATAAAAATAACGAAAAGATTAAGAAAATCAACAAATCAAACTTGGAAAACACAAGAATATAATTAAGAGATATGTAGAATACATTCTCTCGATATTCAAAGACGTTCTTGCTATATGTTCAATCTTATTATTAAATCTTAATGAACACAACGCGTTCTTTATTGAATTCAGTGTATAATCTGATATTGAGGTTTTTAATCCGCCAATCAACATCGTTAAAGTTCCAAAAACATTCAAGAAAATCGATAAATAAATTCCTCAAGAAGATCAAAAGGCGGATTTCGTCAAAATTCACTTTTAATTCAAAGATAAACTAATTAAACATCTTTAATTTAATGTTATAGAGCAAATAAATCTAATCCAAGAAAATATAAGGCATATATTATTCGAAATCCAGATTGTCTAAAGAAAAAAAATGATCGTTATTGAAGAGAAGAAAAATGAGAGATAGGTAGCTAGCTAGAGATTATTGATCGACGATGATTATCTACTTATCTTTTTGACGAAAAATGCTTATTTAATTTATTATGATATCGTTGATGGAGTAAAAGCTTTACATAATACATGATCTATAAACTATACGAAGGTCATTAATTAGCCACTACTGCAAGATTTATTGCCACGTCATAGGACAAAAATCATGTTATTGAAAAATTAACTTCCAAATTAATACAGTATATCTTGAAAAATAATATTAGTGTGCTCAAGGAGACACCAAACAGTGCGAAGTCCTAGCTACAAATAGTGAGTTCAAGGTTCAAACCTCACCGCCCCTCGCCTAAAGTATCAAAAAAAATTTAGTATTTGAAATGAATCTCATTGAACTTCTATTATTATTATTATTATTATTATTATTATTATTATTATTATTATTATTATTATTATTATTATTATTATTATTATTATTATTTTGAGTGGTTTCATACATGCATGTTATAATTAATTATCTAGAAATTGCGATAGCAATAAATCAAGAGAGCCAAAACCCATATGATGAATATGATCATCAACACATCTTGATCGACTCCTTCAAGAAATTGTCTCCTGCATATCAAATCCATTCGATTGAAGATAAAAAAGGGTACAAACATATGATCAGAAGCATAAAATATTGAACATTTCAGAACACAAACGTTACTCTATTACACCCATCTGTTTAATTTACAACACTATAAAACATAAACCTAATTTTAAAAAAAAGGGACAATAAATCAAGAAATCAACACATAATTCTGAAATATACTCCTCCGAATCCGATCCTCCAAATTCTAAAACACAATATGCAGGAAAATCAAGAAATATCTCCCTCCAAATCCTCATGCAACTTACCTCATAGTATATAAACTACAAACATACGATCATATATATATCTTCTCTTACCATGCATATCTCATCTTTCTTCACCTCAAATATCACCTGCCAAAATCTGCAGAACCTCAATCCCATGTAAAACTTTGCTATATTTGCATGCAATTAGAAACCCTAATTTTAGATAGTATCGAAGAAGAAGGGATCGCTGTAGTCCCAAATGCCGGTGCCCGGGTACTCATCCTCGTGCGGCATCAACGGCCACGACGGCGACGCCGCGTATCCGTTTAGCACCGCCGTCGGATCCGACAGCGCCGGCGCCGCCGCGGGCTCGGTCGAGCACAGTGTGCTGATCTCATCGTACCCGAAACTTTGCGTATTCTGATTCTGATTGTGTTGCAGATTTTGGCAATCGTGATTAGGGTTTGGATACGAAGAATTCGCGTCGGAATTAGCCCTAATTGAGTTAGGGTCGGATTCGGAAACCCTCAAATCAGCCATTCCGTACGGCTGCTGCTGCTGCGGCAGCGACGGCGCAATCGCCGCCTGCTGCGGCGGCAATTGAGTTTGGGGCACGATGTTGGGGTATTGTACGGCGGGGTACAACCCGTACTGCACGTAGTTCGTCATCTGCGGCGGCGCCGCCGAATACGTGAGGCCGAAGCCCGACGGCCGCGGCAGGAGGGGGCGGAGCGTCTGCGTCGACGACGACGACGAGGAGCTGCTCCTCGACGACGACTGGGAGGACGAGCCGCCGCCGCCGTTGTTGGCGGCGCCGCCGCTCGAGGGCTGGAGGTTGAGCTGCGCCCTGGAGCCGTAGAGGATGACGGCGGCGCGGTCGTAGGCGCGCGCGGCGTCCTCGGCGGTGGCGAAGGTGCCGAGCCAGCGGCGGGTGCGCTTCCTGGGCTCGCGGATCTCCGCCACCCACTTCCCCCAGCTGCGCTGGCGGACGCCGCGGTAGCGGAACTTGCTGTTGTCGGGGCCGCCCTTGCCCTTGGGCTTCTTGGTGGCGGCGGCGTCGGTGGAGAGTGGGGGGGTGTTGTTGGGGAGGGGGCCTTGGGGAGGGTGATGATTAGGGTCTGAAATTGCAGCACCGCTCATGGTGAGTGGTGGGGGGGAGAGGTGGGAAATTAAAATTAAAGAAATTTGGAGAGAGGGAGGGAGAAAGAGGGGTTTGGTTGCCTCGTTGTGTGTTTACCCAATTGAGGAGAATGCCTCTGTGCAAAGGGCGTCGCCTGTAAATGGTGGAAGAGGGCGGTGCTCATGTGGACTCAGGGAAAAAAATTTGTATCTAATACTGCGACTGTGTGTATTCTACGCTTTTTTTTATACGGATATTTATACGGTCGTGGTGGGGACAGGGGAGCTTGCTCTCTCCCAAAGATACATTCGAATATTGGGACATGCAAAATTTATCATTTTCTTCAATTCCAGTTAGATAGTAGGTATATACATTACTGAAATGAATATATATACATACTTTCTCATTCCCAAATTAATATCATACTGTAATAATCTGTGTTTGTGTGTATTTTAATAATAAATAAATAAGAGATAAATAATGATTCTTTATTGGGTGTAAGATTATATGTTGGGGTTGTCGTTTATCATATTATGGGGTATTATTTAGTTACAAATATAATTACTTGAATAAGTATAATTGCTTGTAATGAGTGTCATATATGTTTAGTAATATTGTCTTAGATTTGTTTGCATGTTTAATTTGTCAGGCTATATATATATATATATATATTTATAAAAGCCCACTAGTTTGGTATGTTAGTTTACCATAGGAGTTAAACCAGCAGCGCCTTGATCAATGATGATGAAGAGAGATTTGATCATCCAGCTACGTTGTATCGTCAAAATAAAAAGAATTATCGAGAGGGAAGCCCTTCGATATATTTACTTTTCTATTTAGTTTGAGTTAGAAATTAGAAAACTGTCCCTCAGAAAAAGAAATTAGAAAACTGAAATTCGTATTTTGACCTTTCACTTTTGTAAAGGGAAGCAATACTACAAAATTAAGAATTTAAGATTCGTGGTTCTAATTCAAATTTAATATTTATTGTAATTGTCTTTCAATGATAAAACTAACTAATGTTGATCTGGTACGATACACATAATGTAAGTTTATAGTATTTGTAAGCTTGAAATTGTATTACAGATTACAAAGGAAAATGGACTCTCCTAGGGGGTGTATTGGATTGAGATTTTGTATGATTTCGAAAGTCTAGGTGTATTCAATTAAGATTTTTAAAAATCCTTTAAAATTCAGAGGTATTCAATCTAAATTTTCTAAAGTCTTTTAAAATCCATAGATATTCAAACCAGACTTTTTAAAGCCTTTTAAAATCAGGTGATATTCAACATTTTATGAATTTTAATAATCCATGGATTCTGATGGATTGTCAAAAAAAATACAAAGGACGAAATCCGAGCTTCAAACTTGAGATTTCGATGGATTCCTCTAAACTCCACGCGACTCCACGCTGAGTCTATGGATTTCGAAAGTCCTTTAAAATCCATGGACTTTTTAAAGTCCTTTAAAATCCTACAAAATCCCAATCCAATACACCTAGTGATGATCTTTTTGAAGCTTTCATTCATGCTCGTGAGTACTTTGTTCGTCGAGAATCTAATAGAGTTGTCCATAATTATTTGGCGAATTTCACTGCTCGTTCTTCTGGTGTAACTACCTAGAAGTCGGATTTCCCTATCTAACCTACAAATATTGTGCGTCGTATAATGACTCTTTTTTTCCCTAAAAAAAATAAAAATTATACTGATGAGGATGGCAGAGATTTCCGCTCTTATAAAGAAAGGTCCAAATAAGATACCTCAAGCTAGCCCACCGAAAGCCCTAACATAAGCAATACACAACTGAAGTTAAATTATTATATTCGTATTACTTTAATATTGTCGCAGGTTTAAAAGTCTCGTATGGCATTATAATTCATTTTTTATTAAATAGGCCCAAGTATTTTGTTAAATAGACTTATAAATATATATAGTGAAAAACCCCGATAACTTTCCGTGGATGTAGATCTTCATGATCAAGCCACGTAAATCTTGATGTCTTTTATCATTTTATTTATTTCTGCTGTTGAGATTTAAATCCAACTCAACATATACTATAACAAAAATAAAGTGATAATTTATTATATATAAATTCTACAATGACATGTTTTAAATTATATCTACAAACATTACAACGACATTAAGTAATTGAAATTTAGAATTGGATATAAAGTAACAACTAATTCCTATTTTATTATGTGTATTCATCTTCTTATTTTTTAAGAAAAAGAAGAAGAATTGGATATCATATTTCATCCCATCCAGTTAAAACAACACAACACACACCAAATATATTCAATGTGGAAATGTCGAATATAACATAGGGTGGACTCCTGGTGTACGTAGTGGTGTGGATATACATCCAAATGATACAGACAGATAATATTTGTCATTTTAAAATATAATTGACACTTTTTGATTAAAAATTAAAATAATAAATGTCACTTTTATTTCATTATAATTGACACAGTAGAACGCAGGGCCTCCATAAATTTAATAAATGTAACTAACAAATTAATTCACTACAACTAAATTATTTAGTAATGACACAAATTTTAGTGACATTTAGTAAAATTTGTTACATCTTTAAGTGTAACAAAATTTAGCTACATTCACACATGTATCTAAATATTTTAGTTATGCATAAAAATTTAAATAAAATTAATTACATTTAAAAGTGTAACAAATTTTATGACATTTATCCCGTGTAACAAATTTTGTGACATTTAAAATTATCACTAAATATTTTTATTATACATGAAGTGTCACAATATACTTTTACTAGAGAAAGAGAGACACATAAAATATTTTTGTTACACACATGTGTCACACACTCACACAAATTAACACAAACATTTATAGATATTATATTAGCTTATTATTAATAAAATTATATTTTTTATAGAACTAATTATAATATATATTATATAAAAAATAACTACACTTTCATACGTTATACACTTTTATATGTCATAAAAATAGTTATACCTTCAAATGTTATTAAATTTAGCGACATATCTTTATTTTTATGACACGTATACAATTTTATGACATGTAAGTGACACTATTTGTCAAAAATTATATCACAATTAAAACATGTTGTTATATAGTGGCTTTAGAGCTGCCCGCCAGACCTTCTCGCCTGAGCTGCAAGGCAGAGCTTCCTGAGCTGTCCGCTTGTGCGGATTCTCCTGCTCTGTTTCTCAAGAGCTGTCATCTTGTTTTTCTTTTTCTTTTGTTTGTTTTACCACATTTTGTGGTTCTGTTCCATGGCACACATCCTTTGGATTTCCTTTGTGATTGTGTCTTTGGACCTTGTATTTTCCTTGGGCTTGCCCAATTTTTTTCCTTTCTCTCTTTTTTTCAATAAAATTTTCAATTCAACAGCTAATAATAGTATAGTTAGAGCTTGAGGCCATCTCACATGATAGTTTTAAAGTATTTATTTATTCATTAAAAAAAAGGAATCATATGCGTTAGTTCTGCCAATCATTTTAATGAAAAATATTTTCACAATATTATGAAGTTAAAGTAAATCAAGTGATCGCAAAAATTATCTTTTTTTTTTATCAGGCAAAGAAACTTTAATTAAGAGAATAAAGGGCAGAGGGTCATGGTACCAGGGGTACCATTACAAGAAAAAAAGCGAAGAGTCCAAAGAGGAGAAAAGAGCAGCCGAAAAACAAAGATAACGCATATATCATATGATTGATTAATCATCAACGTCAAAAATTATCTTTTGACCTCCAACGTCAAAAATCATCAACAGCAAAAATTATCTTTTTGACCTCCAATAATTAACTTAATTAATCATCAACGTCAAAATTGATACTCCTATATCATATGCTTGATATTTTCCTTGTTGATAAGTCGCACCGAATAATATTTTCCTGAGTATATATATCCGGCTCTGGGCTACTGAGATAAAATAATTGTCATTGAAAATAATTAGTTACGTTACTTACGTACCTACTTTTCTGGAAACGTTAGTTAAAAATTGATTGTAGTAGGTTAATAATCTCTAATTGGGTAATAATAATGTATGCATTTACATATATAAATGTTGTTCTTGGCATAAGATCTGTTGTGACTTATTTATTTCATTACACTTATACTTCAATTAGTTATCTATTGTTTGACTTATTTATTTGCTGGTTAATCGTGCTTCCTTGAATTTCAAGAGTAATTATGTTTGTAATTCTCTGTTAGTAATCGTTTATATTTTAAATAAATAAAATAAAGAAAGAATTTATTATCACTGTATGTACTTGCGTCGATCGGATTTACATTCTTCTATTTTTTTATCTTTATTATTTCTAAACTTCTTTTTTAATAAATCATAGGAAAGGAACATTACATTGTATCTTGAAGTTGATGAATGTTTTAAATAAGATTGACGAGGAACACTTTGTAAATATTTATTAATTGTAGAAAGATAATTGTGTATAGTTTCATTAATGTATATCCTCGGTATTCGATCATCATTTATGGTACATATGTTTGACTTGATGACACTCGTGCATTGATCTCCTTTATTATAGTGGGCGGAATTTAACATAAAGTTTTAGTCTTTTTCTTTTAGGATAAATCCTTTCGGATCAAATTGATCCGGATCAATGAGGATAATATAGTTATAATATTTTAATTGAAAATGTATTTTACCTTAAATGTCCCTAAGAAAAATTTAGAACTATAAAAATACTAAATTTCATATATTTATGAATATAAATTCAATGCCTTTTCATTTTTCTAGGCCATTAATTAAACTCATGAACATAAATTTTTGTTTAGTCTCCTTAAATTTATGAACTTAAATGAATTCATCATACATTTTTGATTAATCTCAATAAACTTCTGACCTTAAATGAATTCACTAACATTATATTGTGTCTTTTAAATTTATTTGTATGTTTTATTTGACATTTTTTTTGTAATATTTTTTATTTAAACACCCCCAATTACTATAAAACACATTTCAATTTATATATTAAAATAATTATAAATTATTAATATGATATTAGACATTATTCCTAAAATAAAATTCTCTACATAAATCATTATGAGTTATGTATTTATCAAGTATTGTGTACTTTTTGACATAATCTTGATTTTATTATTTCCATGAGATCATAATAATTCGAAACACAAGCAACAATATAAAACGTCGTAAAATGTAATATAATATAAATTATAATTTAGGAATATATGTATACATACATACATACATATATATATATATATATATGTGTGTGTATCACATACTAAATTAAATTTGAATATTTACTACAATTTTTTTAATATGACGAAAAATTGTGTGAGACTTGGCCCATTGTAATCTCCAATCAAATTATGAATAATTAAGGATTTGAGTTTACTAATTTTAGTTATAGTTTATTAAGTGTCAATTATAATTTATTCATTCTCAATCATAGAATATTTTAACAATATTTTATTATTTTTTTGGTGAATATATTTTAAAGATGACCATATATATACAATTTATAAATTTGTATACGAAAAAAATAGTTTAAAAGTATATATATATATATACAAGTAAAAAAAATCGTACACATATGATAATAAAGTGCAATTCAATTGATAAAATAGTTTCTGTCTAACTTTAATCGATGAATCGAGTAATTTGTGCTTGTGTCGTGAAATCAAAAAAATCATTTATATATTCAAGGACGGTCTGTGCAACTTCAATTTTTTTGACCCTTTATTAAAAATTATAAATTAATTATATTTTAATAAAGTATAATTTATTTCGACAAATTACATAAATAAAAAACAAAAAACTAAGACAATCACTATAAAACTCAAACAATCATTATATATATATATATATATATATTATTTAAAAAAATTGTATATAAATGATAATACAACTAGTACAATCACTATAAAATTATAAACAAATGAGTTGTAACAAAATTAATTGAACAAAAAAAAAATAGTGGTGCTCTTTAGACGAAAATTTTACAAAGAGTTAAGAAAAGATCTTCACATTTTTGTTGAAGACTTTAGTCGTTTCGGGCCCTTATTAAAATTTGGCATTTTATTTGTAGTTTAATTTTTTTAATGCATTAAGAAATCCAAAAAAAAAAAATTAAATTTTTACAATATATTTTTAAATTATGTTGGCGATGAGTAAATGTAGGTCGTTACTTATATATACTAGTGACAAAACTATACTTCAATTGTAATAATTGGACTAGCGGTGACAATTTGGTTTGGTGTTTATATATATTAAATTAAGTTTAAATTTTGATTTACATGTATTTATTTTTATTTAATATATGTAACATATTTTAAAAATGAAATGAAAAATTATAAATTTAAATAACACAAATTATAGTAACTTTTTTGAAGCAATAAATTATAAAAAAATTAAATACAAATATCACTCAATGACGATTTTGTAATGAAATTTAACTAAAAAATATTATTCAATTAATAAATATATATATGAATATAAATTAAGATTCTCTTTTTATTTTTTTAAGAGGTGGATGCAATGTATTTTAAATACATTGAGTTGTATCAAAGAACGTGTTTCATGGAAAAAAAACACATATATATGTAAAGCAATAATCCAAATGAGATAATATTTCAATTGAAAATGAAGCAATTACAACTAAATATATTAATGTATCTTGAGCCAATTTAATTCACATTATAAACTAGTCAAATTCTCATTGAAAATACAAAATTATTTAATGAATTTAATGTTCCCAATCAATATATATACATTTAATTGATATATTAAAATTATATAATAAAAAATATATAAAGGATAAAAACGTCTTTTCATGTTAAAATGCAATAAATTTTCACATTTGATCCGGATCAAATTGATCCAAATAGCAAGGTCCTTTCTTTTATTAATTATTTTCATCTGTCTTGCGAAGTTGTAGACAGAATTTTTTTTTTTTAAATATCGGTTATATATAAAAAAAGGTAAAAAAGAACCCTTGAATGCACAGAAGAGCAAGCTAAGGGGAAGTTGTAGACAGAATTAAAACATACAATTTATAACTTCGTAAGTTTTTCTATTCTTACTTCTTAGTATAACGTTGTGGATAATGTAACATCCAAAAAAATAAAATAATAATAATAATAATAATAATAATAATAATAATAATAATAATAATAATAATAGTTAGAGCTAATTGTTAAAACAAGACCGTAACTTTTATTATTTTTTCAAAAATAGGATTATGTGTTACGGAACTTGAAAATGAGGACTATATATTATGAAATTCGGAAATGAGGACTATAGGTTTCATTTTTTACATTTACACTCCTATTTAACACATCAAAATGAAGATTATAGAGTGTACGTGTGTTGACCGCTGTAAGGGGTTAATGCCTAAGGTCAAGGGTCTTGGATTCGAGTCCCCTGTGGCGCGACCTTTAAATTTCTTTATTTAATATTGTTAAATTATCAAAATAAAAAATGAGGATTATAACTTCTATCAAAATGAGGGCTACAACTTCTGTCACAGCCTGAAATAGGAGTGTAAATATAAAAAATGGAACCTATAGTCATCATTTTCAATCTTAATTCGTACTCCCTCCGTCCCACTGTATCTGAGACTCTTTCTATTTTGGGTGTCCCATTGTAAGTGAGACTCTTTCCTTTTTGGGTAAAACTTTTCCCTTTAAACACATTTTTCACTTTTTCACTTACACACAAAATACACATTTCTTAATTCCTTTGCCCAAAAAAAAGGTCTCACTTACAGTGGGACGGAGGGAGTAATATATAATCCTCATTTTCAAGTTCCGTAGTATATAGTCCTCGATCTTTTTGAAAAACACTAAAAGTTACGATCCTATTTTAACAATTAATATATAGTACTTGCATAAGTAGCTTGTAATGATTGAATAACGATATTCAATTAAGTAGCTTGCATAAGTACGTAGCTTGTAATGATTGAATAACAAATATTCAATTAATTGATAAAATTTTTACTCCCTTCATAATTCGAACCTAGATAAAAGTTTGTTCCCCCTTTAAGTAAATATTAGTCATAAAATTTGAAAATCTAACATTATAAGTTCATTTACATTTCTTCCCACATTTATCGATTTTCATTTCAATAATAGTCATCTTTTCTCTATCATAAAATATAGTCATTTACATTTCTCCCCACATTTAGCAATTTTCATTTCAATAATAGTCATATTTTCTCTATCATAAAATATATTTCTATATATGGAGTAAGCTGTCTGAAGTCTGAAGCTTAATAGGAAAGTAGGAAGGAAGAAGAAGAAGTAGTGGCTATGAAAAGCCTGTCTCCACCTTATTAAAGCCAAAACGATGAAAATAATGCCTTTACCAAATCAGGCATCTTCAGATCAGAACCAACACATGCTTTGTTTCTTGCTTCCACTGTGTTTGTTTGAATTTATAATTTTTTTAAAATAATAGTATATAACTTTTTATGATTTTATAAAAAAAAATTAAAAATAATTTTCTATAAATTATTTGGGAGTTTATAAATTTTTTAAAATAATTTTCTATAAATTATTTAGAGATTTATAAACTTTTTTAGCAGTTTGACAAAATAATTTTTTAAACCACTCATGAGATGTAAAAATAAGTTGCCGGAGTTATTAAACTCCCCACAAAATTAGTTTCTTTATGCTAACTTTTTTTATTTATTTATAATTTTATATATTATACTCCCACCGTCCATATAAATTTATTTTTAAATGACACGAGTTTTAATAAAGTGATTGAATATATTATGAGTGGAGTAAGAGTCTCATTTTATTATAAGTGAAAAACTTACCAAAAATAGACTGAACATATATTTTATATGGACGGGCGAAAATAACAAATTAGATACATTTATATATGTGGACGGAGATAGTATAAAATATGAATTAATTTCCGCCTTTAAATCGAGAAGATTTACAATGAATTCATCACTTTAATAAACAAATTCATAATTTAAGATTCGAATCCCATAAATGATGATTTTTTTAAAAAAATAATCATAAATATTTATAATAAATTTATAATATTTCATGCAAATTTATAATATGTCACTGAGACATGAATTCATTTTAATAACTCTTTCATAGTATGAATATTAACTTGGCTTGGAATCGAAGGGGGACGTATTGAATATTGATAAAGAAAAGGACCAAACATAGTTCTTCGTTGAATGTGGGTCCCATAAGATTTTACTATTTCCTAAGCCATCACAATCCTTCACATGATGGACTTTTGTTGCCATTGTATTCCACTTTCTGCAACTTTGTCAAGGCTTCCAATTCTGATTATCAATTATAACAAATTACTCCCCCATCTTTAGTCAATTCTTTTTAACATGAAAATCTATATCTATATATATATAAAACACCAGTTTTTAACGGTAACTTTTTACCGCCAGATTTTCTCTCTCCTTCTATCACTCATTTTATCACACTTTCTCTCTCCTAACTCCCTCATCTCACACGTTTCTCTCACCATCTTTATTATATGATTTTTATCAAATTTTATCTCACTTCTCTTTTTTCTTTTGATTATTTTCTAGAAATCATCAAATTTGATTCGTGAAAAATATTCAATATGGATGTTAAATTAAAGATCGTGACAATATCTTTAATTTGATATAAAAATTATATTTAAAAAAATTGACATAAAAAAGTTATAATAGTTTGAAATCATAAAATTAATTTATTCCTCTCTCCTCTCTCTTACTCTCTCCACTCTCCACTCTTTTTTTTAATATTGAAGTCACGTTAGTATTTTTTTAAAATCATATTAGCTCATTTCAAAGCTCTTCAATTTAAAAGTATTGTTTTTAGAGTAGAATTTAAATTAATTTAATATAAATTTATAGTTGAATAATAAATTATATCATCTTAAAAATTATATTTCAAATATGGTTTAAATTTATTAAATCTTTAATTATGTTTTATTGTTTTTTATATTTATTTGTATTAACATATCTACTACTACTATTTTTAATTAAATATTATATTAGATTTCATTTACTATACATTAAACATCAAAATGGCTCATTGAAAAATTATCAATTGGAGAATCAGTATTGATACTATTTAAAAATAAAAAAATAAATTGAACTGCTTAATTTTATAATAGCACGTCTATTTAAATTTAAAAAGATCATGTATATTATTTAAAAATGAATGACAATTATATCATGTTCAACCCCTGTTTTTCCACTAATCGATTGATAATTTTTTTTTTTTTTTGTAAAGCAACACAAATTAAAATTTAAATGCATATAAAGATAAATATTGTCATATTTATTCAAATTACTTGGCACATATAAACTTACGACTCATCAATAACACCATTATTGAAATAATAATCTATATATAATACTCCCTCCGTCCCAACGAAAGCGGTGCTGTTCTTTTCGCCACGGAATTTAAGGAGAATAAGATTGTAGTGTAAAAATATGTAAAGGTGTGTGGGGCCACATTGTTTGTAGTGTAAAATTATTACCAAAAAAGAAAATGCACCACTTTTGTTGGGACGATTTAAAAAGGAATACGCATCGCTTTCATTGGGACGGATGGAGTATAAAAGAGGAGTTTGTTTACCTCCAATTTCTCTCTCCTCATAAACTTTCCCTTCAAATTTTATATCTTTTTTTTAATTCTTTTTAAAAAATCATTAATTTCTATTATAAAAATAATGCAAATGGATGTTAAATTAAAGATTGTAAAAAGATCTTTAATTTGATATAAAAATTATAAAAAATAAAATTGAGATTATTAAGTTATGATTGATTAAAATATTAAAATTAATTTTTGTTCGCTCTCATTTATCTATAATGTTGAATATCGTACTCTATTTTCATTGTATTTTCGTTTATTGGTGACAAACATAAGCATATTTCATTTTTTTCCTTTTAAAAAAGTTTACATGATTTTTAAATATAATTATTTAAACTACAATAATTTTTAATGCAATTAAGGAGGAGGAAATTTGTATTAATTTTGATATGAATTTGTAAATAAAATATTAGTTATATATTTTAAAATTAGAATTTAAAATATTATATATATTAATTTAATTATGTGTACAAATTATTTATTTATTTATATAACAATTTAATAATATACAATTTGGACTTTTACGAGCCAAAATTATTATATTAAATGACGGCTATTAATTTAGTTATATTGATGCTTTAGTGTAATCGTAACCCGTGCATCGCACGGGAGAGCGTACTAGTATAATATAAAAGACCAGTTCAACGGGAACGGGAGAGCGTACTAGTATAATATAAAAGACCAGTTCAACGGTCATATTTTCCCGGCAATTTTTAGCAGTTATTTTTTCAAAGTTTTAGCTATATTTGAAAGATCGTGTATGAAGCAAAAAATTCAGCTTTTTTTTTTCCTCCTAGATTTCGAATCAACAATAGTGCAATTTTTATCCAAAATCAAACACATTTGAAAACACACAAATTACATAAACATGAATTTCAGCAATAATCCAGCAACTACACCAATAAATTTATCTCAAATAAGAATTTTTCAAAATCTTGAATTTTTTTTTCTTCTTAATTGAGGAGAAGATTGAACTTTTGAATAAAAATTAACTTCGATCTGCTTAAACACTACATAAAGAACATTTCTTGAATCTTTTTAGATAGATGATAACTATTTTGAAAGAACTTGAATAATAACCCCGTTGAAAGAAAAAGAGAAGAAGAAGAAGAAATGGTGCTATATTTCCGACGCCACTATAATTGTAATTTCGACGCATTCACTCCAGCGATTTGGGGCTATCGAAGCATTCAACTTTACATATTTCTGGAAATACAATTTCACCGGTATTGTTTATGAGAATTAAGAAGAAGAGGATGAAGCTATTTTGCAGAAGAAGAAGAAAACGCTATAAAAAGAAGATGAAGAAAAAGAAAAATAAAAAGACGACGCAGTAGAAAGAAGAAAAAGAAAGACGTGTGAAGAACAGAAAAGAAGAAGATAAAGAAACTCAGGCGGCGGAAATGATGAAATAGAATAGGGTATGTCTTTTTAATTAGATTGAAGTACTTAAAAATGGGCTATTAATAGTGCTCATAAGTTGAATACGGCCCAAATTTTTTAGTTTGGTGTGTATTACTGCTTTATTTTATTTTATTCAAGATTTAAAATTATTAAATTAAGCTTGGAATATTGATTAAAATTATAGAATTTTAAATATGATTTATCTTTTTATGTTTTTTTATTTATTTTTGTGTATGAAAATATTTATTTATTTTTGTATAGTGTCTAATACTTTATAATTTTAATGTGTGATTTTAATTATAATTACTAAAATTTAAATATTCATATAATATACTCTATCCATTTACAAAAAATAACATATTTTTGTTATTTTAGAATGTCCACAAAAGTTAATCATTTTTCTACTTTTGAAAGTATTTTGTCACAATATAATTAATTGTTATTATTAACACTACTTTTTAAGTGAATTCATACTATATTCACAATACATTCAACTATTTTAATTTTGTCGAAATCTATATCATCCTCTTTAAGATTATTTTTTGTGGACGAAAATAATAATAACAAAATAACTTCAGTAACTATATTTTAGCGGCAAGTTACAAAATTCAATTTTGTTTAGTGGGAGTCAATTTTTAAAATATAATCATGTTTATGCAATTTGTTGTCGTGAGTCCTTTTTAGAAAACATATTGTATATCTTTTTTTGAAACAAAACATATTGTATATTTTATGTATGTATGAATAATTTAAAATATTATATAGATTTATTTAATTATGTATATGAATTATTCATTTATTATTTATATAAACATATTCGTTGTTAATTTTTCTTTTTATATTATTCGTATTTTTCAGATTTTAAATTAGTTTTGGGTTGTTTAAATATGAACTTTTAATAATAATGCAGTTTGAATTTGTAAGATCCTAATATTATTATATTAAATAACAACTATTAATTTTGTTATATTGATGGTTTAATAATATTTGATCAAATGAGATTGACTTAAATGATTTATTTTATAATCCATATATTTAATTACAATTATACAATACTCATTAAATTGATAATATCGTTATTATAAATTATTTTAAATTAAATACTTATATTTAAATTAACACTCCATCCGTCGACGATATCGTTTTCATTTTGGGAGGTACAAATTTTAAGAAGTGATTAATATTAGTTGATAGTAGTGGGTATTGTTGTTATTTTGGGTCTCACTACTATTGTGAATGAAGTTTGCGGTACTGCTATAAATGAAAATGAAAATGATAATGTGGACAAACCAAAATGAAAAAATGGAAATGATATTCTGGACAGATGGAGTATAAATTTTTAGTTACTAATTCATAAATAATAATATTTTAATATTTTTATATATTTTTAAAATAAATAAATATATTATGACCCGTGCATCGCACGGGAAGGCGTACTAGTTAAAAAAAAATATTAATATTTAGTGTATTAAGTGTGAAGGTGAAAAAGTGTAAGGTGAATAAAGAGAAAAAAATTTATCATATAAAAAAATGACTCAAGATTTGTGGGACGGCCGAAAAAGAAAAATGACTCAAGATTCGTACGACGGAGGAAGTATAAAACTCTCTTTCCTCCATTCTCTAAATAACTTACAATATATTTTTTTGGAACGTTTTCCAAATAAATATTTTTTACCTATTTTAAAACATTACTCTATCATTAATAATATTTTATTTATTTTTATTTTTCAAGATTTCATCATTGTCAATACTAATTAGAACATCTTTTCATCATTTTCAATAATAATTATAATATTTTATTTCAATACTAATACATTTAATCATTTTCTCTTAAAATCTGTGTCATCTCCTACTAAAAAGTTATTTGAGGAACGGATAGAAGAAGTAATATTCCTTGGTTGTCGACTCAACAAGTCCCCTAATGCTCACAACCAGAGTTTGTAAATATGCTTTTCAAAAGGAAGAAGTTGTAAATCTGGCCCGGCCCATGAGATTTGGAATTAGGGTAGGACAGAGGTCCGGACAACATTGAGCCTAATAAGTTTGCCAAGATAAGTAATGTCAAAAGATTTATTACGCAGTGATTGCATTTTATTTGTAATTTGATACTAATCACTTATTTAAATTGGTAGCTTAGACAAGTGCCCAGTTACAGCATCAACGGGCTGTCCATTGAGCCTGTGGAAAAGGCCCAACTGGTTTGGGCCCATTCCTATGAACTCAGGCAAATAGCTCCATTTCCCTGATCTCCGTTGCCGGACGCCGCCGTAGTCGGGGGGCTGCCTTTACCTGGAGTGACGGCAGCGCTGTCGCTGCTGCCTTTTCTCCACCGCATGGATCTCTTCATCGTTTTGGGGAGGGTGATCTGAAATTGCAGCACCGCTCATGATGAGAGAGAGAGAGAGAGAGGTGGTTTGGGAAATTAAATTGAATGTGGAATTGTATTTCTATTGCCACGTACGTATGTATTGTGCAAGTGTGTAGAGAATGTGACAAATGTACATTATTTTATCCGTCAAGCAATCGTTTTCATCATTTGAAAAATTTAATACGATAGGATCAAGTAAACAAGAAGAAGTTTGAAGCCCACGAAATGGATTTTGGAGCCCAGTATATATATGCATGAGGCCTGAAACTTGATAGGCTTCATCCACAACATTTTTTTAAATATAAACACTATAATATTAAATAAAGAAATTTAAAGGCACCGTCACAGGGGACTCGAACCCAAAACTTTTAGCCTTGGACATTAACTCTTTACCATTTGGCCAACACACTCACAACATTTGAGATAGAGAAAAGGTGGCATGTGTAATCTTCTCCAATATTTTGAGGTATAAATACACCCTTAATATTAATTACATTGATATAATTATGCCCTCTTTAATAATAATAAAATAAACTGTTACCAATTTTGGTAAGTTGTACATTGTATACTTCATCTATGCACCATGAACAAGTATAATGTGTCCACCACTGATGTGACACATAGCAAAACAAATCAGTATATTTTACTCTAATTAAAATTGTCACATGTAGACACATTATACTTATCCATAGTGAATAAGTGAGAGGGTTTTAACATTGTACAACCTAAATAATAATGTTCATTTACAAATATTTTACTAATATTTACCTATATGAACTAGTTAAATTAACAAGTCCAAATGAAAATGCATGATTTTATATGCTGGTTCCATCCTTATTTGTACCTTGTGCTACATAGCATCCAAGTTTTTCATAGAGGTATAAAATACATGTATATTATAACTTGAATTGGACGACGTCAGTGAATGTAAGATCTATGTTTTGTCTTGGTGGGTAATGATCAATTGATCATAATCTATTGTTAATCCAAAAAGAAAAGGACAATTTTTTTCATCCAATTACATATAAATTTAATTTCATGGGTAAACTTATTTTACCAGAACATCCCCAAAAAAAAGAGAAAATAAAAATAACACCTATTTTTTTTTTTTTTCTTGAGGATAAGTTATTGTAAATTCTATTATTATACGTCAATGTTTGTCAAAAAATAGAGGTATTGGTCAAGCGCAGTGAGTGGGACCGCCAGGTTGACTTTGAGTGCATTGTCCACCCCACAAACCGGCAACACTGTGCAGTATTTGCTACAGCAAACCGGGCCCACTTGAACCGGCCTCCCCATTCCAAAGTCAACACTCTGCAGCCCCAGCCTTGACCACTGGGTCAGAACCAGCACCCCCACCGGGTCAACACTCGCCCGCTTCCAACTCACCGATTCCACCACCTCCCTCACGCGCTCCTCCCCCACCCTCTCCTTCGCCCCCGCCACCGCCTCCGCCGCGAACCCCAGCCCCTTCTCGGCCAAGTCCGCCACGCGTGCCTCGGCGCACCCGAGCACGAACGCATTGCCGTAGTACCCGCTCGGCAGGCTCGGCCTGACTCGCTGCCTTACGTTCACGCTGAACGCGAGCTTGACTCGCTGGTCGCGAGCCAGGTCGAGCGCCCTCGCCCAGCTCCGCCACACATGGCCCGACAGAACGTCGAACGACGTGCGGCCCGGCCCCGCCAGCTTCTTCATCTCATCCAACCTGTTTTTTGTTTTCATCAAGTTGAGATGGCCGAATTGGTCTAAGGCGCCAGAATTAAGTGCACGTATCTAACCTGCTCTTATCGAACGTGATGCATGTGGGGACGAGCCTCTCCCAAGAGAAACGGGCGGCGAGCCCAGAGATATCTGGGACGCTCTCGAACTCTAGGAGGCTCAGCGAGCCAACACGGCTGGGCCCCACCGGGTCCAGGAGATGGCGACTCCATATGGGCCTCGGCCCCCGCAAGGCGGGCTGGCCGAGGGCCAATTCGGCGAACGAGTTGAGGAACTCACCACTGCCGATGCCATCGCAGAGACAGTGGTTGAAGCCCACCGCGAGGGCGGCGCCCCCATCGTGCAGCCACGTAAACTGCACGATGAGCGGCGGGGCCCCAATTAGGACGTCCGCCACGTGTAAGGACAAGAAATTCCACCACTGGGCCTCGTGGCGCGGGGCCGATTCAAACTCGGAGACGGTGGTGGAGGTGGAGGTGGCGTCGATGAAGGCGACGCCTTGGGCCCGGCAGACGACCTCGAGGCCCAGCCCGTCGGCCCGGGCCCGCACCCTCCCCGCGAGCGGGTAGTAGGGCACGAGGGCCCGGGCCAGGGCGGACTTGACATTGTGTGCGATGGCGTGTCGATCGGCTCCGGGCCGGGGTTCGTAAACGAGCAAATATTCAAAGGTGAAACGCACGAAGAGCTGAGAATCCAAGGCGGAAAGTGGGAGAATGTGATTTGGAGTTGGCTCGGAAGGGGTGATGAGAAGTGCTTGGTTTATATGCACAGAGCTCGCCATTGTTAATGCTTCACACTCATTGCTGTCAATAGATGTGTGTATATATTAAGGTAGGGTGGGGGTGGGGGTGGGGGTGGGGGTGGGGGTGAGGGGGGGGGGGGGGTGCATTATTGTGACGTATAAAGAGACAGAGAAAGGGCGGTTCATGAGTGTGAAATTGCATGTGCATGTGTTGTAGTTTAGTTATTTTCTAAGTTTGAGTGTTTGGGTTAAGTAACAATCGAATCTATCACGATTCTTAGCGATTTTTTTAATAATTTTTAATTTTAATTCTATCTCAACTTTTGGTTAAATGTATTAATTTTATTCTAACGGAATTCTAAAAGTTGGTACAAACTATTGAGATAAAGGAATATTACTTATGCGTCATTAGCTTAACCACGGCTCGAAAATGCAGCTTTAACGATCAATCGTTAAACGATCGCTAAAAATGATTAACAACAAAATTAATGACCAATTTGATCGATCGCTATTTGCATGATTGTCAGTAATGAAGTAGGTAGGCTCAATTAGTATGAGTGCTTAAAGCCTCGGTGGATATGCAATATCGTCGGGTTCAAGTAGAAGGTACTTTGAAAAACTTTGGATCGTAGAGTGCTCATAATCAAAGAACCACTAAAATTAGTTCTATATAATTTATAAATCATATGTTATATATTCGATGGCTTGCGATTCTCGTTTTACGTTTTACGTAATTAATAGGATGATATAAATCAAGATAAAAAGAAGAAAAATCTGCAGATCAAATCAATTAAATAAAATAACCAAATACTCATTAAATTAACCCGGCCAACCAAAACTAATTATAAGAAATTCGTACTATTAATCCGAATCCGAGGCATTAATTAATCAGTTTGTTGAATAGGCTGACCAAGCTAAGATTCTCCTAATCAACAATATTTTGTAGCATTCTTCTTTAATTTTTTCATTCCTTTAAGTATAGTTTAAAGATGGGTTCGTTTTTCCACCTTTTCCAAAATTTCGACGTGGATATATTTCTAATATCTTCTCGAAGTCTTCAAAATTCTAACTCTATCCATAATAATTGAAAATAAATATCATTTCAATTATAGCACATGCAACTGTATACATTCTTGTCAATCAATTCATGCTTGCCGTTTGTCATGGGCTGATATATAGCAGTTGCAAACCTTCAAAAGCCTTAAGTCAAGATATAATTTCAAATTATTCTAGGCATTCAATTATGTACAATCTTCTCTCGGGTTCTAGAAATTACTTTACCTCAAAAAAAAAAAAAATAGTAGTTAGATTTTTCCATAAATAGTAGTACTATATAAATTGCTGATATATAATCGGTTTAATGATTCTTTAGTTGTAACAAACTAGTATACATATGTTAATTAAGTGCCCAATTAGTTGTTAAATTGAATTTGATTGCCTACCCCAAAAAAGGAAAAAGTGAACGATAGAACCCCAAAAAGAGGAAACTAAGGATCAGGCCTCATGAAAACCCCAAAAAGAGGAAAAAAGAGCGTTTGTGAGCGAACTAAAACCCGAGAGTAGGAAAAAAGGATTGGAGGTCCTGGGCTTCGGACTCGCCATCACCCAGAACTTCCCATCCACCAAAACGAAAGCTGCAACAAAAGCAAGAGTCGAATCGGAGCTTCGAACTAACCATCATGCATCCCGATTCTATTCTCGCCAAGGTTGCAACAAAAGATGTTACAAATTAAAATAGTAAATGGATGCAATTAATACTTATTTTTCAGTATTGGTTGCGAACTGTTTTGGTTTATATAATTATTATTACCAAAGGCTGATGGTCATAATAATTAAAAATAATAAGTATCTCAATTAAATTATAAGATTGGATATCAGATATACAGGCCAAATAAGTCTTGATTTGGTTTGTGATGTTATGTGTCGATATAATAATTAACTCGAGATTTTGAGATCGTTGATCATTGTTTTGATATATCATGGCATGAAGATTGGTTTTATGAGATATATTAAAAATATAGAGTAATTAGCTAATTAACAAAGATTTGGAGATGCACATATTCCTGATGCCCTATGCCATTATATTAATAATGCTATTTGATAATTTAGGAGTAGGAGGCATCGATCTAACTATACGCACAATTAAGCCACAATAACTATATACAAATATTTGAAATTTCATGCTTACGTACTTTCCGAAATTCTGTGTTTCAATATCTTCTTTTGCTGCAAAATGGAATATTATCTGCTCTACTGTCTCTCTATTACACTACAAGCCTAATTAGTTTACTACAAACCCTAACAATATTCTTCATATATTAGTTTAATCGGTTAATTAAGTTCATGCTTTTAAGATCCGATTGGCATCCAACATTTGTATATCAATTAGGAAATTAAAGAGGCACTCCTCTGTGCAAACCGGTTACACCGTGCAATTGGTTTCTGAATGACACTACTTCAACATACAAATGACATTCGAAAATGTTCAAGTATTATTTCTCGAATAAAGTAGTGTCATTCTGGCAACCAGTTACACGGTGCAATCGGTTGCACAGGAGTATTTGTGTTAGCTAGGAAAATTGCATTTTGTGATCTAGGCAAATATATATATTCGAGTAATTCCGGTTACGTTTATTAAAAGATTCTAATATAATTATTGTAGAATATTATATTGCAGTTATTGAGGAATGGATGTCTCTATAATTAGAATTAGTGGTCATATCTTCTGATTATGTTTTAAATTAGTGAATCGCGAACTTCTGTAATATATTAAAAATATAAAGCTTCCTATGTTTGGTATTCTATTAATTTACATGTTCGTATTAATATTATTGCACGTTCATAACAATAACATACAAAGTTCGCGAGAATGTTTTATTTTAAATAATGACCTAACTTGAACTTATGCATTTTATTTTATCATGTTTATACCAATATAAACTTGTGTTCGAAGATATATAAACTTCTGTTGGGTGACTACTTATTATACTTGAGAGAAGACCAAAGGGTATTGATGGTTACAAAATTAAGGATTCAAGTTGTTAAAGATGAAATGGGCTGATATGATGAATATCGAAGACACTGGAGTCTATCTAATGTGGCACTTAAGAGCCATTAATGGGAGATGGTTCGTCAAGATAGAAGTGCATGTCAACTGTGTCGACAAACAGACAACTTCGAGTGATGCTTCGTCATTATTGAATGTATATTAATTCTACAATTGTATGAAAAAAAAATGTATGCACCAATTATAACGATGAAAACAAATAGTTGATGAAATAAAGTGATATAAATCTTAGGCACAAACTCAATGTGAACAAATGATTTTTTGCGCACCGGACACCTAAAAAAATGTAATATCAAAGTTCTTAGTATAACTCAATATGAAGAATCAGTCAACTGGACTCCAAAATATTGGATATATATAATATATGTGTATATAATGAACATATTAATGTAGTTGAACATAGGTATTTTTTATTCAATCTGTCCTTCGTATTATGCATGTTCATGCCAAATTCATCAATTTCCCCCTACAACGTGATATTGGGTGTCAGTTTTTTCGTCCATATCAACACCTACAACATGATATTTGAACATGAATATGTTATGGTATTGACAACGGTGGCGTTATTAGATGCTTTGAAAATATATGTCTAATTAATATTTTTTATAAGAAAAATACATGTAAAACATGTTAGGGTGAATCTTTGTCTAGTGTTGCTGCTGAAATAGAAATTTTATTAAAAAGAAAAGAAAAAAGAGAGACCAGAGACAAAGGAAACAAGCAAAAGTACCCGCAAGAAACCCCGGGTAACCAAAAAAAAAGAAACCAAGACTAAGAGAACATTTTAAGAGGGTCGTCCTCGTCTAAAACATCGTCATCTTCATCGTCCAACATATCGCCCCATTTTTTAGAGGCCACAATCGACATAGCATGGGCTGCATCGGAAGAGTTATCGGAGTTGATCACAAAGTTTTGCAGAATCTGTCCTCTAGACTGAGCATACTTCACTTTATTCAGGAACTCCACAGGTGAAGAAGTGTCAAGACCTGGGCCCTTCATATCATCACGGCGTGCTGAGTTTTGGAAATCCGAGGACATGCCATTCATTATGATACGACGGAGCCTGTGCTTGATAGAAGAATCAGAAACTCTCCCCTTCTTGTTGATAGCCCCTTTCGGACGCCCTCGTCTACGAGAAATGGGTCCTGTCGTCCCAGTCAAAGTGAGCAAATCGTTGTTGTCAGTCATCACAGCAAGCGGCTGAACAACCAAAGGTGCAGAAGTCCTCTCGTGTTCCTGGTCCACTACCTCAATTTGGTTCTTTTCGTCATCTGACTCAAGCTGTTCCAAATCCTTTCTATCCTGATCGTCCTGATAGATGCAAGCATCTGAAGCTCGGCCTCCATCAGATGGCGGCTTTTCCATGTTATCATCACAAACAAGTCTATGTTCATCTTGCAACTCTAGAGAAACCAACACAGCAAAGGGATTGGATGAGGTAGGATCTGAAGAAGAGTTCAGTTTCTGTCCAACCTCAGCTAAAGCTTGTCCAGCCCTTGCTGGAGATTCCTGATTTCCGGTGTAGGGACGAGGGTCAACCCTGTGGTCATCTACCTTGTACTTACCACGTTCCCGGCCCTGATGTTCCGTAAAGTCCTCCTCGATCGTGGTCGTTTTTTTCCTTCTGCATTGGTTAGCAGTATGTCCCACAACATTGCAAACGGAACAGTAATAAGGCAAATTCTCATATCGAAACTTGACAGTAAAATCGATGTCGCCACACTTAATATCTAAAGCCTCAGGGATATCAGCCGAAACATCTAACTCAACAAGAATTCTAGCAAAGTGACCCACATGAGCCTGTGCAGACTGACCATCAATCAAGATAGGCGTTCCCACTTCTCGTGCGACCCCGGAAAGAACCTCAGGGTGCCAATATTCATGCGGCAAGTTAAAGATTCTAATCCATACCTGAACAAGGGTAGAATGCGCTTTGTAGGGATCAAAATTCGGCACCCATGCCTGGAGATGTAGTATACCTGAGCGTAGACGCCAAGTCGTTTTATTGAAAGCCGCTGCCTTATCCTCGTCGGTTGTGAAATTAAAAGTGAAGAAACCTTTTCCGAGAGGATGAATCGAACAACCGGCAGACGGTTTCCAAAGCTGCTGAAGTTCCTCCCAAAGATCCGCTGCAAACCTAGGTGAATCACCTTTGCGGAGGATCAGTCGGCCGTGAATCGCATGGGCGAAACGCCGGACTTGTCGTTGGTGGAAAGAAGGGTCCAAAACAAGGCAACGCTTGAGATCCACCAACTCCGGCCGGAGGATTGAATAGTCATGAGCGGGGACGTCCCTAGGTTTGGAAACTTGCTCGGTCGGACTGCTATCCCTAGCCTTCAGCTTATCTGCAAAAGAGGCATTCGGCTGAGGAGGAGGCGACACCTTCGGAGCAGACGTGGGGGCCATCGTAGGGTTTGTTAGAGTAGCAACACCCGAACTTCGATCCAGAGAAGCGGTCTCGGAGTGCTCTCCTACAACGAAGGAGGAACGAGGAGTATTTTGGAGAAAATTTGTAGAGACGACTGGCAGATTGAGCGCACCTCTGTCGCCCGGTGAACTGAGTCCACCGGAAGCCAAAGACAGCGGCGGGAACCAACCAACGCTCGAGGGGCCATTGCCGCCGTTTGACGCCATCGGACGGACGGAAGGTCAGCGGCGTGAGGTCGCCGAGGTCGCCGTTTGCAGCCGTTCCTCCTGCAATTTATTCGGCGCCTTCGCCAAGGCCGCAGTGGAGCAAGCCGAGCTCCGGACTCCGGACTGGAGGAAAGTCGACGATGAACAGATCGCGGTGGAGGACGCCGAGCAGATCGTCGATGACTCACGCCGAGCAGATCTGGAGCAGTTCGCGGTGGAGCACTCCGAGCTCCGGACTGGAGGAAAGTCTTCGATGAACAGTCGTTCGACTGCTGCTGGATCTCTCCGCCACGCCGAGCTCCGGATGGATGCGCTGCTGGATCGGCGATGAGGCGGATCGGCGATGGGCGAAACGCCGAGTTCTCCGGAGTTAAGCAGTGGCTACCTTGAATCGGCGTCCGGAGTTTGAGACTTGAGAGTGAAACTTGGAGAAGGAGGATGCTCGACGGGTGTAGAAGCCGCGGACCAGAGGCTGGAGGTGGTGCCGGGTTGGTGGCAACCGGCGGCAGGTGTAGAGGGGAACGCCGCGCAAAACGCTGCCCCTAAAATCTCATTTTGCAGAGAGAGAAGACGCTCCTGGTACTGTTCATCTCCTATCCGCCATCATAAAATGACTAAATTTGTCTAGTGTTGATATGCTGATGGATTGAAATAAGTATTGATACTATTTAAGTGAAAATCGTTTAATATTGTTGTAATAAGATGAAAAGAAAATGTAGATCAAAGCATCCAAGTAATAGTTCATTATATTTTTCAAAATGTTCATTAAGATACCATATATATAAAATATAAAATATATGCAACTAAAATCTATAAAATGTGTACAGTTTCTAGTATGTATATGTTATTATCAAGATTGGTATCATTTGAGAAATAATTGTTTTTGAACTATAATTCAACAATTTCAATGAAGAATGGTACGTTTGGTTAAAAACACTTTTATTATACGTTCAAAGATTTTATTAATTGTTCATGTTCAACAAATATTATGGATCAGAAAAAAGGAATTTCACCAGTGTAATGAAGTTTTGAGAAAAAATTAGAAAGATACTCAGCAATTTTTGATTGTGTGCGACGAACTTGTTGGAAATTAAAAAAATTAATAGGTTAATAGATAAGTTGTATGAATAATTGATCTGTACAATATCTTCCATAATTAGGGATGACAATTATACCCGCGGCCCCCGAACCCACGGGTACCCGACCCTAATGGGGCGGGGATGGGGCCAATACTTTTGGGGTCGGGGCGGGGACGGGTATGAAAAATAAAACCCGAGTCGGGTTCGAGGTGGGGGCGGGTATATAGATCCCCACCCCGAATAATATGTATTTAGTATATTTTAAATTATTTTTTATTATTAACAAAATATATTAGTATTAATATTATATTAAAATTCAAATTTATGATATATAATATTTTTCTCATTCTTTATATAACACAATTCACCCACCCTTTTTCATTCATTTTTCAATGTGGGACATTGTTTCTCTTCAACTCTCCCACATTTCTCATCCCTTTTTGTCCCACATTGAAAATATAAAGAATAGATGAGGAAAGTTGGCTTTATAAATAAGATTTCCTACACAAGACTTAACTTCATTAACTTTGCTATATTTTTTTTTTATTCTATAAGGAAAGAAAAATCAAATTTTAATAAAAGTTTAAATAAATTTGAAATAAAAATTAAGTTAAAATTATGCAAATTTTAACTTTAATTTAAATTTAAATTTTGCGGGTACCTGACAGGTATTCTTCCCCCATTGGATAATACCCGCCCCGACCCCACCCCGATTTAAACGGGTATGAATGCGGGGCTGAGGATGAATTTCTTAGGCGGGTATGAGGATGGGAAAGCAATACTCGGCCTCGTCCTGCCCCTTTGCCATCCCTATCCATAATTAAGGAGATATGATTGCTATATATTTGCATCCCTATCCATAATTAAGGAGATATGGTTGCTATATATTTGGACGCAAACGTCTCCTATTATGATTAAAAGTCTAAACTGACCTTACCCATATAATATGGACGCAAGATTGATGAATAAGAATCAGCCGTTGGATTGTGTTTAATATGTGGCTTATATTACTTCTCACTTCTCAAAATATTTATGCTTCTCAATAAAACTTCTTCCCATATATATACTTAGTTATAGTATTTCTTAGCTTTAAGATTTTAAATTTGAACTCTTTTCTCTCACCTTTTAAATGAAGAAGAAAATGAAACTAATGTACTTATTTAATTCTGATATTAAGATATGATAGAAATAAAAGTTTAACTTAATTCTATTTTAAAATTTTAAAGGTATTTTTTTTATATATTTTTTTAATAATACGACACTTATTTGCATAGGGAAGAACAACACATTATCCGTTTGAACATTCACCAACTAACACGCAGTATGCACACAGTGAAGGTGTGAGAATTATTGACGAGAGAGACAATAAGAGATATCATATGTGAAGACACAAAAATCTCTATGCTTTCTAACACAAAATAGCACACAGTGGCATGACAATGGCGACGCTGGCGAAAATTCCGTTGATTTCTCTATATACCGCCGACAGGTCGGAGCTCTGCTTCTCCGCCGCTAGGCGATCTCTCGGAGCTAGCACGCTAGCTTGTGAGAATGCCGACAGAATCGGCTACGGTAGTAGGTGCGGGATTGTGTGTAAACCGGTGTCGATCGAGCCGCAACCGGCGATTGAAGGTCTCAACATTGCCAAAGATGTTAGCCAGGTGTCACTTTCATCTCTCTCTCTCTCTGTATTTATGTGTGTGTGTGAAATGTAGCAGGGCTAGTATTAGTATCCAGTTAGGATTGAAACTGAGACAGTAATTTTGCACTCCTCAATTTTGGAAATTGAGACGTTTTGTAACTCAACATGTTTAGTTGAGATAGGGATGGAATTAAAATATTAGTTTTTCCAATTTGTGTTTGTTCACTTTCTTTCAATTCCTGATGCTCTTTGTAAAGCTTATTGGGAAGACACCAATGGTTTACTTGAACAAAATTGTAAAAGGTTGCGTCGCCAATGTATCTGCCAAGCTTGAGATGATGGAGCCATGTCGCAGCGTCAAGGATAGGTTAGCAACAATTTCACTCTTCACATTCAAATTTTGTGTACGTGGCTTGAAGAAAATCACTCTGTCTTTGATCTAAAAATCCCTTGGTTATATAGCATGACGAACACATTTATTAAGAATATCTTAATCGAGTGTGTTCTCTTTGGTTGTAAGCTTATCATTAGGAAAAAAAAAGGGAAAAGAAAATATGGAAAAAATTTATCATATTTTAGTGGTCTTTGCTCTTTTTATCTGAAAAAAAATATGTATCTTTGGTGAAAAAATATTATAGAGAGAGAGAGAGAGAGAGAGCGGAGAGAGAAAAAATGAAGAGGGAGAAGGAGAAATATAGAATGATATCATTAGAGTTAAATTGTGTTTTGAGGATAAAATTGAAAAATTATTAAAATATATAATATGGGAAAATATTATCACACCTATAACTTGTGATAATGTTATCATTAATTGGAGTGAAAAGGTGCGAAAAAGGCTGCCCGGAAAGATTTTCCTCTATGCCGAGGAAAATTTTCCAACTATGAGAACGTGTGGAAATAGTGAAAAAAAAGGGGGGAAAATATACGTATTCCATCATTTTCCATCAGAGAGAAGTCGTTGTACATCCATGAACATCCTTAGTCGTGTCTTGCTTCCAGGATAGGATACAGTATGATAAGTGATGCTGAGAAAAGAGGCCTTATAACTCCGGGAAAGGTATAATGTGAATCATACCCCCACTCTATAGTTTGTCCCTTTTGATTGTTTCTGTCACATTGCTTCTTTCTTTGCCCTCGTATACTTCGTTCTCAAATGGAAATTCTGCTATATTCTAGACTGTTTTGGTCGAAGCTACGACTGGAAATACTGGAATTGGCCTTGCTTTTATAGCTGCCTTCAAAGGATACAAGCTCATCTTGACAATGCCGACGTACGTGAGTCTTGAGAGGAAGGTTATCTTGAAAGCTTTTGGAGCTGAGATCGTGTTAACGGACGCTGCCAAAGACGTGACCGGAGCTCTTGAGAAAGCTGAAGAAATATTGAATAGCACTCCGGATGCCTATATGCTAGGACAGACTGATAACCCAGCAAACCCCCAGGTTTCTTCTTACAACCTTCTCATTTGTTCGTTGTCTTATTAAGTATTTCATTCATTTAAACGAGGTGTTTAGTGTGCAATTAAACGACGTGGTTTGCTCCCCCAATTGCATAAGTTTAAAAGATTTGGTATCTATTTGCTAAGGTTTGAAAGTGAGGTCGGAATTGAGAAAAATTAGTATAATAAGTTCGTGATTTGTTTTGCAATTACCCCTTCTTAAAATCATAATATCTTCTAGTGTCTTGTTACGACAAAATTTTCATATATCATATATGTGATGGTTTTTTCATTACACCACATGTTCCTCCTTCTGAGTTTAGGAACACCACCTTCTGTTGTGTTCTGCTTAAGCCGGTGTTTCTTTTTTTTCAAAGAAAAAAAGATTACATTAAATCATTTAGTGAGGGCATGTATCCTTTTTGTCAGATTCACTATGAAACCACTGGCCCAGAGATATGGGAAGATACAAAAGGCAAGGTGGACATACTTGTTGCAGGGGTCGGCACCGGTGGAACTATATCAGGCACTGGTCGTTACCTTAAAAAACTCAATCCTAATATCAAGGTAGTTTATTTTCCCTTTTTTCCCTTCTTCTCCTTCAAATGATCATATACTTAATGTTAATGATAATTGTTGACTAACCATTTTACTAATTCTCTAATGCATCAATTCATTGCCTGCCCCCGTTGAATTAGATTATTGGCGTGGAACCAATGGAAAGTAATGTACTAAGTGGTGGCGAGCCCGGTAAGCTTACGGTCTCTATATTTAGCTCTGTCGATCCACAAGGTTACAGTTGTCCTTTCTCTAACATATGATCTGCACTTTGAAACTGCAGGTCCTCACAAAATTCAAGGGATTGGACCTGGTTTTATTCCAAAGAATTTAGATCCACAAGTGGTGGATGAAATTATACCGGTATGCTTCTTACCCCTACCATTTTCCGTAGCTTCTACACTGCATGTGTGCACGATATATGGGTGCCAACTGCCAAGTAGCCGTGCAAATTTGTTTGTATACTATTGGTTTATATTAATATTCCTCATTTCTTGTTGCTACTTTTGTCAATTGCTAGATAACGGGCGATGAAGCAATAGAAACTGCAAAACAATTGGCTCTTCAAGAAGGCCTACTGGTGAGTGATTACATTATAAGTTTCTTTGATATTTTATATATTGGTGGCGAATCACCAGAAGTGAAATCACAAAGTTCGAACTAATAGTTTTGATTTTAAAAGCTCTTTGCAAGTCTTAGACTACGATTTAGAGCATGAGCTTTCATAGTGAAGCATTTATTCTAATATTTGATTTTAATCAGGTCGGTATTTCCTCCGGAGCAGCTGCTGCTGCTGCTTTAAGGGTTGCAACGAGACCTGAAAATGCCGGCAAACTTATCACGGTATGTCGGTTTTGTGCAATTTAAGTGCAACTTTGAGAACTGTCTTAGCATTTTGTAAATTTCGTAAACAAATAACAATCCTTTTATGCTGTCATTGGATTAGTAACTGCTATTCTAAGACTTTGAAGCACTTTGCAGGTTGTGTTTCCCAGCTTTGGGGAGAGGTACTTGTCAGTTCTTTTCGAGTCCATAGGCGAAGAGTGCTCGACGATGCAACCCGAAGAATGAATTTCATCGTTCCACGGAGTCTAGGCGCCGTAGACAACGTGGCTCGCGGCTCATCCTCTTCACTTGCAACAATGAGCAGGTAAGGTTTTTATTGAGCGATGTATGTATTCAAGAATCCATAGTTGAATGCAGTGAATTTGTGCTTGAGGTTTGATGAATTTTTTTAACTTCTTGATTGATGGATGTAATCCAAATAAATGGGATGTTGTACTTGTACACGTTTCCACTTGTGTAATAGCACTATAGCAGAGAGAAATAAAATGGAAATTTGTCCAAATTAGTGAGAAATGCTATCTCAGGATTGTAAAAATGGATCGAGTCTGAGTTTAGTCGAACAATGAACAATCCTAAAAGCGTTGTCCAAAATTAAATATTCATTTTGTCCTACTTTGTTGTTCACATGCTTATTGATATAAAATTATTATAGTAATTTTTTGATATAATTTAGTAATTTTTAAGATATATAATAAAAAATAGAAAATTATCAAAGTGTGATAAATAGACGAGCGTGTTTGATTGTTCGTGTAAAGATGAACAAGTCATTCCCACCATTGAATACTTGAGAGCATCTCCATTCGTTGAGTCTTTTAAGAGACACACGGCTCGCGCCGGCCAGTCGAGCCCCAATGGAGATGCTCTAAGCTTACAAGTGTTGAACTAGATAAAGTCGTAAAAATAATATTTAATTTTTTATTTAATACGAAAAAAAATATAAAAAATTTAATGATATAAGAGTGTGTAATTAGGCAGCACGTGCTTAATTATTTTAGTTATGAAATTTAAGTAGCTCTCAAAATCGAACATCAACTAAATTAAACATTGAATTTTAACAATAAAAAATTCATTAAATTCAAATTTCAATCTTAAAAAATTAAAAACAAGTTAAAAAAAACAGAATTAAAAAATTAAACATTTTTTAGAATTTTTTTTGATATGCAACTCCGAGCTGAGATAATGATCAATATGGCTGACTACATATGCTGCTGACAAGCAAATCTATCAATAGACAAAATTCTAACAGAGATGTGCTATAAATCAAGGTCCATCTTTTTACACATCAACCATTAAAACCAAGCTAACTTAGTCCTACACGATAATTACTTTAATGGAGAGAAACAAAAAAACAAAAACCAGATCGAAGCCATAAACTTAATTGAACCCCAACATGGACTAAATTCAAGATTCTTCCACAACATTAACCAACTCATACTCCACTAGGGATAAATTGTTGTCCTCTTTGACCACAAACTTTTCTGGTTCAACAACCTCAATACGGCCCCACTTATCGACTGCCAGCCTCATTGATCCCTTGAACATGTCTATTTTAGCATTTCGGAGTACCACTGTGTTACCTGGCTTCATCATCTCAACCTGGTCATTGCGGGCGGTGAAGAGGATCGTTCCGGTGTCGTCGCCAACCAGGCATTCCGCGATTTTCGTGTTCTGACTTTGAGGCCCACGAAACGTCGGATTGCGTGGCTTCTTGTTGAGAACGGTGTTGGCAGTCACTACTTTCACAGTTAGCGTGTGCCCATTCGTTCCCGGCTTCAAGCTGTCGACTTTTACGAACACCGGCTTCCGCAGCCCCTGCTTCTTAGCGGCGGCGCCGCCATCTTGCTGCGGCATTGTCGATGCGGATTTGGTTTCCATAAGCGGGGACAGAGATGACGCTAGGGAACAGACGGAAGAAGAAAATGTTACTATGAGTTTTTCTAAAAAAAAATTAGAATTAAAATTACCATCAACTTTATTAAAACTAGTGTCTACCAAAAATATCATATTTTTCGTGCACAGAGGGAGCATTAGAACATTCACAACAAGGTTCACGGAGCAAGCGCGAGCTCATCTCGCGAGAACCCTATACGACTGGAGGAATTGTATGAAATGAGTGGTTGAGATTGAATTAATATTTATTTATTTTTTGTAAATAAAGGGTATTAATAATGATAAAAAATAATGATCACGAAATGACAAAAACAAGATAAAAAATGTGGTGTGATGTTAAATAAACTAGATTATAGTATATTTGTATATAACAAATTTGTATTAAAAAACAAAAACAGAAGTGAACAAGGCTTAATATATACTCAACTCTATATATGGAGTTTTCATGCATATTTGATGAAAAATAAGCCAATCAGCTCTCAAAACATTACGATACGTAAAATCCATTCTGTAGCAAATACATATCGCAGCTTAGAAACTAAAAGCTAACCATGTTTTCTGGGAAATCTAAGCAAGGCTTGATGCAACATTTGAAACCTCACCACCGCAAACACTCATACAGCTATAAGGAAAGCAAAATACAGAAAAACAGAGAGTTGCTCAAATAGAAGAAAACACTAACCATTCTTGAGAGGCTTATGATAATCCACCATCTGTTTCTGCTTCTTAGGCCGATCCGCAGCTTTGCCAACGCCATCAGCACACGCAGCTACCTCAGCTGGAACGCTCCCGTGCTTTTCAGGCCGATCCTCAGCCATGCCAACACCATCATCATCACACTCAGCTGGTACGTTCCCATGCTTTTTAGGCCGATTCTCAGCTAGGCCACCACCAATAGCACATACATCTTCCTCCTCAGCTGGCAAGTCACCATGCTTTTTAGGCTGATCCTCAGCTGGTAATTCGCCAAGGAGCAATGCAAATGCCTCTACCTCCAGTTTAATAACATCACTCCTAACACCAACATCAGTAACGTATCGACCAAAAGTGTAGCGCCCCACTGTCGTTGCACCAAGAACATATGGATTTGAACTAAATATCTTAGTGGACAAAGAGAAGATAAAAGAATCAATAGCAGCAGCAACAGACGAGGATTGGCCACTGCGATGGCCTTCAGAATCATCCTGGCGAATCACAACGAGTCCTGTTTTACAATATAAAGCAAAATCTTCACAGTTATTTGATAACGCATCATACTTCCCAAATCCAATCTCTAGCAAATACAAAGCCCTTCGAATCACATCTCCTGGAGGATCAGACTTCGCAGTGGTGCATGTCCCGGAACGAAGCTTAGTGACTAAAGCTAACGCGCTAACTCCATACTCAAAGCGATACAAAGATCCATTTCCCAAGAAGCAATTCAAGCATGACATAACAACTCCATTTTTATGTTTCTTAACCTCACATTTTTCTTCAAAATTTAAACAGACTGCTGCAACTGATGATGAGGAGAAAAAGGAACTAGAGTCATCAGAGCTCAAATTCTGAACTTGAGTGAAGTGCACCACTTTGTTATCACCAATATAGATGCCTAACAGTTATAGATGTAATACAAAGATGTTAAATAGAAATAGTGGCATTACTATTATTGAGCAAAGGCACAAAATGGATGAATGCTTTAAAAGCTGCTAACACATAGAAAAATCAAAAGATACAAATGGATGAATACTTTGCAGCTACATATATTGTTAATAAATGCTAAGTTGAGACATTAAAGCTTATCATGAGATCATGTTGATGTGTGGCAATGCTGAGAAATTGAAACAAAGAATTCATAATCTGATTTAAACTCCATAATTCAGGAAAAGAAAATGCACGATTTCACAGAAAACACACATAAGAGTACTGTGTGTGTGTTGTAGCAGGTTAGCAGCAGAGGCATACAACTACTCTATCAACTGCATTTTTCAAGGAAACACAAATTATTGACTAAAATCAATTAAATATCACCAACAAATACAAAATTATTGAAAAACATACAAACAAAAGGAAAAAAAAAAAAAAGAATACTCATCTGAAAATATAAAGCGCATTAATCAACAAATAAATAGAAAATGAGAGAGACGGAAGAGAAGGAGATGAAGATATAGAGAGAGAAACCATGATGAGAGTATGCGAACACGGGAGTCCTCCAAGTGTAGATATGGTCCCCTGCTTCTAAATCGCTTCGTTCCACCCTTTGTGTGAGAAACCCCATCTCTCTTCTCTCTCTCTCTAAAACAGATCTCGTCAATTGCTCAGTCGCTTCAGGTTAGGAAGCGATCACTCAGTAGTACTAAAAGGAAAGCACAACAACGTTGATGGAACACACACACACAATTGATCTGGGGATTCCACGAGGAAAATTGATACAGATTTTCCTTCTACCAAGGCAAAATCAACACTTTTTCAATTTTCAAGGCAAAATTTACGTTAAATATAGCACAAGAATCAATTTATGGCAGATTCTCAAAAAAAAAAAATCAATTTATGACCAAGACTTCTATTTAGCAGTCCACATAAAAACTTTAAGATGCCATGAAAATGTAAAAAATAATGAAAAAAATGCTTTCAAATGGCGTCGCCCGGACTCGAACCGGAGACCTTCAGTGTGTTAGACTGACGTGATAACCAACTACACCACGACACCAACTCGTATTGAAACTTAGACATCTAATATAATATACTCCCTCCGTTCACCAATTTATGTCCTACACATTTATAGTAAGCCTTTATAATTTTTTACTTGGTGGGTCCCAATAAACAATACACTTTTTCTCCACTCAACTAATAAACAATACACTTTGTGGGTCCCTTTCTCTACTCAACTAATAAACAATATATTTTGTGGGTCCCTTTCTCTACTTACTACACTTTTTTCTTAAAATTCGTGTTTTGCCTCCTAGGCCAATAATTAGTGGACCGAGGAAGTACGTAAGAGAGCTTCATTATATGAGCAAAATCAATCCAAATGTCTGAAAACATAAACACACCCATACATCTCTGGGAAAGCAAAATATAGAAGAAAACATTAAACCATTCTTGACATGCTTATATGGGATGTTCAAAATGAAAGTCGGGTCACCAACTCCATACTGAAAACAATACAAAGATCCATTTTCCAAGAAGCAATTCAAGCATGCTTCGCAATTTTTGTAAAGCCACAATCTGGTATTTCTAAGCAGGGTGCTGCAACTTTTGAAGCAGATGAGGAGGAGCAAAAGGGAGTAGAGTCACCACAACTCCAACTCCTGTGTTTTGGAACTGATGAAGAGGAGCAGCAGAAGGAGAAGTAGAGTCTCCACAACTCGAGCTCTGGGGTTTTGGAACTGATGATGAGAAGCAGAAGAAGGTCGAGTCAGCAATATTAGATTAAAAAAGAGTTGCGATTAAGGAAAATCTGAAGAGGATGATTGAAAGCAAGAGGAAGTGCATTCTTGAGGGATGTGGAAATGGGAGAAGAACTCTTGGAAGAATCAAATTATATTATAACTGGTCTCGGTCTGGTGGGCTGGAAGTAGGGGTGAGCATTCGGATTTCGAATCGGATTTTTGCTTAATTCGATCTGATTGGAAGATCCAAATTTTCTCTAAAATTAAATTCAATCTGAACCATATTATATGAAAATTCGAATCTAAAAATTTGAAAATTTTTAGATTAAATCTGATCCAAACCAAAAAATTTAAAATGTCAAAAAAAAATCCAAAAAATTCAAAATATATATCAACCTAACAAATTAAATAATTATGATCGAATTAAGATCTTAATTAACAAATCATTAATTATAATTAATCAAGATGAGAGCATGTAGTTAGTATTTAGAAATATTTAACTATTTAAGAACTAATTTATATATATTTATATTATAAATATAATTTGGATTTTAAAACTATTCAATCCGATTCAAAAATCCAAAAGATCTGAATCAAATTTCAAATTTCGATTTGATTCGGATAGTATATTCGGATTTTAAGTATTTTGCTCCCCAGAGATATTTAAACTATGCTAGGCTTAGAAAAATAACCTACTTTTATTGTTATTATTTTTTTATCAAGAAGGATTGATAATAATTTTTTATTTTCCTCATAATTATTCGAGCCGTAATCTATTGTTGGAGTAGCGTAGCAACGAGGATTTTATATATATATATATATATATATATATATATATATATATATATATATTTTTAAAAATAATAATAATTATTATTAAATTTAGTTTACTCTTTTTGAAAAATCACATATAAACATGAAACATACTAATTTATTTATTTATTTATTGTTAAAAAAAATACTCCTACTAATTTATTAAAAATTTAAAGGGTTAAGTATCAAATAAGCCCCTATCATAGTGACCCTTATCACGTTTAGCTCTCTATAGTTGAAGTTGGGCCAACTAAACCCTCATACTACCTAAAATCGAATAATCGGGCCATCTGCCCTAACGACGAGATAACGACGTCTGGTTTAATTTATTTATTTTTTTGAATTGGTGGGCCCCACTTGTTTGAGAGCAGCACCGCCGCGCCTCCCACTTTGAACAAGCAATTCGTAGGTAGCCCGGTGGACCTGCAGCATATCCTTGGCAAATCGACGGCAATCACGCCGGCGCTGCACCCCCATTCCTCCCATATTGAAGCTCTTGATATTCCCCCTCAATTTGTACTTGTTCACAATCATGGCAGATAGAGACGGCGTTGGATTGAAAGGCTGCAATTGACAACCAAAACCCCAATTTCCTTGGGCTTGACACTTGTTGGCGAACAATTCGTCGAGCGCGCCGTACATGACTTCCTCTGCCTCCTCTCGCGCTGCCTGCATTGACGGTTGCGGTGGGATGGAATGCATCGCCTCCGGCATGTAGGTCTCGTCGCCGAGGCATGACCTCTCGAGGATCTTCCGCTGAAATTCGAGTGACGATTCGTCGAAATCGCCGGTTAATCGGGAATGCTTCATGAAATGGAGCAGAGGACCCAAAGCCCCTTCCTCGAACATGCACTTCTGTGGCGAATCGCTGACGAAGAGAATCAGTGAGACGGCAACGACGGCAAGCTCTCGAATCGAGAAATGAGCATTTGGATCGAGGAGAGAGACCCGACAGCTCATGTTCCCCTCCTTTGCGATGGCGGCGGCAGACTTGTCGTCGTCTGAGAGGAGCTGAATCAGCGAATCGAGCGCCTTCCACTTGAACTTGATCCCGCCGATCTGGAGCCTGGCGAAGAGGTCTCTGACGAAGAAGGCGCGGCAGGAGAGGGTTTCGGCGCGGAGGAGGGCGGGGAGAAGGTCGGACCAGTGGGGGGAGTCGGAGATCTTGGCGAGGAGGGATCCGGCGGCGGCGAGCCGATTCAAAAAAAAAAAAAAACTAAAAAATCGGATGGCATCAATTAACCGTTAGAGGCGAGGGTCTATTTGTTAAAAATTAGCCACTTTGAGGGTTTAATTGGCCCGACTTCGATTATAGGGAGCTAAATGTGATAAGAGTCACTACGATAGGTGCTTATTTGATACTTAATCCAAATTTAAATAAATCGTAATTATAAATCAAATCAAACAATGCAAATACTCAAAAAAAAAAAAATTAATATAACGAATTAATTTTTTGTTACCAGTACCACCGTCTCTACTCTCGGCGCCGCCGCCTAAAACGTGACAACAAATCTTTGTAATCGGCGGGGGCCGAGTTTGAGTTGGGAGAGAATGGAGCCAATAGTGAAAAAGTATCAGCGACAATTCCGGAAAATTAAGGACGAAATTAGCAGATGGGAAGAGCTCCAGTCTCTACTTATTTCCCAATTCTCTAACGCATCTTCCATCATCCAGAGGTTGCAGGTATCTCTCCCTCTCTAATTTTAACTAATTAATTGTTCGGTTTCTGGGATTGTTTTATTGATAATTCGATACTTTTAGGCGATCCAAGATTCGCGAAACTATGGAACTTTGAGCTGTGTTGAGGGCATAGAAGGTGTTTTGTTGGCGAAGCAAACGGAATCCCTTCAAATCATCTTCATCTCCCTCAACAACACTATGTACTGTAATCTATTTATTTTGTTACTAATTTCTGTTTTATGTTCTTGCAAGCTGTTTTGTCTTTTTAATTTAGTTGGAATACATGCATTGATCTATATTTATGTACATTTTTGGTTTAAACTTGAAACCACTTGAAAAAGAAAAACTTTGCAAGCATATACTATCATGTGTATTGTTAATATGTGGAAAGAATTATAAGACTGAATTTGTTCAAAGATGCTTATTGATTATATAATAACTTGAGGCATTTTATGCATCAGTTCACTATTGTGCTGCTTGCTTTAATTCTGTCATTTGCATTGCTTTTCTCTTTATAAGTGGAGTGAGGAACCTGATGAAAATTGGAAGGGATAGTGATTTTTGCTTTATGTATAAATTTTTGTTCAGGAAAGAATTTTGTGGAATTGTTTCTTCCCTTGAGAAGGATGTTCGCGATAGCAAGCAAATTGTTAAAGTCGGGTGTGCCCAGATAACTGCAAAACAACTGAAGCAACGCGTTGGAGTAAAACCAACTCTTGCAGATTGCATAGAAGGACTTAGACTTCTTGAAGAAATGTATCGATCAGAGTAAGGATGTCTCAATTCTATCTACCAGTAACGTTGTTTTATCCGTTTACCTTGGTTGGCGGGACACTAGGAGAGCCTGGATCATACGTGAATCAATTTTTCATGCTTTGCATTTAAAGTTAGTTGTATTGAAATTTCTGCTGTAGTTGAAGTTATATTTTATTGTTATAATTATTTTCAATATGGGACATGTTGTGGGAAGTTGATGCTATTAATAGTTAGCTGCAGCATTAGAGATAATTTCCATTTGGACTAGTTTCACATGCTATCGCATATCGCATATAATCTTTTAAGGAATTATAGTTGAAGTTAGAACATCCGTTTTGAAAATTATTAAGGTATGTTTGATTTTTATGATGATGCCTCGTCATTGTTTAGGAATGTATTAATCTAAATCCTCTTCATGAATAGAAAACATAAGTTTGTGTGACATTAATTTGGTTATTTGATGATTTGGAAAGTTGATGTATTAATTGTAAATCGTATTATCTTTCATCAGGTACCTTCTTAAATTATCTTTGGTATCAGCACTTCCTGCCCTTGCATTGAAGCCCAGGTTAATGCTCTTCTCAATACCGTCTAGCTAGAACCTATGCCTCCTTCAAAAACGAGCATGCTAGGTCCCTTAGTTTGGAGTCATGGTAAACAATTTAACATGCTTTTTGAAGCTCTATGATAGGGCCCATCAATTAGAAACTTGATTTATGCAAATGAAGAATGAACTGAAGTCAAGAACTTTTAATCTCGGATCATTGATGAATTTGAAGATATCATGCCCTGTTGTTGACTCTCTCTACTTGGTCAGTTTAGTAATTATAAATCGTTGAAGTTTACTTCTGGCCTTCAACTTTGCTACTTTATTAGCCTGTCTAGACTAAGATGTATTTGTTTTTGTTCATGGCTTGTGTTTGCTTTCGTTATTTTCTCTTATAACGGTAGCACGATGCTTATATCTGCACTCTTTCAATTTGTATGAGTTCATTGGTGGATTTGATATTTTCAGTGCAAGTGCTGACTTGGGGGCACTTCAACAGCTCTTGGTTGATCAACCTAACATCCCCCGAGAAGAAGGTAATAGAACTTTCCAGCAGAACCATTTATAAATTTATAACATGAGAATTCTTAGTGCATGACTAAGAATCAAGCAAAATTATTGATAAGATACGTAAATAGTGGCCTTAGGATTTCTCCAACCCCATTACTAGGATTTCTCCAACCCCACCCTTCAATGGGATATGAATCAAGCAAAATTAGCTAAAGTGATAGAAATTATTGAAGGCCTTAGGATATCCCAAAGTTCCAACCCATCTTAGTAAATAGTGGGTTATCTTGACTAATCCTCAAAAGTAAATGCTCCCTTAATGTTTAAATTAAATCTAGTGTTTGTATGGGCTCAAATGTTCATAAGTTTGACGAATATAACAAGCATGCTAGTAAACTCTGTGTTGTAGTTTGAACAACAACAATAAGTTCTTGATTCTATTAATACGGCTCATGCGTTCTTATCCTTTTCTGTCCCATTATTTTATATTTCATTTTCATCTCTTGCCGATACTTCTCTTTAACTCCTGATAGGAGCAATATAGTGTTCTTTGTTCACTACTATATCTTTTCTTCTACATAAGTTTTATAGTTTGATATTCTTTCACCAATATTTGCTACGACTCGTGCAGTGCAATACATATATGACATTATATTTGCTGAAGAAATTTCTTGAAGTGTCCTACATGGTTGATTTTTGCATGAGCAATGTCCGAACTCTCAAGAAGGAAGATCGACGCCCTTGAAGCATTAACAACTTAACGAAAATGGTGTAGTCGACAATTGACTGAAACAAGCATTTTTATCTGTGATCCACACCTGAATTGGAGGAAGGCAAGTATTGTCAAACCACATGTCTTGTAACCTGTAATATCGTATCGCCCTTCCTCGCTTGAGTGCCTACAATTCAAGATTCATGAAGTTCGAAGGCCAGGAAGTTTTCTGCCCCACCAAGTTGTTTGGAGTTTTTCAAGATTTTCTGTTGAGGTAATGGATCTCTCTGCTTTCCTGCAAGGTTATCATTTTGCATTTTTATTTTTATTTGGTGCTGATTGAATGTTTTGAATTGTGGAATTTTATTTTATTGGATTGAAAATTGAAGTCAAGGATTGTAATAAGGTTGAAGTGTTTCTTACTTTAGGCCTGTGTGAAGATTTATCTATTTAATCTTTTTTTGGTATGAAAATCTGCATATGTAGTTGTGGTCACAGTTGTTCAGCTTGAAATTACTTAGTTTATGGAAATCTTCAACTGGATTATTACTAGGCATAATAATAACAATAATAATAATAATAATAATAGGAGGAGTTTTCTCCCTCCATTTTTTCTCTCTCTTCTCCCATCAAATTTTTCACTATCCCCCCTTTTTAATAATTTTAATTCTTTTCTAAATATCGTCAAATTTGATTTATATAGAAATATTTAATGTGCATTTTAAGTTTAAGTTCGTAACAAGATCTTTTAATATGGTATAAAAATCATCAAAAATGAATTTAAAATGAATAGATAATTTATTTATTTAAAATGTTATTTAATTTGGATTTCCACGGATGAGCGTAGTAATAATAATAATAAACCAAGTAGATAGGGTCCATGAAAATTAAATTTTAAAAATAATGAAAAAGAATCCGCCTATGACAAGTCCCATCACTAACTACTCAAAATTATTTTTACAGTTAAATTAAAATAGATCCAAATTTTTATCAATGATGAGCCAACACCACGGTGAAGACCAATAGTCACCAAGAAACCAAAGTTAATTATCATGCCAAATTTTAAGCAATAATTATGGTTATTTCATAAGTATAAGGTGGCCGTTAATGTAGCACATGGGAAGGATGAAAATCCACAATGCAAATTGATGCTAAAACTTAATACGTCAACTTTTTAACCTTTTTCATCATGGTTGAAATATATTGATGCCATTTCAATTATTAACATTCAAAGTTGACCAAAAAGTGAAGCACAATAACAACCGCGTTTTTTTTATTATTGAGAAAATAAATCTAAATTATTTGTCCCATTTTATTCCCTGCCAAACACGAAAAAAGCGCATTTATTAGTATATCTTTCTTCTTATTCATGTTTTTGTTTTAAATTTTTATAATTACAAGTAAATTCTCTATGTACATGCACTAGTTGAAACAAAAGTTGCAACCTCGTTTTAAACAGTTGGTGACTTATATAAATTGATCATAAATCACATATGACAAAATTTAATTTGCATTTCTCTATGTATCAAGTCACATGAGTAGTGATGGTATCACATTGTGAACCATAATCACAAAATGACAAAAACAAGATCGAAATAAGGTGTGACGTTAACAAACACCCTACCTAGATTATACTCCCTCCGCATCTTTTTCCTTTTTGGGACATCCTCCAAATAAATTCTTCTTTCTTTCTTTTTATTTTTGGACAACTACCTCACCACTAATAATACTTATTTATTCTTATTTTTCACTTTTTCACCACTCCCAATACCTTTTCACAATTTCCAATAATAATTATGATATTTTTTCTCCACTATCAATACACTTTACAACATTTTCTTAAAACTCGTGTTGTCTCCAAAGAGGAACTTATTTCAGGGACGGAGGGAGTATATACTATTGCATACAACTAAATTTTTTATTAAAAAATGAAAACAGATCGTATACAAGGCTTAATACTCAACTCTATATAACAACCGAAAAATCGATCGCTAAAAAGGCATTAACGACCGATATCAGGCGTCTTCACTTTGATAGTCATTCTTAAAATTAATGATCAAAATACCAGTCGTTAAATTTAATGTCCGTTTTTTCCCCTTTCAGCGATCGTTATATAACAAGATTCGATTGACAAAATAAAAAAAAATTATGACCTTATATTACTATTAACGACTAATGATCGAAATTACTATCGTTAATAACTTTATAATTACAGTACTCCAAAACCCAAGTTCTCAAAACATAGAGATGTATATTTTATACACATAGGTGAAATGAAACTAATTAACCACGCAAAAAATGAACCACTTCACTTACATTTTACATTGGAAACAGATCGATTAATTTGCCCTAGACAATAAATTAACTGTGGGCAAATAATAATAATAATACCTCCTCCTAGCTATAGCTAGATTTTTTCACACGTCCGTATCTATGAAAACGATAGCTCACTCTATTTCTCACTTCAATTGGAAGCTCAAACTCTGAGACAAACCAGCCACATTGATCATATTCATACATACATACATACATATATATATATATATATATATATATATATATATATAGGGATGAGAGAGAGAGAGAGAGAGAGAGAGAGTAATTAAGGGAAGTGGAGAGGGGCAAAGTGATCCAAGGGGAGGGTGGGGTGGTCGAAGAGGTCGGGGATGGGGGTGGCGGGGAAGAGCGGGGGCATGTCGAGATGATCGTCGAAGAAGGTGGGCGGCGGCGGCTGGTGGTGGTGGTCGACGTAGCAAGCGAGGCGGGTGCGGGCGAGGATGAGGTCGTGCTGCAGCTCCACCATCTTGTGCTGCAGGGAGGCGATGGCGCCAATGCAGCCGTAGACGGGGTCCTGGAGGCGCACCTCCGCCTCGAACACGAGCGAGTTCACCGCCTCCTCCCGCTGCTCCTCCGCCACCTCGTTCAGGATCTTGCTCACGTTGCTCGCCCCGAACACCTTGTGCACCTTCACGAACCTCCGCGGCTCGTCCGACCGGAAGTACGGCGCGAACTGGCAGTTCGCCGTGCACCTCCGCTTCAGGAACTTGCACGCCGCGCACGACGAGCTCGACCGCGCTTCCTGGTTCTTCGTCATCGATCCAATTATATATAAAAAAAAAATAATTAATTTTTGAAAGTATATATATTTGTGTATAATGTAGTATGTACTGAGTCACTGGCCGGGCTGGGCTGCGAATTTATAGGCTCACCCTAATATTGGGACGCTTTGAAAATGTGTTGCAACTAATTAGTTGATTTTAATTTGATGCTAGCTACTTCTCAACTTTGGATTAATATTGGTATTTAGTGGCACATTATAATCGTTATATGCAAAGTAGTGATGAATGATGAAAAATGTCTAAATCAGGTATGATGGGATATGATAGTTCAACAACAAAGCAGACGAAACAATTGTGGCTTCATGAGAATATATGGGGCCTATATGGACTCATCAACAAAGTTAGATGAGATGTTTCACATATCTATATAATTCAAGAAAAGTTATTTCACGAGAAAAGAAACCCTAGTTCAAATCTGATTCATCATCAAGCTTGGAAACCTCGAAGCCTAGACACACAACATACTGCCTGCTATTATATTAAGGTTTTCGAGCTCCAATATTCAATTATAGAAAATGGAGAAGCACTCTATCTTATCACTTTTCAATCAACATATATATATATGTGTGTGTAGCTCAATCCAAAGATGTGTACATCTTTCCTAATATTGTCAAACATCACTACATCTACTTACTTTCGATTTTTCTGTATACATGTATATGATAGATGACATATAATATAATTAAATCGAAATAAATAAAAAACTCAATTTTCTGCAGAAGTATGAACATTTCCAGACGTTTTTATCTGTTACTAGCTGCGAGTACGATATCGTTTCTACTTTGTGGATGACACGAGTTTTAATAAAGTGATGGATAGTAGTTGTAGTAGTGGGTATTATCGTGGGTTGAGCTTGTGGGCCCTACTACTATAAATGGAAGTTGAAATGATATTGTGGACGGAGGGAGTATAATATAAAATTACGTAATTACTCTTAGAAATTAAAAATAATAAGAGGGATATCAATGTCATATATATAATACAAATTAATTGAATAATACTTATAAATAATTCAACTTCTCTTGTATAATTGTATGTATGTGAGGAAATTTTCTTGTTTGAATTATTATCTTTCCGGCCCAACTCCATTTTCGTGGTTACAAACTCTTTTAGGAATGAATAAAAGTTACCCATATATATCAACAATAACTTTGTTTCCTAACAACCACACAAATTGCTTGACCAAAATTCGAGTCACTAAAGCATTAATTAATTAGTCAATCCAATAGAAAATTCTAGGCTATTTGACACTATATATGCCTCAATAATCCATAAATAATGCATCGGCACGAATTAATTAAAGCTTAACAATGTTGGGGAAACAAAAGAATATTAATTTAAAATTTACCCTCTATTATTAATTTCATTAAAGCTCTCATTTCGAAGGATTAATGATAGTATATATTAGTGGATCATTGACTTCTTTGGGAATTAATAATGTCATCTCAAAAATTGCCACTCTAAATTCAAATCAATATTTTGTGGCATGTGATAAAAATCATTTTTGTGGCCGAGAAAGGGATTTATCCGTTGAAAAGAAAGTACAAACTGGAAAAGCGTTACATTTAAATCAAATAAAAGGCCTACTGCCCTAGGCTTGTATAATTTTGTGTATCAAATCCAAGTGCACTATATAATAAGGACAATCCACGACTCTATCTTTTTTTATGTATATAAATTTGAAATGATTATTCTGTATTCAGTATTAAGAAAAAAGAAAAGCAGAAAAAAGAAAAGAAAAAAAAAGATGAAAGGACATATTTTATTAAAAGGAAAATCAAGTAATTTATATCCAATAATCCAAAGAATAATGTAGTAGAACTATTTAACTATTATTATTAAAAAGCTGATGCCAGAAACATCATCAACATTTGGGAAATGCTAGATATATACTGTCAGGATCTTCGTGTTTTTTTTTTTTAGAAATGTGATCATCGTGTTTTAACTTGAGTCTCAAAATGGTAAGACTTGGTGGTTTGTAATCGGTAATTGATGAGATTATAAAAATCTGTAAGGGGAATAATATTTTAATTAAAGAATCATACTATGAATAGGAACCTCAATACTCTCTATAATTATCTTATGATGATGCAACTTATATGTGGATTACTTATTTAATTGAGGAGTTGGTAAAATGCACTTTTAATCAGTCCCACAATGTAGTGGTGATCAAATTACTATTCTTTTCATTCAAAGCAATAATATATTACTCACCTCGTCCACAAAAAATAATCCTAAAAAGGAACGGTAAAAGTTTTAATAAAAATGATTAGTGTATTGTGAATAAAGAAAATGTTCCATTTTAAAAAATAGTGTTTATAATGATAATTAATTGTATTGTAAGTGGTGAATAGGGCCCATCATATGATAAAAAAAAATTCAAAAAGAAAAAAATGGACTATTTTTTGTGAACGAAAAGTATTAAACTTGAAAAAAGATACTCCATCCGTCCACCAAAAGTATAGCACTTTTGGTAGGCACAAGTTTTAATAAAATTGGTGATGATTTTTATATAGTGGATAAATGGTCCCACCATTTTATGAGATGTGTGATTGAGATTGAATTTGATGTGGTTTTTGTGTGTAAATAAGAAGTGTTTGTAAATGGCCATGTTTAAAAAAAGAAAGTGTCATATTTTTGGTAAACGCCAAAAATGGCAAAAGTGTCATATTTTTCGTGGACGGATGGAGCACTACTATGTTCTTCTTTTAGGCAATTTGTCAGAATGTTTTCTTTTATTTTTTTGTTATTCATGTCTATATTTCCATTGATTTATTATGCAGAGAGATAAAATACTGCTTTCGTCCCACTTATCTTGGCACATTTTCCTTTTTAGTTTGTCCCATTTATAATGACATTTTTCAAAAAATAGTACTCCCTCCGTCCACGAAATGAGTACTCATTTGTGGACGGCACGGGTTTTAAGAAATGTATGGAGTGTAGTGTGAATAGTTTAAGGGTCCCATTTTTTTAGTGTATTAATTAAAAAGATGTGTGGGGTACACTTGCCAAAAAGGGAAATGAGTACTCATTTTGTGGACGGACGAAAAATGAAATATGGGTACTCGATCATTTCGTGGACGGAGGGAGTATGTGGTCTTTATTTTCTCTACACACATTAAATAAGTGGTGCTCACCCATTTTACACTCTTAATCCCTTATTCTTAATTTTTGTATCCAAAAAAAAGTATCAAAATAAATGAGACGGAGAGAGTATTAATTGAGGGCAATTAATTAATACCGAAATTGTAAAAAGCAGAAAACAAAAAGATGGGGGCAGAAGGAGAATTGTTAAGATACGAAGGTGGCAGAGAACAAATGAAAAAGAACAAAGGAAAAATAAGTAGGGAGTATTTATTTTTACCTAAAAAGGACAAAAGAGAAAAAGGTAGAAAACGGAACGGGAAAAATGGTCACTTCAACAAGACGGGAAGGGCAGTGACAAGCAAAAGAAAAAGATAATGCAAACGCCCACTTGAGGGGATCAAAGTGTGTTGCCATAATCATTGTCGTTTCCCTTTCCAACAAACAAACGGAGGCCACCACCCCCCACCCGTGTCACCCCCACCACCCCCCTCCCCCCAAATGTATTACTCCTATGGTAACATATTATCTGCATTGGTATAAATCTTGAGTGATAATTAAAGAGTTGGTCTTCTACCTTAAGATATTGTCTCATAAATATGCATTGGTATGAATCTTGACGGACAATAAATAGGGTCGGTCCTGACATTTCAGAGGTTCTAGGTTAAAAGAGAATAAGGGCCTTTATAAAAAAAATTGAATTTTGAGAGTTTCGTTGCACATTATGATCTTTCGATAGCGTTTTTTGTCTGCCGTTAGAGATTTGAGAAAGCAGACTATAGGTAAAATATCGATGGGCTTGTTTTTAAATTTGTGGGGCCCCTAAATTTGGGGACCCTGGGCTTTTGCCCCACACTCTACACAAGAGAGTCGGCCCTAACAAGGAGCCGATTAGATTAATTACATTTCACGATTCTACCTTTGTGTCTCGTTGTAAAGAAAAAAAAAATATATGCACGGGATGAAATCTTTGATCTCGAAATAAAAAAGTGAACTATTTTGTCAAAACATTGCAAATATGATATCCCCTTTGTCCATAATATCGTTGTCATTTTTATTGTTTTGGTCCTTCCACAATATCCTTGCTACTTCCACAAATTAGTGAGCCTCAAACTTCACTTATAACAATATTCACTACTATCAACTACTATCCATTACTTTATTAAAATCCGTATTGTCCATAAAGTGACAACTATATTGTGAACGAAGGGAGTACGTGACAGAGTTTCTGACGGTCCATATTCATTACATCTTGAAATTTTGTATCTTTCATTTATATCTTTGTAAAAAAAAAAATTTCTCTCTCTCACCAAGTACGATCATTTTTTGCAACCCATGTAAATATGGGGTCACATAATGGAAATTAATCCATTTTTGTTTGAGGGCCGTTGTAACGAAATGATGCTTTGATTTAGGCCATTTTCCGCCACATCAAAGCACACACGCATACATGTGTACATTATTAATCTTCGACTCTTTTTTTGTTTTTTGTGACGACATTTTTCTTGAATTCTTTAAATTCTGTATAATGCTCCTTTGTATTTTTTCCACATATTGTCAGAAGTTAACTGTGCGAAACGGATGTAGGCCATTTCCCGTCTAATCCATGGCTCTCAAAATATCGTGGCTTTAAAATAAAATATAGTTTCCCAACAATTAGTTACAAAAAGGGAGGGAGTGTGAGTCAAATTAATTAAATGCTTATTTTAGAGAGAATCTAATTCACACATGTTACATGTATATGTGCTATATTTCTTACATTTTACAATTGTTAAAAGAAATTATAATAGTAAAAAACATTCAGCATTATAACGTGATCATCAAATTCACATTGGTTAAATTGGGGTGATAATAAAATGTAAAGTACTAAAAAATTATTTTCTTCAATCCTTTTGTATGATCCATACTATTCCCTCTTAATTACTACGTTTTTAGTGGGAATTTCTTCATGGAAATGATTTGATAACATAAAAATAATCAACCTCAAAGTCAAGCAATCATGATATCAAAGTCTCCAACTTTAATTTGGAGATGGGTATCAAATTAAAAGAAAATTAGATATGATCTGCGGGTAACTTTGGACTTTCGGAAGCATAACAATAGTAATAATAAAATCAACAATGACCATTTTAATCCAAGCCAGCATTCATGTCATCCTTTTTAATTATGGAGAAAATTGGGGAGCTCTCAATTGCAAAAACTAATAAAATTTGATATTTTAATTATTTACAAAGGCTTAAAAGTGTATATACATATTGAAAATCAACATATATGGTTGTTCATGTATTATATCTAGTTGTTCATGCATTATGTTCATGTATTTTCATTTTTCACGAGAATACATGAGAAATGAGAATATATGAACAAACACCTAAAATTAACAAATTCAAGATGAACAACCACATTAGTTCAATGCAGTTATTCATGTGTGACATTGATTCGATTATCTTGAATTCGTGAATTTTAGGAGATGTTCAAATGGGAATGATAACGGAGAACCATTCTCAGCCATTTAACAACGTAGATCTACAGCAGATGTACTTATTTTGATGGATGAATGCAGCACTTAGGCTTGAATTGTGTAGGGACGCTTGTCCAAGCTCAATTTTGAGTTTAGTTACATCGACAATGACAACATAAAAAGCCCAAAGCTAACGTTCATGTAGATTTTCGATCTCCGAAAAAATTGGAAAAGTCCTAATTGAAAAAATAAAACGAATTTGTTTTTATTTGCAAAGATTTCAAAGTGAAATCAAAACTGCAAAATGTAAGTTTATGAGGCATGATAAATATGTAAATATATTTTGGTTTCAAAAAATATTTGAACATATAATTAATTCAAAAGAAATATTTGAACATATTAGTGTGTATTTTGCAAAGCTATATCCGGAGCGGCCCACATTTGATATGAAATCAATGGCAGCAGCCCCACTTTGAGTGACTTGATTTTTCGCAGGCTTTGGAATTTTGTGTAATTTGTTAGTGAATCGACTGTTTATTGCACCAAGATTCAACCATATGTTTTCTAATCTCATCCAGATCAAATCAATGTTGGTATAAATTAGTAATCGATTACATCAAGATTGATGATATGAGGATCTCCCACTAAAGCACAATCCTCATAAGAAATATCTATATATGGAATGTTTATATTTTCCTGCTGCTATATTATTATTGTGATGACTTTTCCTTCCAATCATTAGGTTAAGTTTTAAGCCACGAAGAAGGAGAAATGAGAAACCGTTCTTAATTAATCGATCATTAAAAAAAAAAATTAACATCTTTCTTAACGAATATATGATAATTTTTATGTAATTTTTTACTTAGTTTTTCTGGGATTTATATAGATTGAATGAAAATTTGAGAACTGAAAATTGGATAAGTATTGAACATATTTTACACATTAATGTTTGAAGAATGCATTTGAGGATGTAAATCGATAAATGAGTTTTCTGCATTTAAAAATTCACTAATATATGGTGGATATTTTGTTGTGAGGCTACCACGACTGATTTATACTTGTGGATGAAATATTTCGTGCAAATTCTCCTGTTTTTGCTAATACTAGTACACTCATCCGTGCAATGCACGGCGAAATTGAAACTATCATCGCAGCGATATTGAAATTAAGTGATACTCTATTTTAAATAAAAATAAATATAAATATTAAAAAAAATAAAATATAAATAAATGCAAAATATGGTTTTAAAATATAATACTTACTCAATAAAATCTCAAATTTAAAAACGTAATTTTCAACTATATATAAAATATAATCATAATTATAGGTATTAAATAATTTTAAATTGTTTGATAATGAAAATTAATATACACATTATTATTGTTATAGAGTATTCCACTTAATAATAAATAAATATTTTCATACACATACATAAATAAAAAAGTTATAAAATTTTAACAAAGAGAAAGAAAGTAAAATATTTTAAAATTTCAACAACCTATTAGTTTGAAATTCATTTTTGATTATTTCTATATCATATTAAAGATCTTGTTATGAACTTAAACTTAAGATGCATATTCAATATTTCTTTATAAATCAAATTTGACTATATTTAGAAAAGAATTAAAATTAAGAGAGAGAAAAAAATTGTAAAAAAAAATTGATGGGAGAAGAGGGAGAAAAAATGGAAGAAAAAAGTGAAGGCAGAAAACTCATTTTTTATATATTATATAGATATTATATAGTTGTAACGCCCTAAGTTATTTGAACATAAAATAGTAAGTTACCATGCTTTATTGATGAACCAAAATAGTCCATGCATGCAATGCCAATGGAAATAAACAACAATTAATTATTTAATAGGGAAACCAAAAACAAAATCTAGCATAAACACTTTTTCTCTAGACCATCATCACACATTCGATCGCTCATAGCTCGAGTCTATCATAAAAAAGTTTGGGCTGAATCCCTTTGATTGAATGGGATGCATTTATCCAACATTAATATATTCATCCATTTCCCAGAAATATGCGGCATTTTTGACGAAACAAGTTTTAAGAAATGTACGTGATAAGTGGAAAAAATTGTCTCACATTATTGCGAGTATAATAGTGGCCAAAAATGAAAAGTGAATGTTTCTGAAAACATCCCTAATGACGAATCATACATGTTTTTCAGAGATGGGGCAAGTGTGAGTCAAGAATAAGATTTTATGTTCCAAAAATGAAATAAACTTGTGATACATATATAGGATTGTTTATCCTATAGTATAAAATACAAATTATTAGAAGACGATGTGAAGAAAAAAAGAGGAACTCGTATTAATTGTATTAACTCCCCTAAAAGGTCTTGAACCAACGACCACAAGGTTAAGAGGTCGGATATTTTGATATTGTTAATTTATAATAATAATAATAAAAAAAAAGGTAGGATATTTTGATTAAATATACATGCCGAAAATTGATGAATTATTGTGAAAAATAATAAATTTATAACTCGTTGGATCGAACACAAATTCATCGTTTAAGATATTCACAATCTAAAGCCATAAGGATTTAAAATTATTCTTATTTTATAATTTAAAAATATTTTTAAACAAATACCAAATTCTATATATAAATATATATCATCTTAACTCAATCCGTTTGCTCCCTCCCCTGCCCAATATATTATCGGCCCATGTTTGGTCTTCTCTTATATTTTAGCCCATATTTCTTTAGATGGGCCTGTCTATTACAGGTAAACACTAATGTGCGATTAATATTTAAAAATTAAAAGTTTGCAGTCAAAATGGGAATGACAATAAATAAAGATTTGTAGTCCCAAAATTGGACTAAAATTAATTAGACATTAAATCAGAAAGTGGAACAGACTACGGAGAGTAGCTAACTAAGCCCACGTTTGATTGAATATTTTTAAAATTTAGAAAAGGAAGTAATTGAATCCATTACTTATTATTTGATTTGAATAATGAGATAATCATTACTCTTACTAATGATTCATTTTCATTGTTAAACCAAACACTCAATAAAAGTAATGATTATTATTATCATTCCATTCCTTTATTTAATTTCATTCCCTTTTCATTTCTCTGCTTGAACCAAACGAATTCAAACACCTTTAAACTCGCATGAAGCTAAATTCAAGCGTGGATTTAGGACAAAATCAAAGCACGAATTCAGCGTCTCACTGTTTGAAAGTTTCAAATTGTTGATCAACAAATCTGGGAAATCTCTCTCTCTCTCTCTCTCTCTCTCTTCAGTTGGTGTATAAATATGTTGCATCTCATATTGTGTTTGCATCTGCAGCGTGAGTTAATACATACATTAGTAAGAAAATGGAGAAGAATTTGTATCTCTCACTACTCTTCCTTCTCTCCATCATAACGCTACCCACCGCAATCACCGCCGCATGCCAAAAGCCAACCGCCGTATACGCATTCGGCGACTCCGTCTTCGACGCCGGCAACAACAACAAGCTCGCCACCATCTGCCGTGCCAACCACGCGCCTTACGGCGTGGACTTCCCGGGCAGAAGCGCCACGGGCAGGTTCAGCAACGGGAAGCTGCCCGGAGACATTCTGGCCGCCGATTTGGGCATTAAGGATCTGTTGCCGGCGTACGCCGACGCGGCGGCGGAAGCGGAGGAGCTGCTGACGGGCGCCACCTTCGCGTCGTCGTGCTCGGGCCTCGACGACCTGACTGCGGCGGAGGTGGGCGTCCACAGCTTGGATAAACAGTTTCGGAATTTCCAAATGGCGCTCCGATTAATGAAGGAGAAGCTCGGGCTTGAGAAGGCGGCGGCGGCGATGGAGAATGGTCTCTTCTTGATCTCAGCGGGCAGCGACGACATGATGAATAATTACTACGTGCTGCCCACCACAAGGGCTAAGTATAGCCTCCCTGCCTACCATGATAAGTTGCTCAAAAATCTTGAGACTTTCGTTAAGGTAATTGAAATACTTCTTCAATTATAAATACATATATTCCATTGCAAATTTAATTGAGGATTAATTGGCTATGAATATACAAACTATACTCAATTTGTTTTTAAATTTTGTTTTTTGGTTAAACAATACTTAAATTTTTTAATTATTTGGAATTTGGTCTGATCGGATTCTAAAAGTTCATTGCTTAATAATTTGATTGTCTGAAGTCCGATAGATAATTCGAAGGTAGCGTTGGGAGCCTTTTGGTGATATCTTTCTAATGATCATGTTGTTAAGTTTTGGCAACCGAAAGTGGTTAAAAAAAGGAAAAAATATGCCTCTAAATTTTTGTCCATGAATTAAGTACATATTCTACTTTATGGACATTTATATCCTCACTTACTTTTTAATTTTACTATCCTTTACAACTATTGACCAACTTGACACCAACTTTATCAATTTTATATTATATATTTACAACACTTTATCTCTAATGGACCCAACTCAAAACATCTTTATCACTTTTATATTATATATTTACTATACTTTAACTCTAATGGACCCGCCACACATTAACTTTATTACTTTGGTCAACTAGCCTTTTATTTCACTCATAACATATTTTTCAATTTTCGTAGTTTCCGTGGCGAAATAGGTACTTAATTTGTGGATCAATGGAGTAAAAGTTTACATATTTTTTACTTAAAAACACAAAGTTGAATGTAGTTTGTTTATTTACAGACCCTTAATTAATTGAATCGGATTCATATGTATGCAGAAATTGCACATGGCGGGTGCGAAAAGGTTAGCGGTGATGGGGCTTCCGCCGTTGGGGTGTCTACCGGTGGACGTGACGGCCAACTTCCTTCCGTCGCCGCCGTCGCAGAATGCAAATGCGAGCCGCGACCCCTTGAGGCGCGAGTGCAAAAGTAATCACAACTCAGACGCGCAAGAATACAACGCGAAGCTTGAAGCATGGGTGAAGAAGATGATGGTGGCGATGCCCATTATCAAAATCGCTTATATGGATATCTATAATCCTATTATGGATATGATTAACAAACCCTATGAATTTGGATTCAAGACTACATTGGAGGGATGCTGTGGAAGTGGCGCACTTGAATTGGGACCTCTTTGCAATTTGGCGTCCATCACTTGTCATCAACGAGCAGAGTATGTTTTCTGGGATTCAGCTCATCCTACTGAAACTACTTATAAGGATCTTACAAAGATATTCATTGACAAAGTGCTTCCTTCTCTGCTAAAATAATTTTTTTTTTAATTATTATTCGATTGATTAATTTCAGAGTCCTAGCTAGATCGATTCTCTTAGTTAGCTACTCTATGTTCCATTTTCTGATTTAGTCCATGTTTGGTTGGGTGTTTTTAGAGGTTGGAAAGAGATTCAATTAATTGAATACATTACTTGTTGTTTGGTTTGAGTAATAAGTTAACTATTACCCTTACTTGAGGTAACCCAATAATCCAATTTGTTACCCCTCAAAAGAAAGGGAATCTCTTACTAATGATTCATTTTCATTGTTTAACTAAACACTCAATAAAAGTAGTGATTATTGTTACCATTCCACTCCTTTATTTGATTTCATTCATCTACTTGAACCAAACGAGCACTTAATGTCTAATTAATTTTAGCCCAATTTTGGGACTACAAATCTTTGCTTATTGGCATTCGCATTTAGATGACAAATCTTTAATTTTAGTTGTTTGCGTTTGTTGGTCTAGCAGTAGGAGTTTAATGTTCAAGACATGAGGCTGAGGTCATGGGTTTGAGTCCACCATCGCGCGATCTTTAAAATTTCTTTATTTATTAATGTAATTTTTCAAAAAAAAAATCTTTAATTTGAGTTCCATGTTTAAAACAAACTGAATCAAAATCGATAATTAATGTCCGTGCGAGAAAATTATTTATGGAATTAAAATTGCAACTTTGAGTCCTCAAGGGGACATCAAACGGTGTGAACTCCTATATACGAATAGTGAGGTTTAGGGATCAAACCCCACACCGCTCCCCCTCCCCCAAAGTCAAAAAAAAATTGCAACTTTGAACCTAAGCAGGCATAATCGAGCTCAAGTGACAAAATAGATTTCAATTTATTGTTAGGAATGAAATATGATAGAAATGTATCTAGTGTAGGAATTGAGAATCAGTTTGATGCGTAGATTTTGACTAAATAGATAATTAATTAAGATTGATTTTCACATTGAATACAATAACGCATCTTTCATGATGATAAATTTTACATAAGTTAGCATTGTTTGTATATTTATTTACCATTACATGAATCTTTTTAAAGACACTGCAGTGCTCATTGTATTGCCGAAGCATTTACTTTTACAGACTTAACAAAAACGGATATTTTAAATTTCCAGTTTATTTATTTTTTGAAAATTTTATTTTCAGTTTATTTATTTATTTATTTTCGAATTTTCAGTTTATTTATTTTCTAAAAGATTTATTTTCCAGTTTTCAATTTATTTATTTATTTATTTATTTATTTTCTGAAAATTTTATTTTCAGTTTATTTATTCATTTATTTATTTCCAATTTATTTATTTTCTGAATTTTCAGTTTATTTATTTATTTATTTTTGAATTTTCAGTTTATTTATTTATTTTCAGTTTATTTATTTTCTTAGTTTCCGTGCCGACCACCAAATGAGTAGTTGATTGGTGGACGGAGGGAGTATAATTCTCTCTCCTCTTTCATCTTTTTTTGAAAAAATCTATGTTTTTTTTTCTTAATTTATTATTTTTGCCTTTCAATTATATTTGTTTTTAATATTGTGATAGTTTTTTTTAATTATTTTTAATTTTTCAATATTCAACTTAAATATATTCAGTTAAAATTATTATTTTTTATTATATTTATACATATGATAATTGAGTTGATATCGATTTTATATTAATATAGAAATATAAAATTATTTTCCGTGCATTGCACGTGATACAAATGCTAGTTAAATTAAAAGCTACATATACTAACCGAAAACTCTTCGGGGGTAATAAGAGACGATGTGTGATAACAAATCTACTCAGAATAAATCGACATAAGAATCATTATATTAGTAATAGACCAACATTTTTTTCTAATTATTATTTATGAAGATATATCAACAATAAAACTGATCACTACCTCTATAAAAAAACTATGAAAATAACTAAAGAGGGCCATTTTGAACTAAAGAGGAAAAACAAAAAAAAAACTGCCCAAGACAATAGACTACAGAGTATAACTAGTTGGAAAAAGCAAAATCATAAAACTAAATATCTAGGGATGAATGTGATTAATTAATTCAATAGAGTAGAAAGTGAGTTGTCTTTAAGTATTTTGGTAAGCTTCTCATAAGCAGCTTGAGTTGGATGAGCAGCATCCCAGAATATATATTTAGATGCATCTGAGCATACTTCAGCATACTGGCTACATAGAGGTCCCAACTCCCACGAACCACTTCCACAACACCCCTCAAGTGTGTGCTCAAACCCTGAAAATTAATCAACAAATTTTAATTTTTCTAACTCTCAAATTTATTAATACTATTCGAGTTAGAGGATTTTTTAAGACATTAACTCAGACTAATTTGAAAATTAGAACACTAATAACTAACAAGTAATGCATCCACAGTACAATAATTCTCGACCCATTTTAAGAGTTTCAGGCTTGCAAAAGTAGGAAACACTGATTAAAATGGGCCGAGAATCGTTCTGCGTAGCGCATTACTTATCCATCACTGTCCTATTTTCGCAAGCTCGAAATTTTTTTGTCATAATTTCCGAATCAGTCTGAGTTATTGTCCTTAAAAACCCTCCAAGTCGATACTTACCATATTTGGCAGGATTGTTGATCATATCCATCAAAGGATTATAGATATCGACATAAGTGATTTTCAAATCGGGCAAGTCATTGGCCAACTTTTTGAGGAGTTGCTTGAGCTTGTCGTTGTATAGCTGCGCATCTGCGTTGTGCGAACTCACGCACTCACGCTTGAGCCGCGAGCTCGACGCGATGTCCACCGGCAGGCATCCCACCGGCGGCAGCCCCAACACTCCAACTCTTCTAGCATGCTTCATGTACAATTTCTGCATATATACACACAATTAGGATCAGGTGGGAATGGCCTTTCTAAGTGAAAGTAATTTATTGTGTTTCACCGTGTCCTACTTTTAATATCATTATTTTGTAATTGTTTAATAGAAAAATAATGAAGGAATTTATCACTAAAAATTATATGCCCTAATTTGAATTAATTAATCTTAATAATCAAATTATTAATTTAAATAAATATAAAAAATAATTATAAACTCTGATCGAATGAGTGGATCCTAATTAGTTATATTAAAATACTATTAAAATATAATAAATTAAAATTGAAGAAAAAAATAATTAAAAACTATAACTAGTTGAAAGTTTGACATAGAGTGGGGCACTAAAAATAGATAGAAGATCTCATATGCATCTAAGAATGTAAAATCACTTATTGTCAATTTGTGTGACATTATCTATTGCAATTCTAAATTAAGATTCAAGATTACTCAATGTTTTTTTTTTTTTTTTGACTTAGGAGAATTGGGGAGGGGAGCAGTGGATTTGAACCTGGAACCTCAGTGTTCACACATAGGAGATCGTCGCACTGTTTAGTGTCCTCTTGGGGACAAGATTACTCAATGTTAGAGTGTATATTATCCTTGTACAAATCATAACCCTCAGTATTGTCACATATATATCATCCATAATAAATGCAATACGAGATGTCACATTAAAAAGCTAATAGATGATCTGAACGGTCATTTAAGACATACTCCTTTTGTCCCATAAAAACATGCATAGTATGAGACGACATGAGTCTTAAAAAATTATGTAAAGTATAGAGTGAGTGGAGAAAGGGTCTCACATTGATTGAAATATTTAGTGGGAGAATTATTACTATAAATAGATTATGCATGTTTTTATAGGAATATGGGACGAACGAAAAAGGAAAACTATGCATGTTTTTAAGGGACATGTGAATTATATATAAACACAAACATTTAATTATGTTATGATGAGAAGCAAATAATTTGAATAAAATTAAAAATCACCTTGACAAAAGTTGCAAGATTTTTGAGCAAGAAATCATGGTATGCAGAGACGGAATACATCAATTTTCTGATGGGCAGCGCGTAGTAGTTATCGAGCATGTCGTTGGTTCCGCCGGAGATCAAGAACAAGGCGCTCTCCAGCATCCGATTCGCGGCTTGCCTGCCCAAATCCGTCTTCATGTACTCGTGCGCCGTCGAGAAATGCTCGTACTGATCCGACATGCTCAGCACCCCGACCTCCGTCGCCGTCAGCTCGTCGAAGCCGGAGCACGACGACGCGAAGCTGACGCCGCTGTAGAGCACCTCGTGTATATATATATGTGTGTGTGTGGAGAGAGGAAGGGATATGTGGGAGTTTGATGTGCCGATATTGTTGTTGTTTATTTGGCTAGATTTTAACTTGGTTGAATTCGTATACATATGGAAAGTTTCAAACGAAGTGATCGTGTTTTAAGTTACATTCCTCTTTCAAAAAAAAAAAGTTACATTTCAAAATATCCAATTTAGAGCCCTTTTTTTTCAGTACTATAATTGAGGTGTTGTCTTAATTTTGTTTTTTGAAACTTTGTAGTAGTAATAATTTTGGTTCAAGTTGAAATATATATATATCCGCAAGTTGTAAATGAAATATATATATCCGCAAATTACAAGTTACAAAAACAAAATATTTTATATACTAACGATTCAATGTGTTTTTTAATTGGTGTGGAGATTTTTATTTATTTTGATCTCATTAATTATGATTTGGTGTGTCTTTTGACTTATATGGAGATCACTATTTATAATTGAATGGAGAGTTAGCTTTATGTTTGCACCTTCATTTTGTTCAAAAATCGTGCACCTCCAAATTTTATGCTTCCTATATATCGTGTACCTCAAAAATCGTGAGATTCATGCTTCCTATATATCTTGTCGAAAAATTTTCAATTTGGATCTATAGACATTTTAATTTTATGTCAATAAGCTTTTATTTGAATTTGAATCTGTAGATATTTTATATTCGTATCAAGGAGTACGTTCACTTATTTTGAGTGTGTAAAAAGATAACTGAGTGTGTCAAATTGTTTCCAGTTTCAATAAAAACTAGCTAGATTGAAACCAAAATCAGAACTCTTTATTTACGAAAGTACTAGTAATATTCTAATGAAGGAAAATTTGGTCATTCAATAAATTAAATGCATTCTTTCCTTCAATTTGTTTCGTATAGATTAAAATCAGTCTAGAAACAACTTCTCCGTTCAATTTGTGTCCATGAGCATACTAAAACATTTATATAAAATTGTAAACACACCCACAGTGTTTAATCATATATATCAACTAGAAAAAATGAAGTTCAAAATCTAAAATGCTAGACATTGTGGATCAAAATTGATGATTATAAATTGTAGACTATAGATTACATATCATTTGCTACAAGTTTCTAAACCTTAACAAAAAAGAACACTACATTGATCCTCTGTTTCTAAATGTTGAAACAACACTGAAAATGTAGTGGCATCAAGTATGAAGCTCCTTGAATTCATCTCTTTCTAGACTGGCATTGGATCCAACATCTTGTTTCTTCTTAAAAGACCTTCAACAAAAACATTATACCTCACACCATCATCACACAAGCAACCCATTTGCATCACCAAATCCTATTTCTACCCTTGTTTTAAAAGTGCCCCAATAAGGACTGAGAATAATACCATTCTTTTCCATGGCATGCAACAAGGAAAATGCTTCGGCAATATAATGATGATGAGCATTTGCACGAGCCATCCAAACTTGCATCTTGTTAAATAGATTCAAGCCATCTTCACATCTGCATTCACAAAATATGAATTGATTCAAGTCAACTTCACATATGCATTCCCAAAATATGCATCTAGCATTGTATTACAAGAAACATCACACCACTCTCACCTGAGACAAGACTCTTTGCGAAATTAACATCAACGGCCACCATCTTCTAACTTATCATATCAACTAACACTCTTTACAATAATCCTCATCAGCCATCATCTTCTTCAACATATCATATCAACTAAAAAAATTACATGCCTTCAATCTCACTCCACCACCAACTTTTTAAAAATGTCTTCAGCCTCTTTCTATTTACTAAAAATAATCTTTAACATGTTTTCAGCCTCGTTCCATCTACTAAAGATCATCTTTAACATGTTTTCAGCCTCGTTCCATCTACTAAAGATCATCTTTAACATGTCTTCAGCCTCGTTCCATCGACTAAAGATCATTTTCAAAATGTCTTCAGCCTCGTTCCATCGGCTAAAGATCATTTTCAAAATGTCTTGAGCCTCGTTCCTATCAGCTGAAAACCGTACAATCCATCAATGAAAGAGTCATCCATGAATGATCAAGCTCGTAAAATGCCCTTATCACCCATGATAGAAAACAATGAAAGGACATTCCATCCTTGCATAGACTATCCATGGACTATCAATCATTGCTCGAGAGTATGTTCAACTTTGCATACTCATCGATCAAACTAAGATAAATAACTTCATTTGGCTCACACAGTTCCTCAACCAACAACTTCTTCAACAATTTTCATGACTCCCAACAAAAGCCCATTGAATTTTACCACAGTAGAATCATCGAACCCACGCTTGCAAAAACTGCCTAAGATTGCAAACCCCAAATCAGCTATTTTCAGACGGCAAAAGCAATCAATCGCAACACTTGAGGCGTAGAGATCTACAGAAGCAGCTCGGTCAAACAGATGAAGATCAACAGAGTATTGCTTCATCTTTGACCAAACAACTAAAAAAAATTCGTGAAATCAATTACAAAGGGTGCGGCTTCATTCACACCTTCTTCCTGAAATAAAATCAAATCTGGGATTGGTGAAAAAATGTCTAATCGAATGGGGTAATGTAGAGAATAAATGGATAAATTGAAAGAAATTCTTACCCAAATTATGGCGGCGCGATTCGACCTAATTCTTCGAATGACTATGCTGCGGCGTTGCTCACTCTCTAATATTTATACAAGCAGTCCACCAATTACTTTATGGCCCATTTAATTTTTTGTTAATAAAAAATTAAATCATATCCATAAAATATGATATAAAAATACTACTCCCTCCGTCCCATTAAAGTTGGCAACATTTCTATTTTGGGTGTCCCACTAAAGTTGGCCACTTTCTAAAAATGGCAAAAATTTACTTTAATTAAGTCAACAATTACTCACTAATTTGGTCAACAATTGTAGGCCACTTTCTAAAAATGCCAAAATTACTTTAATTAAGTCAACAATTATTCACTAATTTGGTCAACAATTGTAGGCCACACTCTATTAAAACATATAACACTCAATTTCTTAATCTCCGTGCCGAAACGAATGTTGCCAACTTTAGCGGGACGGAGGGAGTATCTTTTATGTATTTTATATAAAAGTAAATTTCATTTTGTATAAAAAAATTGATGAACTTACTTTAAATTGCTCTAACCAAGTGATAAAGCGACATTTGCTTTTGAAATGAGCTCTAACAAAGTTGATGTTAATGATGGACTTACTTTAATTGCTCCTATTTTCCTTGGTCAAAATTAAGTTTGATTTCATAAATATTATAAAATTTTGAATGCTAAACTATAATGGTGTTTATTATATGTACATAGAATAAAATTTATGCAACATTGTTGTCACCTACAAACTAGTTAAATAGAAAATATTTTAATTTATTTAATATATTTTTTAAAATAAAAAATAAGATTTAGTTATTTTATTGTATTGTCTACATTGTAGTTATTTTTTATTTTGAAAAATATATTAAATGAATTTTTAAAAATTCTATTCAACTAGTTTGTGAGTGGTCACGTCATTGTGGTTGTTTAGCATGACCTTATATGTATAACAACTCCAATAACTTCTAAGTTATTTTTGATCAAGTAATATATAGCTAGGGATGTAAAAAAAAACTTTATGACATAGCTTTCAATTAAATATAGTCATGTATGTTAAATGTATATTCAATTTTTATGAGTTATTTCTTCATCCACAAAAAAATTGTCACATGTCACATTGTGGACGACATAGATTTTTAAAAAATTTGAGTGAAATAAGGGTTCTACTTTAAATGTAAGCAGAGTCGTATGAACTCTACTTATAAATGTAAGTTGCAAATTTTTTGTAGACAAACCGAAAAGAAAATTGTCGCAATTTTATTGTGAACGGATGGAGTATTATGTAAATTTATGTTGACATGACACTTAAGTTTTGTATTTAAAATGAGGCGAAGTGTCTTAATTAATTAAAAAATTACGACTTATTTTTTCTTACATGAATATAACTATAAACAAAAATAACAAAAAAATACGACTAAACTTAATATTTATATCGACCGAATTTTCGATAGTTATTCGGTAGCTAATATTGGGAACGACCATGCAAATAACAACCGATCAAATCGGTCATTAAAATGGTCGTTAACCATGTTGACAATCGTTTTTTCAATTGTAACCACCAAATTTTCGGTCATTAAAGCTGCATTTTCTGATAGAGATATACATAACAAATAAAATCATAAACTTATATATAGGCCCAACAGGTTAGTCCAAAACCGAATTGGTTAGGTCGAAATATTTTAGCTCGAAACTAAATAGATTGGCTCAAAATCGAATGAGTTGATCCGATTGACATTCCTGAATGTTCAGTCTCAATCACTACCTATGTAGTGGCTTCCAATTTCCCCCGACTTTAATATTATATACAAAAGACCAATCCTTCAAACTATATTGGTTTTACACTTTCACCAAAATTTGTGAATGATAAAATATTTTCTCTCTTCTTCTTCTTCTCCTCTCTTTCATGGGCAGTTGGCTCTATGAGAAAACCACCTAAAAACAGCAGCCCTTGCTAACTAGGCTTGCAGCATCCTCATCCATCCCCCTCTCTCTCTCACCTAAAAAGACTCCATTGTAACCTCATCCTGTTTCAAGCAATGCCTCACCTACTTCCCAACCACATTCTCCCTTCTTCATGCTACTCTTAAGGCCATCAAGAGTCTCACATATCCTCATCGTCGACGAAGACAGCGTCGTGCCGCCCGAGAAGAAAACCTCCACCTTATCCTTCACCTCAATCCAACTGCATCCAGGCAGCTTCATCACTCCCTTCTGCCTCATCACACCCCTCAACTCCGCCGCCTTCTCCTTCAACCCCCCCTCGACGTACAAGTTGAGCAGCTGCACGTACCCCCGCCCGCTCTCCGGCTCCATCGCCATCAGCTTACGAGCAGCCGCCTCACCAAGCTCAACCTTCCCATGAACTCTGCACGCAGACAGCAAAGACAGCCAGACCCCTCTCTCGGCCGCAACGGCCATCTTCTCCACCAACTCCCAAGCCTCCTCCACGCGCCCACCGCGCCCCAAAAGGTCCACCACCGCCACATAATGCACCATCTTAGGCTCCACGCCGCTCCCTCTCATCGACCTAAACAGATCCAGACCTTCCTCCACGAGGCCGCGGTGGTTGCAGGAGGAGATGAGGGAGAGGAACGTCACCTCATCGGGGCGTGTCCCCGAATCCCTCATCTCCTGCAGCAAACCAATGGCCCTACGGCACTCACCATGTGAGCCATAGCCACCGATCATGGAGTTCCACGCCACGGCGTCTCTCTTCTCCATGTTCTTGAACACCCCTTCTGCATAAGCTAAGCTCCCACACTTCACATACATATCAACCAACGTGTTCTCCACTTGAATCTCTCGAAATGGAAGGGATCTCACGAGGTAGCCGTGTATCGCCTTCCCCACAAGCAATGCCGCGAGCTCTGCAGCTGCAGCGAGAGCAAGGGTGGCTGTTATGGAGTCGGGGCAAAGGCCGTGTTCCAGAACTCGAGGTAGAAGGCTGATCGAGACGTTTGGGAGGGCGTTAAACGAGTAGCACGAGATTAAAGCATTCCACACCACCAAATTCTTCACCAACACACTGCAAAAAGCTTTCTTTGCCATATCAGGCTGTCTGGATTTCGAGTAGAACTCGATCAGAGCTCTACCTGTGCAAGAATACAAATCTAGCCCTTCCTTAATCGACATTCCATGAAGACAACAACCTAGTTTTTCATCGTCATATCCTAAACAAGCAACGATCGAGCTTGCAACAACACTAGCATCCGGCTTCACACCTTCAAAGATCATCCTTTTGTAAAAACACAAAACCTCCTCGAATTTCCTGTTCTCTAAACTCCCTGATATCATAGAGCCCCACGCTACGACATCCTTCTCCTTCATCTCTCCGAATACCTTATAGGACTCCTCGACACTCCCAAGCTTCGAGTACATTGTCAGCAGAGCACTCTGCAGAGCAAGACTCTGCTTCATAGGCCTCTTAATCAGGTCTCCATGTGTCATTGCTCCAAGATGGCGCGATCCAATCATACCACACGCTATTAGTACATTTGATATGGTGAAGGAATCGGGCTCTACTCGTTTGGATCGCATCTCAGTGTGAACATCCAAAGCATGATTAGCACAACCGCAGTTAACATAAGCTGAAATCATGCTATTCCATATCCCAACCTTTCTCTCTCTTACTAAATGGTAAACACTCTCTGCATCTTCAACAACTCCACACTTGGAATAAAAGGTTAGTAGAGAAGTGCTAGCGTAGGGGTCGTGCTCGAACCCCGTCTTGACCAAATCACAGTGTACTTGACAGCCAAACTCCATAGCATTACCCTGTGAACAAGCTGTGAGAACACTTGTAAACGTTGTGGAACCGAGCTCAAGACCCTCGTTTTTCGCTAGCAAATATAACTGCAAGCTGTTCCTCCAAAGACCATTCTCACAGAAGCCACTGATCATTGCATTCCAAACTGCAATGCTGCAATTATCAAATTCCAACTTTTTAAACACATTCCACGCGTCCATCGGCCTACCATAGCTCGAGTAGAGATCAATCATCGCGGTAGCCACGAATGGATCGTGAAAAAACGTATTTCTGATAACAAAGCCATGAATTTCTCTCCCACATGATACACCTAAACAAGCATTGGAAGTCCCAAGAAGAATGCACAAAGTATAGCCATCGGGCTTGACATTCAACTCCAGCATACGTCGAACCTGTGCTACTCCCTCCTCAATAAGCCCATTCTTGAAATACCCATCAATGATAGAATTCCAAAGCGCGACGTCGTTAGTCAAAATCTCGCATTCAGGCAAATCGTCGAACAGGTGAACTGCGCTCCCGAGCGACCCACATTTTACATACATTTGTACGAGCGAAGTGACGATGTAAGGATCAAAAAGGAGGCCCAGCTTGATGATCGTGGATTGGAGAGCGCCGCCGAAGGTTGAATTTGAGAGGGAAGCGCATGACTTGAGCAGAGAAGGAAAGATGAATCTTGAAGTAGTATCATTTGGGAAGTTGAGATGGTTGGAGTAAAATTCTAGGGCTTCTCGATAACTTCCCTGTTGAACTAAGGATTTGATTCTGGAGTTGGCTTGATGAGAGGAAGAGTGGGGTTTCCTGATGATCGTTGAAAAGGTCCGAGAGATAAAGACGCCATTTGAGCGCATATTTCATGCTCGTTTTCTTGCAATTCTTAAATACGTCGGAGACGATTTAAATTTCTGGGCTCCATGTAAAATGTAGCACTTATATATCGAATATAGATGTTACCTTCATCATCAACTAAATTTGCTAAGAATTGAAGGCTTTTGAGGAAGCTCGATTCTTGTCTATCAGATGTTTGATGAAATGTCTTACTGGTTGGTCTTTACAATTGACCTACCGTTATTCTCGAGCTACTTATTTTTATTTTATTTTTATACTTTTTAAAAAAAAAGTCAACTCAATTTTATTTTCTACTTTTTTATATTCCCTCCGTCCACAAAAAAATATATTATTAATTTGCTATTTTAGTCTGTCCATAAAAAATATCATAATCTATTTTTAGTAATAATTTGTAGATCTATTTCTCCACTCACTAACTTGTTGATCCTTTTTCTACTCGCTAACTTAATTAATTTTTTTCAATTTTCTGGGTCATTTTCTCCACTCACTAAATTAACAACACAAGTTTTCTTGTGTCACCCTCCCGTTGACGGAGAGGGAGTTTTTTTTAGACTTGAAACTTTAAAAAAAATCAATAAAACCCATTAACGCATCTCGCCTTTTAAGTTTCAATATTAAGCGTTAATTTCATATAAATATTACTTAATTATAAGATTTATTTCCTTAAATTCAACCAATAATTTTGGAAATTAAAGCTCAATTAGAACCTTTTTTTCCATCATGTACCCTCAAACTATTAAAATTGTGAGGAAATGAGACGGCTTAAATACAACTCGATCGAATACTACATCCACAAGCTTTGCATGTACGTAAATATATATTTAAATTTTAATACTCATGGTATTTCTAAAAATAAATTTTGCTCTGAAATATATTTTATATTACATGATCAAATTCTTGTGTATGTTTTTAAATATGTGGTTAAAATTTCATGTCAAAGTATGTATAGCTTACACAAAATCTAGTTGTTTGAATGAGTAAAACCAACTTTAAAAACTAATATACCTATCGAAGAATGGCCGGAAAAGGTTCCAAACATTCTTCCACGTAATTCTCCAAGCCATTATTAGCAAAAATTTCCCTCTACCAATTGCTATATATATTTATTCCAAATTTAGGCTCTTCTTCCGATTCATCATCCATTCTCGCATTTTGTCACGAGAGAGAGAGAGGAATGGGTGATAAGAAAGGGGGAGGTTGTTTGATTTTGGTATGTGTATTGGCGATGATTTTAGGGTGCAAAAGCGCGGGGCCGGGACCGGGGCGGAGCGGAGGGAGTTTAGTGCACTGCCTCGAGCATTGCATGCCGGTGTGTCTCGAGATCGACGCCGCCACCGAGACCGCCTGCACGCCCGCCTGCCACCAGTACTGCCGCCAAGTTCGTAATAATGTGCACCCTGGTTGGTTCCAATAATGGAACCAACCCTTTTTTTCTTTTTTTCTTTTTTTTTTGGAGATATATGCAGCTGCTATTAGGCATTAGTTAGTTTATATAGTTTTATAGAATTTGGTCGAGGAGGCCTAGCCCAAACGGCATAGGTGAGACACCTAAGATTTTCTTTTTCAAAAGGCTATTGATTCAAATCTCATCGATGAATACATAATTTCATGACATTCGTATTGACATTTGTACGTATTCCGACATCGTATATATTTTATTGGGCGAAGAGAGGGACAAACGCATGAGCAGCCACCTCTATTTAGGGAGATGTTTTTATGAGTGAAAAATACCTAATTAATTTTAAATCTAGCTCGTTCGAAACATCACATATAAAATTTCTCATCCAAACAACCTTCACTCCTTCTGTTGGAATATATTCGTTTTTTGTTTAAGCATTTTAATGTATTAATAGGTAAAAATATCCACTTTGCATGTTAAGTGTTATATGAAAAAAAAAATGTTCATTTAAAAAAAAATTAATGCGGCTAAATCGGCGATAAGAAAAAGTGACATATTATTAAAACACACTAAAACGTCTTTATGTATAACTAAATGTGAATTTGAAATTCAAGTATATAGGCTCCAGGTGCCATCGATGAATTCAGAAATATGTCATCACGATATGAATTTATTCCCAACGAGCTCAATGATATGATGCACTTGAAATCTACCCATCAAGTTGGTCGTGAAACCTCTCTTAAAACTCGTCCTGAATTCTCCTCCATCAACGAGGAAAATTTATAAAATAGTGTGCAAAGTCGGAAAAATAAAAAGCAAGTCTTTCTATTCCTTAAAAAAAAAGCAAGTCTTTCAACAAAAAAAAAAAAAAGAAAAAGTATATAACCATCATTTATGAGTAATTATACTCACCAAATATAAAATTTCCCCTATATTATTCGGAAAAAAATAAATGATAAGGTAAGGCATTTGGAATTCCTTTTTTTATTTTTATTTTTGTTGGATTACATCTCAATTTTTTTGCAATTTATTTTAATAATCATCATCAAATGTGGAATTATTTGTCAGGGGCTGGTCTTGGGTGCGACCGTCGCACAGTGTGCGACGGGTCCGCCCCGATCCGCGCCCGACCCGGCCCGCATTCCAGACCCGAAATCCTAAATTCTAAATTATTACATTTGTTTATAATAATTATTACTTTTAATAAGCATGAAATATACATTTGTGCGAACAAATGTATACTTATATAAATATAGGTATTTTCCTTCGTTTAATATACAGTATTATATTTTCTAAACCCTAAATTCTATAAACTAAACCCTAAATCCTGTAAACTAAACCCTAAGCGTGAACACTAAACCCTAAGCCTGAACACTAAACCCTAATAGGAGTATTTACTTTTAATAAGCATAAGATATACATTTGGTCGCACAAATGCATACTTATATTAATATAAATATTTATCTTCATTCAATATAAAACATTATACATATCAATATACATTTATATGAACAAATGTTATATATTATGTTTATTAAAAGTAACAATTGTTATAAACAAATGTAATAATTAAGAGTATGGGTCAAACCCACGCGGGTCAGGGTTCTGGGTCGACCCGTCGCACACCTGTGCGACGGTCGCACCCAAGAATTAGCGATTTTGTCAGTGATGCGTCTATCACATTAGTTAACATTTCATTGATGAATATAAATCTCATCCAATTTTCGCTTGTTCCAATAATTACGTGTTTTATTCTCCTTACCAAAAATATATCCAATTTCCTTAATTCCAATAATACAAAGAATATTCATTTCATTCAAACATACCGTAACCGCCACAATCTTTTTCTACTATAAATAAGACTAGGCATAAACACTCACATCAACCGAATCATACCATTCGTGACAATCAGATATGTCACTCATTTCAAATATGTCCAAACTTTCATTCCTCTCTCTCCTCTTCACCGCGTATTTTCTCTCTCTAACTCATAGCTGTGTTCTTCGCAACGAGAAAGAAGTCCACATTATCAATAAAATATATTAAATTGATAATTTCTATTATTATTTAAACTAATTTTGCTTAATTCATTTCCCATTAAAAGGGAAAGATTAATAATAAAAATAAATACACTCAACCATATATTTTATCAATTGTAAAAAAAATAAACTCCTCTTTAGAATAATCAACTTGACTTACATAAGAAAACATCTTAGTTTAATTTGTACTATTTTAGATATTGGATTTATATAAATTTCATAAGTATAACATCTATATTACATCATATTTCCACAATTAGGGCAATTTATCCGGCTGCAATTTCCAACATTTAAAATAGAGTATTACATTATTACATCTTACAACAATTCATCAAATAAATCATGCATCATTAATTTGCCGTTATCTCAATAAATACACCCTCTACCGTTCTCTTAATTAATAATCCGTTTCTCTTTATAAATCGATGAAACAAATCAAACCCCAACACTACACATTGTGGATCAATATGAATTACACAATTGCTAAATTCATTTTAATATCTTTCATATTATGCACCGCAAATTTGCAAGCATTGGCATGCTGGCCTAAGGAAATATACCAATTCGAAGTGTTTGTAGTGAACAAACTCCCAGAGGGCTCAACCCTACGAATACATTGTGCATCTGGAGACGACGAGTTGGGATATCATAATTTGACTGTAAATCAAGAATATAATTTTAAATTTTGTATGATACCGTGGACTACTTTATTCTTTTGTCGTTTATGGTGGAGAAATAAGACGACGGCCTTCGACGTGTTCAACGCTAAGTGGGTGCCCAAGATTCCCTGCACCCACCACGTGTGTTATTGGGCTGCAAAGGAGGATGGTATTTACTTCTCGGGATCGTATCCTACCGGAGTCTTGTCGAAAAAGCATGATTGGGAATGAATAATTATGTGTCTTTTGTATTAGTATTGAATTAAGAAGATTGAAGCACAAATCGTGTATGTGTTATATAGTTTCTTTTTCCGTTGGTTGCCGTGTTCGTGGTAGGATCGGGATCGGGGTGATGGTTAGTCTGAAGATTTGAATCTGATTTTGCCTTCGTTATGGCGTTGTTTTTCGGTTGATGATGGCGATTTCGGGGTGATGGTTAGTCCGAAACTCTGAGACCAGTTATCAATATCGTTCCGTCCTTGTCTTTTTCCCTTTCTTTAGACAAGCGCTCTTTTTTTAATGATTTTCTCATATGAGTTTTTGTTAAAAGATTTTAATGATCTGTTTGTTTTTTTTGTGCTTTCAAGAGTTTTTTAATTTTTTTTTCTTGTAAATAAAACACAGTTTAATAATAATGTTAATTATATTTCAATTAATGTTGAATAACATATTTGCTTTTCATATTGATATCGTTTTATTAGATTATGAAAGTTTACCTTCAATGCTTTTCGAGCAAATTAAACTGTCACAATCGATAGGTTGGGAAGTCGAAACGATTAATGTTGAATAATATATGTTTCACAGTCAAAATTGTATGTGATCGTTTTCAAAAAAAAAAAAAAAAATTGTATGTGATCTTACTCAAGGTGAGAAATATGATGATTTAAGTGATACTAAAGTTTGTTATCTATTATTCAAATGCAAATTTCTGCCGTATTTTTTTTTTTTTTTATCAAATTACAAACTGGGTCAATAGTTTACGTTATCCACGTAGTTTGTGGATAAATTGTTATTGCTTTTTAAAAATAAATGAAAGAGATTGGCTGTTGCCTCTTTAAAAAGAAAAAAAAAATGATTCAAAAAGGCCTACCTCAATTGTTAACTGAAAGCCCAGTATATAAAAATTGACCCGAATGAAATTTACTTCAAAAGTTTAAAGTCATCATCAGAGATTCAGAATCTTTTTTGAAAACAAATTCTTAAGGCCCAAAACTTTTAACATAAAGTCATCTTTCTAATTTTAAGGGCGGGACTTAGGTTCAGATTAACGAGTTTAAAATTATTTATTCAAATAAATAGTGTTACAAACAGATAATTAGATTGGAGTTGTAAGACATTGTGTCATTCTATGTGATTAATTAAAAAAAAACTACAAAATTCATAATATTTATTAAAATTATTTTAGTTTTTTACTACAAAATTAAGGGTAATTGCATATAATTATTGAAATTTTAACAAATTTTTATTTTGCACACAAATTCATAATATTTATTAAAATTACTCAAGTATTATTTTTTTTTCTCATTTTACTATTTTGCCGCATGAAATCCTACGTGTCCAAATCCAATGATACATTTCGCTGGATTCTGTCATGGTGACATGGCATTAATCACTACAAAATCAAAGTTTAATATGGATGGAAATTTCAATGGTAGGTAACTCATCGTATTCCGACAATCAGTTTGATCGAAATTGCTTCTAAAAATTAGTACAACAGTGCCAACTTTCAAATTCAATTGCGTATGTACTTATGTATATTTGATTATATTTTCAATTATAGTACTCCCGCAATCTACATTCACTATATTAATGTAAAATCACATATATATATATATATATATATATATGCTTGTATTATAAAAAATATTTATAATACATTGGATGGAACAATAAAATGAATAAATTTCATAATTAACCCATTATTTTATTTGCAATACCTTTAAGTGAAAGTAGTACATCCACGATCTACTACTACTAACCTAATTTAATAAACAGTTTATTAAAAAAAATCAAAATATATAATTTTCTGTCATAGTTTCAATCAAGCATTCAGATTCTAATTTAAATTTTGTGTACCTTCCAAGTCCCAAATTAATGAGTAATCTATGCTTGGGTTTAGAAAGAAATAGTACTCCCTCCGTCCCACGAAACATGACACAGTTTCCCTTTTGGTCTGTCCCACGAAGCATGACACGTTTTTTAAAATGACAAAAAAATTACCCTTTATTCACATTTTCACTTTTTCACCTACCACACTTAAGACACAAAATACAAATTTCTTAATTCTCGTATCGAAAAAAAGTGTGTCATGCTTCATGGGATGGAGGGAGTATTAAACATATTAAACAGAGGCATTTGGATGATTATTCCAAAATAGATATTGCTGATGGGATCACATTTTAGTGGATATCGAATAAATAATTTGCCGCGCGCGTCGCCGGCGCTATATTGCGCGCTACGAGCACCGCGCACACCCCCCATAAGATATTCGCGGTGGGCCCGACTAATAAAACATAAATTTAAACCTCCCAACAGCCTAGCAACAGTGAAATACACGCCGCGCTCACGTTAGCCACTGCGCATCCTTACAATCCCGCGGTCTATCTTGCGCACACTGATTTTCTCCCAAATCAAAAAACCTAGACCCCTCCACCTCAAAAATTCATGCTCGCATTGGAACTCCAATCCTTCTCGATTCGGTTGAAGATAGAGGTTTTCCTGTTCTCAATTTATGCTGTAATACGTCGAATTTATCGTGCTCCATAAATTGTTGTCAATCTCTGCTTGTATCTGTTAAGGGAATTGGTTAAAGAAACAAATGTAGTTTCATTTCAGTGGAAATAGAAAACCCATGACAAAATTTCGGTCCAAATTGTTTCTTTAGTAGTTCCTCTTGTATAGTTTAGTGCATTAGCTTATACTCGGTGTTGTAGTGCAAGTGATGCCAAGATTTGAAGTTTCTGGGTGCTAAAATGAAGAATGTTGAAATACCCAAATGGCTTGAGAGGTTGCCTTTGGCGCCTGAATTCCACCCGACCGATACTGAATTCGCCGACCCAATTGCTTACATATCTAAGATAGAGAAAGAGGCGAGTGCTTTTGGCATTTGTAAAGTGATTCCGCCATTGCCAAAGCCGTCTAGAAAGTATGTACTTCATAACTTGAATAAGTCTCTTTCCAAGTGTCCGGAATTGGATGGGGATGTGAATCTTGTTTCGTCGTCGAAGACAGATGGTGATGTTAGGAATAATTGTGATAGAAAGTATAGGGCCGTGTTCACTACAAGGCAGCAAGAATTGGGCTGTGAGAAGGGGAAAAAGGTGAAGGAGGCGCTCGGGGATCACTTGCTTGGGGCTCAAAAGCAGGTTTGGCAGAGTGGGGAAGTTTATACACTCGAGCAGTTTGAGGCGAAGGCCAAGACTTTCGCTAAGAGTACGCTGGGGGTAGTGAAGGATGTCAATCCCCTAGTTATTGAGACCATGTTCTGGAAAGCTACTTTGGAGAAGCCTATATATGTGGAGTATGCTAATGATGTGCCTGGCTCTGGATTTAGTGAGCCTGAAGGACTGTTGCGTTATTTTGACAGACGTAGAAGGAGGAGGAAAACGAGGAAGAGGAACTCGTTTGACAGGAATAATTTAGGTAACTCTGACAGCAAGATTGATCAAGTAGAAAAAGTGAATAATGTTAGCGATAATAAAGATTCAGGCAGCCAGAACAAACCTAGTTCCTGTACGGAGACCGTGTTGAATTCTGTACCATCACATCGTACCAATGATGATGCTTCTTTTTCTGGCCAAAAAGATTTTCAAGATAGGAGCGAGATGGAAGGTACTGCTGGATGGAAGCTTTCAAATAGTCCTTGGAATTTGCAAGTCATGGCTAGGTCAGCAGGATCACTGACACGTTTCATGCCAGATGATATTCCTGGTGTAACGTCTCCCATGGTTTATATTGGAATGTTATTCAGTTGGTTTGCTTGGCATGTAGAAGATCACGAACTTCATAGCTTGAATTTCCTTCACGTGGGCTCCCCCAAGACTTGGTATGCAGTGCCAGGAGACCATGCTTTCAACTTCGAAGAAGCCATTCGTCTTCATGCCTATGGAGGAAATCCTGATCGGTTGGGTATGTACATGTTTGTTACTGAAGATATGATCATTTGTATTGACAAGTTGGTTTGTTGACACTGTCATTCTTTTCCTTGATTCAAGTGAACTTATTCTGTACTTTTTTAAACACTCAGATGCAATTATATTGTGATTTCAGTTGCTCTATCTCACTTGGGGGAAAAGACCACTGTTTTGTCGCCAGAAATTATTGTTGCATCGGGCATCCCGTGCTGCAGGTTGGTGGTTTTCGTGCAAAAATTACATCCGTCTCTATCATGTTTTCTGATGAATGGTGGACTTACTCAGTCCGGTTATGAGCTATATTTTGTGATGTACATATTTTTCAGCCATATAAAACTGATATGCTGGCATTATCTTAGGCTGGTGCAGTACCCTGGTGAATTTGTTGTGACTTTTCCAAGAGCTTACCACATAGGATTCAGCCATGGTAAATTTTATTTATTTATTTATTATTATTATTATTGGATTAGTCAAAGTTGAAATGCTTATGTCTTCTCTTGGTGAGCAAAGTTGCACAATTTTGCAGAATGCAACTTGTCTGCAAGTAGCATATCCTGATCATTGCGTTGGCAATTCAAAATTAGGTTTCAATTGTGGAGAAGCTGCTAATTTTGGAACATCTAAGTGGCTTGCAATAGCTAAGGAAGCTGCTGTTCGCAGAGCTGCCATGAATTACCTTCCTATGCTTTCTCATCAGCAACTGTTGTACTTGTTAACCATGTCTTTCATTTCAAGGTAAGCATACTGGATTCGATTTTAATTCAGCTGCAGGGTCATTAGGTTGATGTTCATAAAATTATTTGGCACAATTCTTGTACTGGGACTGTATATAACTCTTAGATTTTTCTCTCGTCCTCTGTAGATGTTGCCTCTATTTCCATTATTTTGCTTGTTGATAGAAACTGAATGTTGGCTGTATTAGCATCCATGCACGTCTCGTACTTATTTACTTGACATTGTGCAAATTGCTGTTTTCTGTAATAATGGTTGTAACAGTACATCTGAGTCATCTGACTGGTTCAGATTTATAGTGGTCAAACTTTTGATTGGATGGATCTGACTGAATTGCAGAATACCAAGATCCTTACTGCCTGGGGTACGAAGCTCACGTTTAAGAGATCGTCTAAAGGAAGAAAGAGAATTGTCCGTAAAGAGAGCATTTATAGAAGATATCTTGCATGAAAACAGTCGGCTGGCCATTCTTCTTCAAAGAAATTCCTGCTATCATGCAGTTCTATGGGATGTTGATTCACTGCCATCTACAAGTAAAGAATCTGAACTCTGCCAGGATGCAGATGCTTCTGTATTGACATCAGTCGGAGAAAATTCTTCTCCGAAAGATGACGATGTACATGATGCCAACGAGCTGAGCAAGTATATTAGTTCAGTTGGTTATGATCTTGATGATGATGACTTGTCATACGATTTTCAAATAGAATCCGGGACTTTACCTTGTGTAGCTTGTGGTATCCTTGGTTTCCCATTTATGGCAGTTGTGCAACCATCTGACATAGCATCGATTGATCTTCTGCGTGCCGATTCCCTTGCTGTTTCTGTGGAATCTGCTCGTGCCTGTAATATGGTGGAAGGTTCTACTGAAGGTTTGGCCCCAAATCTAAATTCTTTTCTCAACTGCATTTCTTGTTTGTTATTGAGTAATGAGTATTATTGCTGCAAATTTGTTTTAATAATGAGAGATGCTGCATGCAATGGAATGAATTTTATAGCCTGCAACGACACTCCATGAAACGAAACTGAGAAACGAATTTCATTTCTGGTTCTGCATGCAATGGAATGAATTTCTTATGCTGCATGTTTCTCGATCTTGCAATCATTGCTAAAGATTGTTTCTTATGAAGATGGTCAGCAAAATGTTCGAATATGTTATACTTTTTCTTACTAGTATTTCTAGTTTTATTAGTTCTTTCTTGTACTTGAAATGAAAGTCTATCTATGCATTTATATTGGAAGAAATGTCCTCCTTTGCGAGAAAACTACACTGAAGTTATGCTGACAAGATAGAACTAATCTACTCTATACACTGACATTTTCTGTTACTAGATGCAAAGATGAAATCTAAGTTAAGCAAAAAGGATCTCCACCATGTTGTCAAAGCATCCTTAGCTGCCAAAAAAAGTCGGTCTTCGAACCATGATTGCTCTCCATCTTCAAATCATGAAGCTGTTTCGCCGAAAGTAAAGATTGCCATGGGATGGGACCTTTCTAACGTATCTCTAAAACCAAGGATATTCTGCCTAGAGCATGCGATTGAAATTGAAGAATTGTTGAGTTCAAGAGGCGGAGCAAATGTTCTTGCGATTTGTCATTCAGGTAAATAACTGTCTTTGGTTTATGCATGTTCATTGCTGGTTCTGGTTCATGTTATATGATTCGTTTTCCGGTTCCATTTTTTCTAGACTTTCAGAAAATAAAGGCCCATGCTGCGGTCATTGCGGAGGAGATTGCTGTTCCTTTCAGTTACACTGAGATACTGCTAGATAATGCTTCTCCCAAAGATCTGAACTTGATCGATATTGCCATTGACAGAGAAGAACAAGTTGTCTGCGTAGAAGACTGGACGTCGCTGTTGAATATCAATCTACAGCATTGTGTGAAGATGAAAAGGAGTTCTCCATCTGCAGATGTTCGGCATTTACTGAGTTTGGGCGGATTGTTTCACGATGCAACCCCTATTTTAGATGCATCCCACACAAAGTGGCTGTCACGGAAACTACGCTCGAAGCGCCATCAGAAACGTCTCTTGCAAAGTAAACCTCCCCGCGGCTGTGAAGCAGCCAAGGTAGATATGAATAGGGGAAAAAAGCATCAAACAGCTAAGAAAGATAATAAGCTTATCCAATATTCGAGAAAGAGATACAAGGTCTGTGCTTCTGCAGGAACGCACGACCGGGGAGGCTCCAATAACCTCGTTGCACGAGATATTTCAGATGAAAAGATAGCCAAAAGTACCCCTGGTGTAGAAATTGAAGGGAAAACGGCATCTGAACACCCGATGGCTTCTTCTTTTGAATCTCACTCTGCAAATTCCACTGTTGCTTCCACACTGATTGAGACTACTTCGGACAAATTTGGTGGTTTGTGTCATGAAATCAAGACAGCTGATGGCGGCAGCCAGAAAAGTGAGAGGTGTTATTATTCTGAGACTGTTGGTTCCACTACAGATAAAAATGGGATGGATGATGTTGCAGAAGATGAAGTTCCAAGAGAGGGAGAAATTGTCGATGAAGCTGCTGTACCAAGCGAAGCTTGTAATCGGCTGGCAGAAAATGATTGTGCAATGCCGGATAATGTTCAATCTGATGGATGTTGTGAGATTGAAGAAGCATCTAGACACAGCGACTCTTCAAACTCTTCAGATGACGAGCAGATTGAAGCAACATCGGATCAACATGCTGCGGACAGTAAGGTATCAAATTCCTCGAGTTCTGAAGGTCAGCAGCGTGTACAGACAGATGGAGATAATGATATTGATGATGATGATGATCAAGAGAGAGTTATTTCAAGTCGTACAACCTCTGCCTCGAGGCTTGAAAATTGTGGAGGTGAGACGAATGTAGCCAGCAAGACCGCCTCTCCGTTGCAGGACAATGGTGTCGATGATTCCAAAACTGTGCTGCAATCCCTACCTAATACAGAAGTTGGAAGCAAAAGGAAAAGGAAAAGAGAACTACTTGGCCTGCAATTAGATGATCGCTTCCATTTCAGCAGCTTTACCAGAAGTCCGTGTGAAGGATTGAGACCTCGAGCAAGAGAAGATGCATCTACTCGTACTACTGACAACGGGGAGCCAGACGAGGAAGCACCGACAGTGAAGAAGTCGAGGAAGGCTGCAGATCAGCCCGTCCCTCGCAAGGACAAGAAAGAAAACACAAAGGGACGTTATAAGTGTGAGTTAGACGGCTGCACAATGAAGTTTCGGACAAAGGCAGAGCTACTCCTGCACAAAGGAAACCAGTGCCCCGTCGACGGGTGCAGAAAGAAATTCAACTCCCACAAATACGCGACACAACACCAGCGCGTCCACGACGATGATAGGCCTCTGAAATGCCCCTGGGATGGCTGCACGATGTCGTTCAAGTGGGCCTGGGCGAGGACTGAGCATCTACGCGTGCATACGGGAGAAAGGCCGTATGCCTGCAAAATCAAGGGATGCGGTCTTACCTTCAGATTCGTATCAGATTTCAGTCGGCATAGAAGGAAAACCGGGCATTACGTAAGCCCGCCAAAGTAGGGACTCGTCTTTCTCCTGCAGAAGATCATTTTACGTGTTATCAGTAAGCAGAGTCACAGATTTCTTGAGCGAACGAGCTTAAGAATCGTGTAAGACAGTAAGGTACGATCTAATCTGGTAATAGCTTAGGTTAGGAAGATGAAACTGTTGTAAGTAAGCCATTTATATCTGTTGTTGAACCTTCTACTTTTTGTCTGTGCAATGCAAAAACATTGAAATCTTAATTGTATTGATAATTGGAATTTTTAGCTGTTGATTATTTGGTTACCAGGAAATTTAACATTGCTACTGTTTCTTGGAAGTTCTGTTTCATGTTGTTAGCTTGTTTGTGAGGTTGTTTTGTATTTTTATTTCATAACCATATTTCAATCAGAGTGACATAAAAGATGGGCATAGAATGAGAAAGTATATTGTTTGTGCTGCTGATTTTTTTAATGATAAATGATATGAAAACATGAATAGAGCATTTGATATGCCAATGAGAATTTGTGTTTTTTCATGTCTATTTTTATGAATAGTTATATATGCTCTCATTCTTTAAAAATATGCAATTTCTATTTTTAAACATTATTCCTTATTTTTCTAAGGGTGAACTTTTAAAATATTTAAATTGAGATAGTAACAATAAAAAATATGCCCATATAAAAAATAACCATATTTATTATCTTAATCTATTTAAACTAATCCTAAAAAGTAAACAATGCCTAGTTGCCTTTGCTTAAAACCCTCAAACTATCTTCAAAAGTTAAAAAAAAAAAACCCTCATAAGCTCTACTGTAACTAAATATCTCTCTCACTTTCTCTCTCAAGAACCTTCCAAAAACCTCCAAAAAATGGCAGCTGCAGCGCCACCGCCGCCTCCGTCCGAAGCCCCCATCCTCCTCCCTGAAACCACCCCTCCCGGCGACTCGCTCTTCACCCGCATCCGCCTCGCCACCGCCGCCGACGTCCCCCACATCCACAAGCTCATCAACCAAATGGCCGTCTTCGAGCGCCTCACCCATCTCTGCGAAGCCACCACGGAGTCTCTCTCTGCCACCCTCTTCCCCCCCTCCGCCCCTCCGCCCTTCACCTCCTTCACCGTCTTCATGCTCGAGCTCTCGTCCGCCCCCTTCCCTCCCGCCGCCAACGACAACCCCCATTTCAACCCTATTCTCAAACCCGTCCACCTCGACCTCCCGATCGACGATCCGGAGAGAGATGGTTTCAGGAGCAACGCCCTCGGCGGCGATGTTTTAGGGAATGATGTTACTATCGGTGGATTCGTGCTGTTTTTCCCCAATTATTCGACGTTTCTGGCGAAGCCAGGGTTTTACATCGAGGACATTTTCGTGAGGGAGTGCTACCGGCGGAAGGGGCTCGGGAAATTGCTGCTGTCGGCGGTGGCCGCGCAGGCGGCGAAGATGGGGTACGGGAGGGTGGAGTGGGTGGTTCTCGATTGGAATGTGAATGCCATTAAGTTTTACGAGCAGATGGGGGCGAAGATTTTGCCGGAGTGGAGGATTTGCAGGCTGAGCGGCGAGGAGCTTCACGCTTTCGGCGGTATCAACCTCTGATACGACTGCGTCTTCGAGGGGAATGATGATCTGCGGCGTCAGTTTTGAGCTCCGCGAAACCCTCGAAGGTTTATTGTTTCTTGTCATGTTGAATTATGAGTTATAAGACATATCGAGTTATGAAATCTTTCTGTGTTATTGAATCTCGTATTTGCTTCATTGCTTGTTGATTGAGTGTTGAGATTCCGTGATGTGTTATAGCTCTTGTGGTCTTGCCGAAGTAGATGATGAAGGTGTTGTGATGAACTGGGATAGAGATGATATCCCAACTGTGGTGTGGAATGGGCTTCGTTATGCTTTTAGCTGCTATCGTGATGCGTTTTACAGCTATCGTGTGTCTTGTCGAAGTTGATGATCAAGGTGTTGTGAATTGTGATGACCTTGTTTTGTTAGGAAGAGAGTTGAAAAGGGCTTTATTGATATGATATGATCTTGTGTGTTATGTTACGTGGTGATCAGAGGTTTATATAACATAAATAAGTCGGGATTGATTGATTAATATAGCACCTCATATCATATTATCTGAACTATATATTGTGATGAATTATGGTAGGAAATGATATTCCAAATGTGGTGTGGAATTGGCTTCGTTATGCTAGAACATGAGAGGTAAAAAGGCATTTAGAGGTTTATATAACACAAATAAGTCAGAATTGATTGATTAATAATTTAATATCACCTCATGTCATTGTATATATTGTGATGACCTTGTTACTGAAAATATCCCAACTGTAGTGTGGAATTGGCTCTGTTGTGATTAGAGGTTTACATATCACGAATGAGTCAGAATTGATTGATTAATATATCACCTATTAGTCAAAGCATATGCTGTGATGAATTATGATAGAAATGATATCCCAACTGCGGTCTGGAGTTGGCTTTGTCGTGTTAGGAAATGAGAGGTAAAAAGGGATATGTTGTGATCTTGTGTGTTAGGTGATTAGAGGTTTATGTAACATGAATAAGTCAGGATTGACTGATTAATATAGCACCTAATGTAAAAGTATCTGGATTTATAAGAGTTTTGGTTATGTGGGATGCATTAGTTAGCCAGACAGTGACGATGAATTCTGGTAAATTCGATTTTGTTATCTTGATCTCTCGTACAAGGCTTGTTTACGTCAATAAGAACTTGGTCTACGATCATTTTCATGTGTTTCTTCCTTATCATGGGACTCCCAATCTTTTCTTGTGGATTATATCTCTTGTATCATGGCTAGCAATTCAATATCGATTTACTTTCATGTTGAGTTTGAAGCAAATGATGGTTCCAAATTCTGATTTAGGAGCTTTTGAAGTTTAATCTACTTATTGTCGTAATGATGAATGTTGTGATTTCTAGTAGTTGTAAAAATTGTGTTGTGATAGTTCAACCTTGGGTTGAGGTTTGTCATCTTCAAATTGAGGCCTGCTTCAAGCCTTCAACTATATGTGTTTGTGACTATGTGTGGAGATGTTTTAATAGGTGGTGTTGTTGGTTATTTAACCTTTTTGGCAGCAGATGGTTTTCAAATATTTGAATGATTATATTGAAATCTTCATGTGTGGTACTCGTTTTTTGTTCCAACTTTAATACAGAATGTTGTTACTAGACAGAAGGTTTTTTAGTTAAAAAAGAAAGAGAGAGAAAAGATGGGAGTTTTATTTTCTATTTTTATGAATGAATAAATAATTTTAAAAATTGTATTTGAACTTGAGATCTATGATTTCAGATATTAATTAACATCTCTACAGCTAAATCAACATTTTTTTTTTGATAAATTTACAATATTAAATAAAAAAATCAACATTACTTTTCTTATCTATAATTGTCCCAGTGACTATTGTGGGTGCGTTCAAATGGGCCAACTTATAAAGTGTTGGTGGGCTAACCTTTTAGTCCTGAGAGGTTAGCTTCACGAGTGGGCCACATTGACTCAAGTTCCAACCAAGCCACTCAAGTTGGGCTTGTATGGGCTCGAGCTTGGTTCGTTGACTTCGAGTAACGCTGTTTAGTTTAGATGAAGCCAAACTCGAGTTGGGGCCAGTTTGAGGTTGTAGTGTTCAAGCTTCGTTTAAGTATGAACTTCTGATTAATCCACATCGACATCTCGATGTGTCAAGTCAGTTTTAATTTGAGCGAAAATTGAATTTGTGTAAAAATTATTATAAATTTATATCCAATAAGTAGATGAATTTTTTTATAGTACTTTTTAAAAGGGATTATAGCCAAAAAATACCCGAACTTTGATAAAAATTGCAATTTTCACCTGAACTTTCAAATTAGCCAAAATATACCTGAACTTATATTTTTTATTGTAAATTTCACCTCGACGGAGTTCAGTCATTACAAGTTCAGGTGAAATTTACAACAAAAAATATAAGTTCAGGTATATTTTGGCTAATTTGAAAGTTCAGGTGAAAATTGCAATTTTTATCAAAGTTCGTGTATTTTTTGGCTATAATCCCTTTTTAAAATTCGTATTAAAAATCAGAATTTATCTAAAATTTATGTATTTATGCGCTGATAATCCTTATCAATAATCGAAAAAGTTGTGTTTTCCTTCAATAGTAAAGGAGCAAAGACGAAGGAAGGAAACGTAACCGATTTGGGTACAAAGTATATATATTTGAAGTTCAAAATCTATATATATATAAAAGTAAAATAAATCTCATCCTACGTGGCGTCGTATAATCACTCTATTATAATTTTCCTCAATTCTCATTGATTCTTATTTTTTTCTTAATTTTTAATCAATTTTCATATATCTAATATATATATATAAAATAAATCTCATCCTACGTGGCGTCGTATAATCACTCTATTCTAATTTTCCTCAATTCTCATTGATTCTTATTTTTTTCTTAATTTTTAATCAATTTTCATATATCTAATATATATATATATATATATATATATATATATATATATATATATATATATATATATATATATCCGTGATTATTCAAAATAAAGTGTTATTGTAATATATTAAAACATTATCTTTAAAGAAACAATTACAGCATACAAAAAACAAATTTAATTACCATGAAAAGGCAATATTATATACGTAAAAACTATTATTATGTGTTAAAACTAATCATAATAATTCATTTAATAATCAAAATCTGTGAATCAGATTAGCCTCAAACTAATTAATAAAATAAAAATGATTTACACCGAATCTCATCCTTATGTATTAACCCGAGTGTGGTACAGTATTAGGAAAATAATTCCATCAATTGAGATAATCAATTTATTTATCTTAAATCCCACATCGAAATTTTAACAAACTTCACCAATTGTAATCATGTATTTATTAGGATTAGTAAATTCAGCAACAACTAAATTTGACCAATTAATTAGTAGGTCAAATAAATAATTATATTTTTTATTGCAAAATTTAATTTGGCTAATATTTTGGCCAACAATTAAATTTGCTAAATAAATAAAACGAATGCTACCCAATAATTTCCTAGAAGATGACAAAGAGCATAGTTAAATGGACAAAGCGATTTTTTTTTCTTAATCATTTAAATAAAAATTTTGTATACCATAATTTTATTTTCAATTTTCTCAATATTAAATTACATAGCTTTATCAATTGTCCACGCAATTGAGTATTTATAAGTAATGGGAGTATTTGATAACATGATTTTATATATTTTTTGTTTATTATATGACTTTAAATCGTTGTATTAGCTTTTTAATTTTGCAATTATGATTACAATAGCAATTCGAAAATAGATCAAATTTAAATTAGCGCAATTAAATGGACAAAGCGAGAAAAAGGTTTTTCCATCATGTTCCTTCGTCAAATAAGAAAATCTATCAACTTAAGATGCTATTGAATCACGTTAGAGGCACAATGTATTACAATAATTTTAGAAAGGTGAACTACAACCTAAAAGACAGATAGTTATAAGGAAACATGCTACTCAATGGTTTCCTAGAAGATGACAAAGAGCGTATTTTATTTGTGTTATTTAAACAATTTATTAATATTTACTTTGTAATGTCAAAATTTTATTGAGATGAATAATCAATTATTGTAACCATTTATATTTTATTATTTAAATATTTATAAATTTAAACAATTTCAGGTAGTAAGCAGTATCATTATATGAGTTTGGGAAAAGGACAAGCAATAAAATTATTTTTTTATCAGTTATGAGATGAGTACAGGTATATAAATTCTAAACATGCTTCGTAAATTGTATAATTTCCTAATTTATGAAATTGGTTGACATGAGTTTTAAGAAATGTTTAGTTGATAGTGTGTTATTAATTATAGTGAAAGGTACCAGCCACTTTTATTATTTATACTAGGTATTATTAATATTTACTTTGTAATGTTTTGATTTTCAATAAGACAGATAATCAATTATTGTAACAACTTATATTTGACTTTTTAGATATTTATAGACTTAAACGAGTTTGAAAAAAATTAGCAAATATTACTATACGTGTTTTGACGGGAACTGGTAGTAAAAATATTTTTGAATTGGGTCTGCGACATGACTGATATATAAATTTTAAAAATATTTCGTATAATATATAATTTCTACATTTATTATAAATTAATTTTTAATCTTTTATAATTTATGCTATTTATTATAAATGTATACTTTGTAATGTCCAGAAAGACATTGATTGTAAGCTTTTATTGAGTTAGTTAACCAATAACTATAATAATTTATATTGTTTATTTAGATATTTTGTAAAATTTAAATGAGTCCAGATAATTAACGGATATTATTTTATATGTGTTTGGAAAGAGAGATAGATATTTATAGACTTAAACGAGTTTGAGAAAAATTAGCAAATATTACTATACGTGTTTTGACGGGAACCGGTAGTAAAAATATTTTTGAATTGGGTCTGCGACATGACTGATATATAAATTTTAAAAATATTTCATATAATATATAATTTCTACATTTATTATAAATTAATTTTTAATCTTTTATAATTTATGCTATTTATTATAAATGTATACTTTGTAATGTCCAGAAAGTCATTGAGATTGTAAGCTTTTATTGAGTTAGTTAACCAATAACTATAATAATTTATATTGTTTATTTAGATATTTTATAAAATTTAAATGAGTCCAGATAATTAACGGATTATTATTTTCTATGTGTTTGGAAAGAGAGTAACTCTCTCTCATATGTTTGTCAGTTTGGATAGGCGAATAATTAAAATTACTTTTAAATTAGGTTTGGCACAAGTAAAAATATATAAATTTTAAATAAGTGCATAAATTATATAGTTTTTATTATTCATACCATTTATTGTTAACTCATACATGATACATATAGATGTTCAGGAATCCACATTTATTTTTTGTGGAAGACTTCACTAATGGTAGAATCTAAATAAATAATTATCTACATACTTACGTAAATTTTCTCTATTTATTAATCTTTTATTATTTATTGTTAATGTTTATTTTGAAATGTTATGAGTTTTTATTGAGATACACAACTAATATCGTAAAAACTTATATTTGATTATTTAGATAATTCATAAATTTAAGCATATTCGGATAATTAGCAGATATTACTATTATGAATTTAAAATGAGAATGAGTAGTAAAATCACTTTTAGTTGAGTTTAAAATGAATACGAGTACATAAACGAAGTTCATAATCCACATATTGTATAATTATTAAATTTATATTTAAAATTATTAACAAAATTTATATATAATAATGAATTCCGTCGAAATTCGACGGGCAACAAACTAGTAGTACATTTAAAAAGACAAACACTAAGATTTGCTAAAAATGCAAAAATAATTTATAGATACTACTTGTTCAAACACCAAGATTGATTTTTTAAATTTTAAATAATACAGTGTACTCCTATTTACTAGTTTGATATATTTAGCTATACTAAAATATATGAAACAATAGGGCCAAATGGCCCTATTCAACATACAACATCAAATTTTGTCCACCATTTGAAAAAACATAAATTTTAGCTATTTTTTGTATGTCATGACTATTCTACCCTTCTCTCTCTTTCCTCTCTCTCTCTCCAGCGGCTGCGCTATCTCCTCTCTCATTCTCATCTCCCTCTCTCTTTCTCCAGCGGCTACGCGGCAGCGGCGCTGAGCAGAAGTCACCGGAGCTGATCTGATCGCAGCGGCGGAGCTGATCTGATCGCAGCGGCGCCGAGCAGAAGTCAGCGGCAGAATTCGTCGGAGTAGAGGATCAGGCGGCGGCGGTGGAGGAGATCCGATCCTCTGAAACGCGTGGAGGAGGGATTGGTCAGGTGGCGGATGATGAGGCGGCGGCGGCGGCAGATCAGATCTGATCTGATATGTGCTGCACGTATGGCACTTATGGCACTATTAGTGCCATAAGTGCCATAAGTGCACACTTCCTCCTAGGGTTTAGATGTTCCATTTAGGGTTTAGATGTTCCATTTAGGGTTTAAATGATGTTGTTGTTTCTGTATTTGTGCTGCACGTATGGCACTTATGGCACTATTAGTGCCATAAGTGCCCAAATGACCATTTTACTTAGTTTTATTTTGAATTTTCGTTGGCACTTATGGCACTATTAGTGCCATAAGTGCCAAAATGACTATTTTACTTGGTTTTATTTTGGATTTCCGATGGCACTTATGGCACTAATAGTGCCATAAGTGTCTAACCCGACCCGGCACGCGACCCGCGTGCCTGATCCTACCCAGTCCGCCTCATTAAGGGCAAAAACGTCCAAATCAATAAAAATGATCAAAATTTATGTTTTTTCAATGTGTGGCCATAAATTGTGTTGTATGCTTCATTTTGGCTACTTCAAAATTTTTTACTCTAAATATATTATTCCGTACTTATCTATTTTCGGAAGTTTTTAATTTAAATAGAATTATTCCTAATGATTCTATGATAATAATATAGACTTTAGGCATTAAACACATGCACACCAATAATAATAATACTAATATCTTTTTTTTTTTCTTGAGAGAATAATAATAATAGCATTTTTTTTCTTTTCAATATTGCCAAAGGATGAGGGGTTAGGCAGACTCAAAATAGTAAATAAATCATGAATCGAGACGACACTGTGGCCTATCACCTGTCTGTCCCTCTTCTCTGGCTTTGGATCAAATTGAAGAACGTTGTCTCTATTGAGAAATCCAAAGTGAACACAGACACAGTGAGGAGCTGATCGATTTCGACCACACCAGAATACAGCAGATTATTGGTGGAAGCAATCGAGACGGTAAGGAGTCGTCTCTGTTTTACGATTATTTTCGTATATTAGGTTCAGTTAAGTCGGCCATGCGCAACAATAGGTTCGCGCATGCTTTTGCATACACTTTCCCCTTCTGAGAAGCGTAACTTTAACGGCGGTTACTTATAAAAAAATTCATTTATGCGTATATTTATAGAGAGGGTGGAAACCTGCTTTTTGCGCAAGTTATTCGACTCGCTAACACAGACATAGAAGAAAAGAAGGGACTACTGCAATGGCGGCGCGGCGAATTCTCTCTCTCATGGCTGCAAAATATGCACAGAATCCACTCCCGAGAGGTAATCTACTCTTGTGTGAATTGTGCGGGATTGAAGGTGATTGGTGATATTTGTTTTGTTTAAATGTTTGACTTCCTAATTAGAGTTTTAAAAGAGATATCTCGATCAAAAATTTGGATTTCCTCCAACTGAGATGAGATTTTGGGTGAAATTTGAGGATTTTATGCTCATTTTGTTGCAGAAATTGACCTAATTTTATGCTCAATTTGTTCTATTGGTGGTGCTTCTTGCCCCTTGCGCAGACAAAGCTGGAAATTTATGTAAATATATATATATATATATATATATATAAATATAAATATTAAATTTCCCCTGATAATCTGAGGTGTTCAATTTTGTGGATATTTAGTTACTTTTAGTTCTGGTAAAGAAAGTTCATGCTACCTTTTGATGTGATCATATCGCATTTAAAATACTGAATAAAAATTTGAGTGAAGTAGAGTTTTAAGTGTATGAAAATTTGATTTTGGAAAGAGGATATCATACTAAAATGAACTTAAATACAATTTTGTGGATATATTTGGTATCTGTGGGTCAGTTGCACAATCAATTTAATGCTTTACATTTCATTTCATTTCATTTCATTCTGTGGATTCAGAAAGAAACAGAAATTAAGAATATTTAGGCCATTTAGAATGTATCGTCGTTCCTTGTATATTAATATGCTATGTATAGAGCCGCTCGATGTTTATGGTCGCTGCCATCTGCATAGCTGCTTCTTATTTGAGTTCATATCAATCTGTGTTACGTACAACTTATACAAACGCAAAACGTGATTCTGTCCTTGAAAGATTGAGACTTAGATTATGTTCTTCTGATAAAGACAATTAACATTTCTTTGAACATGGAATTTAAGTTAGGAAAAATGTTTTAGGAATGACTTTTCATTGTATTAACCTGTTTCACCGTGGCAATAATGGTGAAGAAATCTGGGAAAAAATATGTTTATGTAATCCTTGATTTAGAACATTGAATTCTGTTAAAGAATGTGTGGTGCATTACATTTTCTTTCTTTTCTCAAATGCGAAAAAGCAAATTATAATCACTTATCTATGTTTTCTATGCTGCAGATGTCTCTAGGAAGTTTCATCCTTCTCCAAACTCATTCTCTCGCAACTACGAGCAGTATACCAGAGGATTCCAGTCTCTCCCAGAAGCCAGTGTTCCGTCTGCGCAAAGTCCAACCGAAAACGGAAGTTGCAGCTCGAACAGTGACCAGAGCACGAGCAGGTGTGTCCCCAGTTCGACAAATGATCAGGCTGCTGTAAAGCACCAAGTGAAATCCAACTTGAAGGTTTCTGAGAGGCATGATCTTGTCATGATGTTCACTTGCAAAGTTTGCGACACCAGAAACCTCAAGACGGCCTGTCGTGAATCGTACGACAAAGGCGTGGTCGTTGCTAGGTGCAATGGCTGCGACAATCTGCACCTGATCGCTGATCGGTTGGGATGGTTTGGAGAACCGAGCAGTGTCGAGGAGTTTCTGGCGGCTCGCGGGGAGGAAGTGAAGAAGGGATCCGCTGAGACTATGAATCTCACTCTTGAGGATCTTGCTGGGAGGACAGATGTTAGTATTTGAATTTCTGTTGTTGTTTGATTTTTGTATGATTTCTATGATTTAGTGTGTAGAAGAGATTTTTGCCTTTCACAATTTGGCTGGAACTGGATAAAGAAGTATTTGGAGATTTCTTCGGATGGTATATAAGATGAAAAAGTTAGTCCATCGACTATTTCTATACATAAATATTGAAATAAATTTTGTAGTGTTGATACTATAATTACACTATGAAAAATTATTTTAACTTTGTTGTGTTGACAAGATTATTGCACAAACACAATAAACATAAACCGAATTTTGTTTATTTTTAAATTTTGTAGTGTTGATACTATAATGATTGGTAGAAACTTAACAGAAAAATGCTCTGAATCTGAAATTATTCCAAGCATTATTCCAATTTATGGTTTCTGAGGGCTACAAAAGTTTCCTGTAAAGAGAGTTATAACCAAAAAAAATCAGCTGCAAATTTTCTAAGATGGCACTTGAAAAAGATCAAACCACCTCTTGAAAGATAAATCTCTAACAGAAAAAGATACAAAATTGAAACAATCTCATTCTGCAGATATTTCATCCAGTAACATTTTCCCTTCTTCACTCAATTCCACCTTCTCCATTTTCACCCTGCGATGCATGATGGGACTCTTTCTCCCCGCAGCTGCATAAGTTCGAATTAATGATTCGAACACCTCGTCTGTTGACGTCTTCAAGATCTTCAAGAAACCTTCAGCGGCCTCAACGTCCTTGCTTTGCTCAAAGTGCCGCATAACCTCCCCCACGACCTCAGGTGACGGGGTCCACTCATCTCCGTTCCCCCTGCCAGCTGTGACAGCGTTGTTGACACATTTCACAACTGATTTGAACTCTTCCTTCTCCAGATAGTAGTCGATGTAATGCTCCCAAGTTTTGGCATTGGGTTTGGCTCCTCTCCTCTTGGCATGCCTTCTCAGCTTGTCAGCCTTCTCGAGTGAACCTTCTTTCAGATAAGCGCTGATGAGGACATTTGCAATACGGATATCAAAAGTCGAGCTACCAGTTGAGTAAGCAGTCGCCCACTCCTGGAAACATTTCTCAGCACCTGGTAGATCATTCAACTTAACCAACACTTGAATCATGTTCAGATAACTCAGATTTGCAGTTTTGGGAAAAGCTAGCTTCAATGAACGCCACACTCGGTACACTTGAAGCAGATTTCCAGTACGTCCGTACAGTGTGATCAGGAATTGGTAAGCAGCGAGTTCTCTGCGTGCATTTCTGCTCTCCAGTTCCTTAAGTGCCTCCTCAGCTTTACCAAACTGTCTGGCATCAGCATAGATAGATGCAAGATTGCTGTACGTGGTCCAATCACCTGCAACTCGACCATCTCTCTTCATCTCATCAATAACCCTCTCGACCCCAGCAATATCACCCATAGCAGCAAGAGCCCTTATCCACACATTGTAGGTGTAAATGTCAGGCATGACGTCAGCCTCCTTCATTTCACTGACAAGTCCAGGGACGAGTTGTGGCAGCTCGTTTTTCATGTTCAGGGTCATGAGACTGTTGTACGGCATGGAAGTCATCTCCAAATTAAGTTCTTTCATCCTCTCAAATATAGTCTGTGCCTTTGAAGTCATTGAGAGTTTGCAGTAACAATTGAGAAGAGTGCTGTAAGTGAGATTATTTTTTGATGATTCCGGCAGAGCCACAAAATAGTCCTCGGCAGCAGTAATCCCTCTGCTTTTCGCAATCAGATCAAGATGAATAGCTTGGTCATTCACTGTTTTATTCATACCTCTTTTTTCCATAGTCTCGGACAACTGCAGAAAACAAATGCCGGATTAAGATAATCTAGTACGTGTTTAGATAAGAATCGAGCTACAAACGAGGAAAAATGTGAGCAAGCAGGTTAGCCATTTTGTTTGCAACTCAAAATGTAGTGTCACTTCAGGGCTCCAAACAATCTTTAATCCCTTAGAAACAATTGGTAAGATGCTTCCCCTCCAACTAATAGATCGGGGGTTCAAGTTACCTAGAGGGCTAGCGTGTGAATGTGTTTTCTTTCTTTGATAATAACAATATTCTCAAAAAAAATCCCTTAGAAACAATGATCCAAGTTCTTCTTCACAAACCTTAATCAATTTAAGATCAGTTTCTCCTTCACGAGTCCCAGGATTGAAACACTAGTCGGAATCGTCCGTCTGTTTGCTGTTCCAAACAAACTACATTGCTTGTTTCACTTTAACTATATATGTCGACTCACATATTCCACTCTCCGTCACGAGTCTGGGGATTCAAATAATAGTACAACTCTCTTCAATTTGTTTGCTGTTCTAAATAAACTACTGCAGTTGTTTCTTCAAAAAAATTCATTCCAACTCACATTTTGCACTCCCCTTCACATAAAGCTAGCTCCATCCACTCCGAATCATCAATCAAGATAAAACACACAAGTAGGCAAGCTGAATTTGTAAAATTGATCTACACACACTATGAAACAGAAGCTCCAATGCTCGATAACAAAGATCAACAGCCCACCCAATCAAAATTCCAAAATACCAGCAAACCACTCGTGCACATACATCACAAAAACATAATTGCAGCTTGAAGGAGCTGTACAGTTACCTTGGCTGCGGGTCCGTACATTTTGCGGCCGCGGAGAATCTTAACGGTGCGGCCAACCTCCCATTTGTAAGCACTTTTACGCGACTTCAGAAATTCGTTCACCTTTGCCCTCACGTGCCTCTCCTCGCCGCCATCGCTGAACAGCTTCTTGTACAGCGCCTCCTCCAAATACTTCTTCGACGATCGCTTCACTAAGGTCTTCTTCTTCGCGAATTGCTGCATAAACGTCGACGCCATTTTCCTTCTCCGATTCAATCAATGCAGAGATTTCAAAACTGACAGTGATTAAATTTGAATTTCAGCTTCGCATTTGGGGAGTTAAACCCTAGAAGGGAAGAGTGGAAGTGGAAGTGAGGTTTGGAAATGGGGAGGTGTGTTTCCGGTAATTCAGTTTTTGGGCTGAACGGATGGGCTTTTTGGGAGTAGAATGGGCTTTTAGAAGCTATTTTGTAATGAACACCCAATAATTAGTACTCCCTCCGTCCCGCGAGTCTTGACACGTTTGAGTTCGGCACGGGAATTAAGGAGTTATAGATTAATGTTTTAAGTGTGTAATTAATAAAATATAAAATTGATAAAGTAGGAGAGAGAAGGTAATAAAAGTGATAAAGTAGGAGAGAGAATATAATAAATGTGATAAAGTAGGAGAGAGAATGTAATAATTATTGACAAAAAAGGAAACGTGTCAAGATTCGTGGGACGACCCAAAAAGGAAAACGTGTCAAGATTCGTAGAACGAAGGGAGTATAGTGTAATAATCCTAAAAGAATCAAACAACTCATTGTTTTCCCAATAAAATATGGTTATTGTCCCATATTGCAATAAAATTAAATTCAAGACATATTTTAATCATTAAACGGATTTGACGAATTTAATCTCAAATGTTGGATTTTTATGAAATGAAGGGATTAGATTACTTCTTACTTCTTATTCTTATAAGAGTTTTTCCATAGAAGCAAGCTCTATATATATTGATAATAAGTGTGTAATATATATTCAATGCAACAACAATATTATATACAATGATTAATTATAAAATAGTAAAATTTAAAGTGCAAATTAAGCACCCGTGACTATCATGTCATATAATAATATAATATAAGCACGAAAGTTCAACAACTCAAAAATTAGTGTGTTAAGTTTAATTTTGACTTATGAAAATTCAAAATTTACCTAAACCACAACTCAACAAATAGTTCATATCCAAACTCGATTGATAGTCCCTAAACCCTACATTACGAACCTATATATAAACTCACCTACTACGGTTTTATTTTACTAACCACCACCAAAAAAATCTCAAACAAATTTAATAATATAATATATATATGATAAAATAATACTCCCTTCGTCCATGAAAGAACTTCCAACTTTTTCTTTTTGAGACGCCTACAAAAAAACTTTATATCTATTTTCGAACTATATTTTACCACTTATAAATATCTCATTTATTTTTATTTTTCACATTTTCACCAATTTTAAATACTAATTAAAATATATTTTCACTATTTTTAATACATTCAACATTATTTTTCTTCAAACTCGTATCACTTCCTCCTAAGAAATTTTTTCGTGGACAAAAAATATATTTTTATTTTGTATCTTGGTTCATTATATTACAAGAAATATTTAATGATAGTATAGCACTATAAGATTGGACTATGAGATAAAAGAAACATTAATTAATATCGGATTGTAGATTACATTTAAATCCCTAAAATCTAAATATCACCAAACCCTCTGCCTAAAATCCGCCGAAATCGCATTGGTTTTGTAAAACCTTAAACGATGCACCCAGCCACCGACCAAAGACATGCACGCACATAAATCATACGTCTCAGAAACCAACACGTGTCCCCTTTGATTTTGGAATGGACGGCTGCGATCGCTCGCGTTTCTCGCGGCCTACCCGCCAACTCTTTTAACGTTTCCGTTTCCCACTTTGATAACGATAAAACGGCGGCGTTTCGGCGTTGTTGGAAAACAGTTATAGAACTTCATATCTTATATTCTATCTAATTCTAATTTACCGCTGGGAATCTGATTGCTTCGCTTCGAATTCAAAGGTTGGCTATACAAATTCCACACGCCTTTTTTTCTTTAATTTCAACATCGATTTTAAACGTGTGGGAAATCTTTATTATTTCTTTGTTTCTTCTTGATCAAACGGTAATTTTTTCTGTATTGTTGTGGTTGTGGGTTTAAGGTTTTTTCAACAGTTTGTGATTGAAGTTAATCTTGCTCGTGTTTGGTTGTTAAGGATTGGATTTTTTTTGTATGGGTTTGCGATTCTTTGTTTAGAGGATGAGAATCAAGATAAATTGATATTGGGATATGTAAAATTGTGTGTCATCGTTCTGAATTTCTGCTTATTCCAATGGGGGATTGTTGATATGAAAAATAGAGAAGCTATGACATATGTTTTCAGAGATTGACGCGGGATTGTGATCGAACTTGTTAGTGTTCATGCGGCTCATGTAATATCCTTTGTCCATTTGATAAGAGGATCATGGATGGTGATATATGGTTGCTGAGTTCTCTCCAGTGCTCAAACCATTTGCAATCTTTGATAACTTATAAGGAACTTTATATTACGCAGTCGAGTGCAGCTAGGGAGGGTTTATTGAATTTTCGAACATTAAAAACAGGGGTGGACGCATATAACATGCTTAGTGGGCTATATTTTCTACATTTTGAGCCCCCCTGGTTAAGATGCTGGTTTATTGTCGGTCGAGACTTATCCTTGTTGAAGTTGGATCGTCTGGTCATCTATGTGGGTAGTTATCATAATGAATTGAAGCTTTATCTCGTAGTGCTTGCATGATTCTAGAAAGACGGCTATATTTGGTGATATGTTGGGTATGTGCTTCTGATCTTATTCCTATGTTCTAGAACATTCTTTTTCCATGGCATCATATGTACAAGACCATGGATTCACGTACGCAAGCTAAGCTTTGAGCATCACTTGAGTAGTGAACTTAAACTCAGGGTATCTTTATTTTCGAAGAGAAAATTCAAAGATGCGCTTTGTTCCATTCAGGCTTTGAGAAAGGATGATATCAGGTTCATGTGAAGTGAACCGTTATCTCTTTTCCTTTGATGATCATTTTGTGGAGTAAGATGCATTCTAGAGTTGCTATGTATACATATTAATTATCATTTATTCTTTCTGATTTGTGTGATTGTGGTTATACAATCTAATATGATGATGTGGTATGGGTGATTTATGTATTCTGAACTGGAGCTGCATTCTTTTTTCCAGCAAAAAGGCCAGGCTTAACTAACTCATCGATCTACACAAGATACTCTTTTCGGGAAACATCTTGTCAAACTTCAGCAAAACCCTCTAGAAATTTTATGAGAATTATGTATGATCTAGATCCCGATGTTGTACGATGGGGTCTTCACCTCATAGATGTTTGCTCATTAGGAAACAATGGCTCTCCACCAGCTGTGACATGTTATGTGGAGGACAAATCGACGACTGATACATTGAAGGTGGGCTTTTGTACTACAGTGGAATCTGTAGTGGAGAATGATAAGGCAATTGCTCAAGCTCTTCAGGAAGAGTTGTCAAGACTTGATGCTGCACCTGGAGGATCTGTATCTTCTGGAGAACAACATCAGAAAGAATCGATTCTTGCTCAGAATTGGCTCGGACCTTCAGGAAGGCACTTCAGCTCTGGTAGGGGAAAACTCTGATATTATGTTTCCTAGAATTGTATTTCTTTTTCTCTGTTATTAACCTTAGTTAACTGCCGGCAGAGTGGCAGGATACCTTACCGGAGATTGAAAATGATTCAGTTATCGATGGTGAATTGGGGAAAAGGCTGAACCAGTTGGTTCCAATTCCTGTAAGTTAGCATAATTCGCTCTGAATAAGAAGATGGTTTTCCTCTTTTACATTTTACCACTGGCAGAGTGTTCAAAGGGATGATGTATTGACCTTATGTTTTTCTTTGTGCTTGTCACCATTACAGCATGTTCCTAAAATCAACGGTGAGATACCCTCCGTTGATGAAGCTACGTCAGACCATCAAAGGCTTTTGGATAGGTTTTATCTGCAAAGTTCCCACTTGCCTTCTTTTATACACTGTTCACGTCGTTGCGTATTTTCAGTAATGTCTGTTTCTCTTGTGCAATGTGATACCTTTAGAGTAATTAGTGCCTAACTTTTACGATTATACCATTTCAACATAATCTTGTGATGCTGGAGCTCTCTTAGAGTCAATACATATCATGCTTAAGCAAAACATAATTTGAAATCGTTGGATTTCACAATATGTGCAGTAAACCACTCCCATGTGCTACAGTTCTAATTTGTGCATTTTTTGTTGTCTGTATCAGATTGCAATTATATGAGTTGGTTGAACTCAAGATTTCAGGAGACGGAAACTGTCAGGTTGATCATTTTTAATATCTCGCACCATCCTGTAGTCGATAATATATGGCGTGCTTTGAGTTAAGACATTGTTGTCTTCTCGTATGTCAAAATCAAATTGTTGTTGGTGGTATCTTCACGTATAATATTATTCTTGATTATAACTCTTGTTGCTAGTTATCTTATTAGGCTTCATAGTCTTCTCATAACCGTAGCAAGCCTTTCGTTTTCTTCTGCAGTTCCGTTCGTTATCTGATCAAATATATCGGACCTCAGAGTGTCACAAATTTGTAAGAGAACAAGTAGTCAACCAGGTTTGTTTGCCAATTTAATCAGAGTTGCGGTCCTTCCCTTGAAACCGTATTTACTATAACAGCCTTACTTATTATCTGCAAACTTTCAGCTGAAGTTACGACCGGACTTGTATGAAAATTATGTCCCAATGGCTTATGGTGATTACATAAAGAAAATGAGCAAGTAGAGTACCCTTCTGACCTAGTATACTCTAATTTTTCTGTTAGCTCGTATGCTGCCACATCTGTTGCCACTCGTTTAATCAACTTTGCATGATTGCAGGAACGGGGAATGGGGTGATCACGTCACATTGCAGGCTGCTGCAGATTGGGTATATGCTCATTTCTTTTGCTTCCATATGCAGTGTTCTTGCATCGTTCTATCCAAATAAAAGTGTAACCGTCATATTTTGTGGCAGTTTGGAATAAAAATGTTCGTCGTTACATCATTTAAGGATACATGCTACATCGAGATCCTTCCACAAACTGAACAGAAGTCTAATAGAAGTAAGCTCTGCTTCAGTTCTTTAACTTATATTTACACATTTCGTTTCGCTTCTCCCCCAACAAATTCAGCTAAACTTTACTCGTTTGCTAGGCCGTTGTATAAACAATGTGCTCCTGCATCATCTTTGACTTATATTATATATATCCTCTGTTCTAAATGCAGCTATATTCTTGAGCTTCTGGGCTGAGGTCCACTATAACTCGATATATCCATTAGGAGGTAAATATTTACTCAACGCGCCTTGAAATTTAGTAGTTTTCTCTACCATCCATCACTGTTTAAAACACGTCTTGGAACGAGCAATGCCCTTATCGCCATCCATTTCTTGCCTGTAGAATTGCCTGAGATAGAGAGCAAGAAAAAGAAGCGATGGTGGTGGTGAATGGTGATCGTTTTTAGCATGCAGACACGCAGTCTTCGACTCCCCCTTCTTTAGCTGCTGCGTCTCTGCTTTAGCTGTGTATAGCAATTTTGATGGCACATTTGATTCTCTATTCTTTCATTGTTACTTGGTAGTGTAGATATGTATCATCATTTTAGATTGTAATTAGATTTTTAGGAATCCTTTTTCTCTTGATTGAGGTTTCCATCTGTATAGAAATAAATCTTCACGCAGATATGCGTGTTTGTCTCATTTTCTTATTTCATCATTATATCTCACATGTAGATATTGAATATATAAGTGGACTTTATGATAAAGTGAAATATGAAATGAAATATTGAAGGCTTGTAGGTTGTTATGTTGTTATTAAAAGATTTCTCGATCTAAAAAATATAGTGGAAAATAAACCTACATTTTTTTAAGGAAAATGTAATTCTATTAAACTACTCACCCTTACTATGATAGTTTTATTCAAATAAAATAAACTTACAAAAAAAAAAAAATCTAAAAGGTGGTGAAAAACATATTTACTGAAGAAGACTGCAAAAATTCCTCATAAGAAAAAGTGCCTCTATCTAAATAATGTGACTCTATCACACTACACATAAAATTATCAACAAAATGTACACCATCAAAAACAGCTTATTATCGGCTCGATCATGAGCAAAACAAACCTATACACAATCAAGAAACAAAAAATGCAGGCTTATTATGGAGCTCCACGTATAGCAGAAACCTACGTTACACTACCTCGTTCCTCCCGACTAGAAAGCCTCGTTCGGACCGTGCTCAAACCCGGTCCTCGTATGTACAAAGCTCAGTTGTTCTGCTTGGATGATGAGGAGTGCCCAATGTGCCTTTCTGCAGTAAATGACATTTTTTTTGAAACTGTTGTTAGAGTTTGAATGATTTTGAGATGGAGAGGTGATGCAGCGAAAGGGTTATGTTTAGGTTTACCTCCGGCTGCAACAAGCTTTTCTACGCGTGATACAATGTGCTTGCCGTAAGTGTACCTCTTGAGTGCACTCAAGTGGACCTTGATGCGGGAGAGGATGAGTTCGCGACTCTTGTCATCGCATGTCTCAAGCACCTTCTGCACGACGTAGTTTCCGAAGGGATCTTTCATCATAGCCTGAAAATTTGTAGTTTCAAAGAAGATTAGACAGACGAATTCAACAACCAAAAATTGCCTCCATATGAGGAACTTAGGCTAGTTACAGAAAGCATGGCTACCTGCAACGGCTCGTTCTCTTCTGTTGAACCGAGTATCTCGTTCACCAAGAGCTTCCGCTCCTCCGGGCCACCAAAAGTCAAGCATTTCTCAACGACGTTAGAGGCGAATTTCTGCTGACTCATCTTCACGATTTGTCCGGCCAGCTTGCTGATTATTGTAGCCCGTTCGTGGGGCTTACCGTGCTCCACGACATGCTGCAGAAACGGAAATTTGAACGAAGCCATTGCTTAAAATTAAGCCGGCTCGCAAAGGCGATAGGGCAGGTAGTTTTTTCGAGTACCTGAATGACATAGTTTCCGTATTGATCTTGAGCTAGCTTACAGACGGAGCTCATTATTTCATCCATGATCTTCTGTTGAGTCTTTGGATCATCGCAGTGCTCGAGAACTCTCTGCTACCCGTCGAAAAAGAAGTGTGTGTGTGTGTGTAAGCCGATTTCCCTGAGAAATGAGACGAAGCAGAGATCGAACGAACGTGTTCTAACCTGAATCACTCGACAGCCGTAAGGGTGCGTGGACAGAGTCACGACTTGCCCCAAGAACGACGAAATTATGAAACGAATGCGATCTTGAGGGATGCACTCGATGCACTTTTGTATTACGTGGTTGCCATTTTGATCATGAACGCATTTCATCACCGAACCATCGAGCTCGGCTGCCATCTTTGCGCCCGTGTCGATATCAACCACTTCCAATGCCTATGATAAAAATGCATAACTTAAAACAGAGGGAAAAAAGGAAAAAACACTTCAACACAATCGGGGTATAAATCACTTTCTAGACCAAGGTATGCACGTTTTCTAAAAATGTCTCACACTTTCGGAATGAAGATTATAGAATCCAATAAATTGACTTTGTTTTCAAATATAGGACGGGCCCACTTTTCCGGTTTCAAGAAGTCGGGTTGGCAACCGGAAATCTGCATAAAGGATTAACTTCTAGTGGGTTGACTTCCACGTATATTTCCGATTGCCAACACGACTTCAAGTGGGGTCCGATCTATGTTGAAAAGTGTTGGATACTTATGATAAAACACGCACACTTTGGGCTAGAAAATGATATTTACCCTAATCATCGTGACATTCTTGGTATAAAACGATTCTATTTGAGAATAATTTTCTCATCCACCTACATAAAATTGAAGTCCACTGCAATGTTTTGTAACAAAATGGATCCTTCATTTCCTTCCTACTTATTTATGTTATCTCATTTATCCATTTCAAGATGAAGAGTATATATATATCTTGCATTTCATATGCTCATACATGCTAAATTAGATGCCTACCACCATAACGCGATATAGAGAGACAAAGCTGAAGAAACGAACCTTCTGTATAACTCGGCAGCCATACATCTGCAGAGTGAGAGGCAATACATGACCAATGAGATGCCTCGCCAACTCTTTCCGATGACCTTCAATCCCGTGCTCAAAGAACTGTAGTTCAAGCAAACTGATCATCACACTATTAAATCATTTTGATTAGTGTTTCATGTGAATTATTACCTTTTGTACGACGTAATTCCCAAAAACATCGATCATTAAACCAAGAGCATTAGGAAGGATTTCTGCAAGTATCTTTGTCTTTTCTTCGACTGTAGCTGTCTCCAGCTTCTGCTGAATGAAGCGACTCCCAAACTGATCCGTACTGAATAGACAACGACGTAGAGATCAAACCATGAGCCTAGAATAATGTCTTAATTGAAGGTCAAGCTAAAACTGTTACAAGTAACAGCTGGAGCTCGTTCGTACCTGAACTCAACGACATGACCAAGAATGTCTGAGAGCTCCAACGACTTCATCTTGTTGTTTTTAAGCATCTCCAGCAAGGACTCAAATCTTCCTTTGGCTTTGCTTCCACTCTGTGGATGCAAGGAACCGGTGCTTTCCCCCTTGAGACTCTCCAAAGACGGCTGCATTTGAGCACATTTCTCGTTCGGGATCATAGAACTCCTTGAACCATCTCGTGAACTCAACAACGGGTTGCCTTGAAAAGAAGCAACATAGGGACTAAATCCAGGATTTCCGTGGTACTGATGATGATTAACGGTACCGGGCTTCTGTAACATCTGTGACTGATACTGCTGTGCCTGTTGCAGAAGCAACACCTCGAGATAAGCTTTCTCCAAAGACTGAAAATTATCATGGCCATGGGAGCCAACAAAGTGTAGTCCTTGAGAAGAATTTCCAGCAGCACGAGCCGAATCTTTCCCATGATTCGACATTTTCTGAATGTACTGAACTTGATGTGGATCCATGACGGGGATATGGAACCCCGGCGGGTAGTTAGGTCTCAAGATTTGCCCATCTCCATTGCCACCAGCCATGAGTGAACCTATAGAAATGCTTGAACCCGTTTTTTCAATTCTATCATGAACTATATCGACTTTAAGCAAATAATCTGCAGACTACATGGAACCATTCAAAGGATAAATTCTCCGATACCTAAAAGTTGAGAGGGATCTTCGTGAATTCGACGTGGAAACACATATGTAAAAAATGAATCTTTAACATGCTATGTCAGCTCAATTTTTCAACTTAAAATTTTGAGTCTCAAAACGACATCGTTTTGAACTTACGCGGCACTAAAAGAATTTCATCTTTACACATGTATTTCATGTCAGCTACATCCAATTCACGACGATCCTACTCACCTGTCACATACCAAAAGATTTGTCTAGTTTCCTGCAGCTTGGGTATTAATTGGTCGAAGTCGACAGTTCAGGATAGAATTGAAAAGAAATGGTTAATAGTTTAGGATATATTCGAGTATTTTCTGTCAAGATATAACAACATATATGATCAAAGATTGTTACCTATTATCCCATCATGTTTCTGCTCAACTGCATATGCACCATTCCTCTGATTAGGAAAATTATTGCTCTGCATTTGATTCTTTAGATCTTCCAGCCTTGCAAAATCAGATAGGCTGTGCTGATGTTGAGACTGGAGATTAGTAGTCGAAGACGTCCTTCTCGGAAAACCTACACGCTCGTTCCCCGTTGGTTTCGAAACACTAGTCCCCCTGGTTAGTCCATTACTCCTTGCTAAATTCACATAGTTCATGTTACTGACCATGTTTTCGACTCTAGCATTGTCGCTATAATGCTGCTGCTGCTGCTGCCCTGTCGGATTTGTCCCCATCTGCAGTGAAGACTGTGAACTACTCTCAGCAGGAAGCTGGCCTCTGGACATGGACATATTCAATCCAGAGAGAGAAGAGGCGATGTCAGCTATCTCGAAGATGCCAGACGAAGGAACCAGCGATGCAGAGCTCAGGTTTTCGACAAGATGAACTCCATTGCCAAGCGCCACAAGAGCAGAAACCGGGGGCCTGCTGCTAGTTAAGGATGACACGTTCACACAAGATGCCAAGGAGCTCGGATTGCTGCGAGTGTTGGATAAGCCTGTAAGAGTTTTTTCGGGGTGTAAGGCTTCAAATGGTTCTGCTGCATTAGAATTGGGTAAAGTATCTGCAACATCAGCAACCGAACTCTGGCTAGCAGGGCGCGAGAGATGCGATTTCGTAGGCTGGCCACACCCTTCCTGGACAAAGCCAAAAATAAACTCATAAAGATATGATTTTTCTATGTTAGTACACATAGAGAAAATTCAACATGGCATTTGAAGGCTACCAAACAGAAACTCTAGATTTGCAATATTTTCACTACTCATCTATAATCAAAGAATTCTATGCAGAAGGATTCTTTGGAAAATTATTTGAAATATTAAGAATATTCTATTCTGTAACACCATAAGCTTTTAAATCATGTTGTTATCAAGTGTTCGGCCGTACATAGCCAACTGAGAGATGAGAATGGTCATTGAATAGATTAACTACATGTGTGGATAGGTGAAGAATAGTTTAGAAAGAAAAGTCTAAAGAACTAATCACAATCATCAAATAATCAACTGACAATGGATTAGTATAAGTTCAATGCCTTCTTGTAGTGATGAAGTAAAATAGAAAGACATGTTGCTACTTAGGCACTAAACACACACATATACAAAATTACGTTATAGAATATCATAACTCCATTTTAATCCCATTCACAAACTAAATTTAACATCAATTCCCTCGAAAACATATGCAAGATTAACCTTACATACACACTCTTTTATCTACATAAGTTTCCTTCGATATATAATTATGAAATAGAGGACAAGACAACAAAGAAAACCTGGAGTATATCTGCAAAGCTCTTCCTTCTAACTCCCATTCCAGAACTCGACGCCCCCATCATACCTTTGTCTAACGACTCAGTAGAGTTTTTCCTCGACATATTCCTGAGGGCCGCCTTCCTCAGCTCGATCATTTCATCTTCTGCTTTCTTCACAGACAAACCGACTGGCATTGAGTAGAGCAGAACCCCACTCCCACCGCCATTGTCAACCACATTTCTACCCGCGGCCCTGACCCTCTGTGCAACGCGCCAGTCCTCCTTCGACAACAGAGGTGGAGGCAGCCTAGGGTTGAAGTTTTGATGTGAATAATAGTACTCCAAATATGCAGGGTGGGATCTTATTTCCTCTTCGGTCAATACGCCTATGCTATCAACACTACCACTGCTACTACCACCAGCGGCGTCGAGCTTCACGAAATTGGGATGCCTAAGCAGACTCCCTGCAGCAAGCAAAGCACCCTCCACTGAGGGAGGGGCACTGCCGCTTCTATTTATCTCCAAACTCCTTTCTCTCTCAACAATCAAACCTCGATTTCGCTGCTGATGTAGCAACAATGCTTCAAGCTCACTCTCTAAGCTAGCATTGATGTCTAATTTCTCATTCGAACTCGATCCTCTCATCATGATACTACAATGTCTAAATCCCTAACCCACAATTCAATTTCACATTGGATGGAACAACAACAAATCACTTCTCAATTTTCTGCACAATTAAACAGCAGAAATGAAATCAGACCTAATTCGAACCGAATTCAAAATCATGCAAACCATATCGCACACCATCAACCGAAATCTTTGAAATGTTGATGAACAATCGCAAATTCCATTTTAGAACAAAATCGATCTTGAGTGGCGACGAACACATCAAACTTCATTTATCACATTAAATCAAGAATTAACAGAATGTAGAAGGGCGGGCATCATTCATGCATGCAGAAAATTAACAAACTTACGAAAATGAATCATTGATGTTAAGGAGATGGGGTTGTTTAAGATCGAAAAGGGTATCTGAAATCATTCGTGGATCAGTTGTTTGACGTGTGGAATTCGGAAATGTTTGCAGCGTACAAGGTGGAGATTTTGCGAAACTGGAATGAAAGAGAATAAGCCAAATTATGATGTTAGTTCAAATTATTGATATTTTTTTTGGTTAATTACTCAAATTATGAGATTATTCATTTAGAAAAAGAAAAAAGAAAATAAATCATGAGATTATTTACTTGCATGAAAATGTGCGACAAGTGAGACAGATTTAGGTATACATATACCACGTGGCAATCTCTATTTATAAATTTTTATCATGAGCTTATTATACTCCCTATTTCAACTTGTTCTATTACAAATATCTCATTTATTTTTTTGGTAATATATATTATCTTTCTATATCTAATACTCCATTCGTCCTATGAAGCAAGACCAAGTTCTTTTCGACACGGGAATTAAGAAATTGATATTTTGTGTGTTAAATGTGGTGGGTGAAAAAGTGAATAAAGAGTAAATTTTTTGCTACTTTTAAAAACTGATTTTGCTTCGTGGGATAGACCAAAAAGGAAACTTGGTCTTGCTTTATAGGACGGAAGAAGTATTTAAATAATTTTTATCAATCCACTTTATCTACTAATTACACATTTTTAATCTTTGTGTCCAAAAATAATGGACACATGGATTTTTTTTTTTTTTTTTTTGAGAACGAGATTATTATACTTTTTGTGAAGATTCCATTGCATCTTTTAGATGTTATGTGCGGAAATTCGATTTTAAACATTATGTGTATTATCAATAATACTTTTACGTCCATGTGATTTGATTAGAGAATTAACAAATTCTTATAATATCAAATTGCATTAAACGATTTTTATTTATCTATGTAATTTATTTAAAAATTTGCATTAAATATTTTGGTTAACTAATCGATATGAATAGTAATGATTAAGTTAAATATTATTGGAACCTCAAGATTAAATGCATCAGACAAACAAAAGTTGCATGGGAGACTCTAACATTGAAGGATAGTGAAATAGTACATACAATGAAAGTTCAAAATTTTATTTATCTATTGATAACTTTATATATATATATATATATATATATATATATATATATATATATATATATATATATACACTAGTATATGCTCATTCGTGCGATGCACGACAAACATCGAAATTAAATGATAAATTTAAATAATAAATAAATAAATAAAATAATATAAAAAATACAAAATATGTTTTAAAATAAATTATAATAATTCACATCAATTACTCAATAAAATTGTGAATTTAAAAATATAAATTTTCAATTTATACAAAGTGTAATGACATTATATTTATTAAATAAATTTAAAAATGATTCGATAATGAAAATTTGCATCATGCATATTATTATATAGTATTATTAATCATAATAAATATTTTTCACATATAAACATAAATAAAAAGTCGTAAATTTTTAATGAGGAGATAGAAAATAAAATATTTTAAATTTTTCATAACTTATTCATTTTAAATTCATTTTTGATAATTTTTATACTATATTAAATTTAAGATACATATTGATTTTTTTTCATGAATCAAATTTGATGATGTTTAGAAAAATAATTAAATTATAAAAAAATAAAAAATATAGTAAAAATTTTGGTGAAAGAAGAGAGAGAAAAAGAGAAGGAAAACATGGAGGGAAAAAACTCCTCTTTTATATATTATATAGATTTGTTGCTTTTCGATTTATATTTCTACTAGATTATAAAGCAAAAATGTAAAATATCTTGTTGGGTGTCAACGGCTTTTTCTTTTCTTTCTAGAAATAATACAAAGTAACATTGATCAGTAACAGCTAATTCAAATCAACATTAGCTGCACCCTAAAAGACTCAGTGATGGCCACTTCTAGCCATCACTTTCACAGTCGAACCGAGTCGAGCCGAATACAACTAATTCAACACAGAAACAGATAAAAGAAATGGAAAAAAGGGGATCCTTGAAAATCGATTTACAAACTATTTTCATTTTCTATAATTTCTCGAACCTCGTTTACTACCAAGTAGGCCTTATGGCTTCCGATCACCTCCGCCTGCTTCTTGCCATCCCTCCATAGCTGCAAAATGAACGCAGATATAAGTTTGCAGACAAACCCCGGGCATTGTGACCTTAAAGATGCGTCGTCTTGTAAAATGTAACATGGAACGAGCTTTACCTGTATCGTGGGCATCTTCTGCGCGTATTTTGCATTTCAAAAGAGAGGAGGAAACATGAAAAGAGTGTAAATGAGTGTCAATAAGGATTCTATTAAGTATGTTAATGAGGGATAGTCGGAAACTGAGGTGAGCTTACGGTAACTTCAGCACGAACGACGAGCTTATGGGGAACACTGTTCACATCAACTGAGTAGAATCTTATTCTGCATGAATTAAGTGATGAAAAAGAAATGAATTCAGACTTTACTGCAAGAATTATTTGAGCATTGCAGAGAAAGAAATGTCGTACAAACCCTGCTAGCTAACCTTGGATAATAATCGGCTGCTAGTTTTTCGAGTTTTGGTTTCAAATAGATGCATTTCCTGCACCAGCTCGCCATCCTACATATCCAAATACTTCATATTCTCAGCCTAACCATGCATAAATAAATAAACACAAGAAAGTGAGTATGTGAAGGATGGAGACGTGTGCAAAAATTTACAACATAGACAACAATCGATAAAAGTGACAGTACCAAGCAGGAATGATAACATGGGACACTCATGAACTACTGAATCCACTAATCAAATAATAAATCTTTGAGATTTTTTTCTTGTTCACTATTTCTTTTCCCCTCCCATGTGTATGTAGTTATTCCTTTTTCTTTCTTTTTTTCCCCCTTTGTTGTCCGTCTATTTTTCCTTCTTCTTCTTCTTTCTCATCCATAACACTGCTACCACCACCTCTTTCCAGAATCCCCATGGCTTCTGAAATTGAGAGTAGATGATGGGTTAGGGCCCTTACACAAGCATCACTAACGACAATTGGTGGTGCGGCGACGGCTTAAACATTGGATTACTACAACAAGGATAATATCCAAGTGGAGATATGGATAGGCTGTATGGCTAAGACAATAATATTGGTATTAATGCAGAATACACAACCTCTTTCATCATTTCCTTGGGATGAGATTACTTTCAACGTCCACTAATTCCCAAATCACTCTCTTAGGAACTTCAAAAATCCTCTAAAGTACATGCTATTCCGCAACTATAGTTTGAACAGGTTAATCATTGCTGTTGCACCAGTCTAAAAATTCAACTATGCTTGAATGTAGACGACGCACTCTCGAGTAACCGGCCTCTACCACATATAAGCATGCCATAAACGCGTAGAGGTTTAAGCAGCTTTTCAGGACAATTTTTTGCAAGGCATTTTCAGAAATAACATTCTTGAACACATAATACTTTATGCTATAAGCCTACATATGCTTAAAGATTATTTAGTTTCTACTGAGGGATTCTGAAGAGGTTTTCTAGTTATCTTCTTATCCTTATACTATTAAAGAGGACAGGTGAACACTGCATAAAGTAAAAGGTTTCCTTTTTTGGAGCATTTACGTTGCTTCCTCTTTCCGTGCGAATTCTCCTTCCTACCTCCTTCCTACCTCTCTCCCCTACTACACCTTGAAAAACAAACACAGCACTTAAACCAACTCATTCCCACCTTTTTCACCAGCATCTAACACGTACAAGTTCAACTTACTCGCACAAACAAAAACTCCATCTTCATCATCAGGAAACTATAAGCTTCAAACTAGTATTGCCAATCACAGTTGTAACTTTGCATTAAAAGAATTAGAAGTTTATGGTCTTATGAATCCAAGAAAGGATAGCTATTTTACACTTGGAGTTCTATTTACAATCAAATGAATCATAAAACAGCTATGAGAATAACATTCTTCGGGCACTATTCGCCAACGTTTAACCTAAGAAGAAACACACTCTTCATATACCCTACATTATCTCATCCAACTCAATTCCAACAACTCTTGAAGACCAAACGAAAACCTCAAAGCACCAATTGTTCAAACATCAAAACCATATTGACATAGCTACAAAAATAGCTATACAATGAACAAACTATGCACTCGAAGAAAAGGCAAATAGCTATATGTCAACATACATCGCCGATCAATAATGAAACATAGCAATCAAAGGGGGGGGGGGGGGGGGGGAAATCACCAATCAATACAGAAAGACAGAGAGCTACCATAAAATGACGACGGATTCCGCGAGCTGTTGGGACTCGGCGACGACGCGATCGAATTGGGCTTCGCCGGAAATGGGCACCAATTCCATCGAAAGCGGCGAATTCTCGAGACTCCGTTGAGCAATCGGTCCGCTTTCATCAGAACTACTGCTTATTACCAATTTCCGGCCCTTCATCTGATGAAAACTGCTGTTGTTCCGAGAAACGGGATTCGCGTCGCCATTTAAGAAACTGAATTTTCTGCTCGAATTAATGAAACGGCACGGGTTATGCGACGGCGGAATTCTTGAATACCGGGTTTTGACTGACGGCAAGATTTCCATGAGAGTGATCAATGCTTGATTTTGAAGGTGTGTGTGTTTTGGTGATGAATGCGAAGAAGCTCGGAGCTGAAATACTTTGACGGAGAGAATCAGGAACGATCGGAATTGAATTTGTTTACTCTTTTCGACTTTTCTTGTTTGATTTTTCCTCGATTTTTGAGTTGCGTGGGAACTTGGAAATGTACCTAACTCTTCAACTCAATTATGAACAAATTTATCTTTGAATTGACATCTCATTTTTTATCTTCATAAAGATTACAGTATTTTTTTTCTGCCTAATTTTTATCTCCCTCAATGAAAGCTCATTTGGGTTGATTAATTATGGAGCACCCGTTGATTGAGAACTGAAAAATCGAATTCAATAAATGTGTTAAACTTTTACCTAATTAAAAAAAAATTCTATTTCTAAATACATAAATTTTTTACTCCCTCCGTCCGCCAAAAGTAGACTACTTTGGTTGGGCACGAGATTTAATAAAATTGGTGATAATTTTGATGTAGTGGAGAAATGATCCCACCACTTTATGGGATGTGTGGTTGAGATTGAATTTAGGGTGGGTTTTATTGTAAATAAAGAGTGTTTGTAAGGATAAAATATTAAAGTGGGTGGTGGGACCATTTCCATAAAAGGAAAGTGGTCTACTCTTTGCGGACGCCAAATATAGTAAAAATGGTCTACTTTTGGCGGACGGAGGGAGTATTATTTTGATTTTTCATATAATTCAATTTTCAATGAATTATAATCATCACAACAAGTTAGAATAGTAAACTATTATCAATATGACCAGGGGGCTTAGCTCACCTAGCCACCGGATCCTCACTTTAGTGATGAGACTCGGGTTCGATTCCCATTGGAAGCGAATTTGGTGTTTGGAGAGATAAGGTCGGCTTGATGATTTCTTGGAGTGTATGGGGCACTTATCACTGAAGCCATTTTAGGTGTTCATATGGATAATTCCTTGAAACAAAATAACACTAAACATGTACTTTTACAGCACACATTGTCCAATTAAGTAGGCCAAGAATGGCAAATATGACAACAGATCCCATCAAAACTGTGAAAAATCACACACTAACAATTCCCAAAACAAGTGATGTTGACACAAAATGGCCTAAAAAAATGCTTGCTTGGCAATCTAGAGAGGGAGAGAGAAGCTGAATGCAGAAGAAAAGGAGGACATCTGCTAAAAACACACCATAACAGATTATGAGCTCAAATTCTGGGCAATCTGGGAGAGGGCTGAATAGGTGCCAACTGACGACGAAACCACGCCTACTCCGATCACCAGTATGCACATCGATCCCTGTAAAACGAAGCACCAAATACGAAGAAAAGATGCCATCAAGCTCAAAACATCGATTCAGTATGAAAAACATGTTCGTATGGATTTTTGCACGTGGTCAGTAACTAGCTTTAGGCGATCTCGTGACTGAAAGGCCTACAAAAACGCGTTATAACCGAGCCTTTTTAACGTAATACTTCAATAGTTAGCCTTACCTGAAACACGGAGACCTTCCCCTTCAAGATGCTCAAGTAGCACGCGCACGGAAGAATCAACGTCTGTGAAATCAAGTGAATTCGCGTTGTGAAATGGTGAAAGACACGAGGGGGTAGACGTTGTAGGAGGCGAGGAGTGAAGAGTACTTACTACTAGCATGGTGAGTAGAGAACCGATGAGCGCCATCACAAGACCTGTGTGACATAAAACGCGTAAAATATTAGGATAGATGAAAACACAAAAACTCGTGTAAGACTGTCTGACAGATCAAAATCACTCAAGACCGGTCCGAAAGGCGTATTTGGATCCGGGAAAACGGAGGCAAACACATAACACGAACAATGGACTTGAATGGACTAAAACGAGCAAGAACTAACCGAAGAAGGGGATGCTGAGGCCTACGATCAACGTAGATACCACCAATGCTGTCCTTATGAGGATTGAATACATATAAGACTTGGCGTGGCTAGACGGGATCAACTCTTCCAGACTCATCGCCACAGGAGACATGGTTAACGCATACGTGTTCATAGTTAAGGAAGAAATTGTTCCATCATTCAAACCTTAATCGTTTGTAAACTCTAGAGCTACATAATAGGATTGAATCGATGAACTCAAAATGAATGTGAAAAGGATATTTTGTAAATGGATTGACTACCTGCAAAAGAGCATATAAAAACTCTAGTAAACATACCATAAATAAGACTAGTACTATATATCTGTTCAATAGTTTGCAAGAGAAAGCTTGAATCAATAGGCAATCAAACATTTTATATATCCCTTCATTGAGATTTATTACAGTAACTGGAACTTAGAAAGAAGCATGAAGCTCACGAATCAAATGAAACAAAATACGAGATGGAAACGACGTGTTGAGAGAACTCCACATACCGTAGTCCACACAGCAATTTTAGACGCGAGTAAGTCCTGAGGCATGTTGAGAGTGAACTGTGATTGTGTCGATTCTCCAAACATCATGTATCCGAGAACAGCAACCGCACCATACATCACAGTGCAGATTGCAAAGCTGCAGCCACCATTTAGTCACGAGTTTAAGAAAATAGTGACAGAATCGTAGAAAACAGACATGAACGTCCTAGTCAAAATCGAGCATTTAGACAGACAAACAGAAGATGCATGTGTAGACAATGTTTTAGGGGGAAAAAAAAACTAAAATTCTGTGCACCTCGTGAGGAGAACGGTAGGGTACTGGCTCGGTTTGTCCATCGACGTATAAATATTGGGAAAAACAGCGTGCCCCGAGTAGCAATATCCGTAGAGACCAATAGCAACGGGCAGAGAAGAGAGGTTCAGAACTGTCCCTTTCGTCTGAAATCCCACTTCGTCTACTAAGCCAACCCAAAACAAGCAAGCGACTACTAGGATTGATGCAATAACTCCGCCAGCTGATAATGTCGAACAAACAGAGTGAATAAGGTCAGAACACAAAGGATGATGGAACAAGATGAAGTTTGTTGACATGACTAAACGACGGTGCTCACCAGAGATGTAACTGAGAATGCTCATATCTCGTAACCAAACAGTTGGAAGGACGGCCAAGGTGGCCATCACGGCGAAAAGATGGTGAGAGTTCAATTGGATGATTCCAAAGTTTATATGTGCATTCGGAAATAAAGACGACAAGTTATCACTCTCCAGAATAATGTACTCAACGCAGCAAGCCTGCAAAAATGTTAGAGGATTCTATCATGTATGGTTCACAGATACGCGAATCAAGCTAGACGTCGTGTAAAAGAAAAGTACGTCCTTGGAGTTGCCAGATGCACTTACATATAACTCCACGTACAAAACAATCTGCAGAACAAACATAACGGAGGATCAATGCCTGCAACGAGCACTCGCCATTTTCTCTTTAAGAAGTTCAGTTGAAGTAAGAGAATTCGAATATAGGGAAACTTACAGATATGGCAACACGGCCTATGGTACCGAATGCAGCCTGGCCAATGTCGGGGTACGTCTCAAGCCCAGGTGTACTGTCCAAGCAGAATCGCAGGAGGATTCCGGTGTAGTAAGAAAGTACAGCAAATATCAACAATATAGAGAGCCCGAGCCAGCCTCCTTCTCTGACAGCATAAGGAGTCGAAAGGATTCCAACTCCACATAGCACATTCATGCCTGAAATATAACAGCAGAATACATCTTGTCTGAAGCTGAAAACGAATTGGGATATCAAATCGAAGAATAAGATCTCTTCACATGTGAAATCTAGATAGTGATGGTTATGATCAAGTCAAAAAGTTCATTTAACAGGAAGATTGTGCACCAACAATTGGATAGCGAGCACCTACCATTTAGCACTGCTTGGCCGAATGAGCTATGGCGAGAAATCGGAAGCTCGTGTGAGACTGCTGGTTTACCATCAGGAGTTAGTTTCTTCAAACTAGGCTTCCTTGGAATAGGTGGAAGCAGGGAATGTGAACTGCGTCTTTCTTTAGGTTTCTCGGCCTCTGGTATAAGAGGCTTACTCAGAGTAGGTAATATCTCGGGAGTGTTTCTCCTTGTAAGGGATGACGAAAGAAACGAGCTGCTTAAGCGTGATAATGTAGGCGTCCCAAGAAAGTTGAGACTCGGAGATGGGACGCTACTGTATAGATCAATGGATTGCCTGTAACAAGTTTTGCAGCAGACTTAGCATGTGAAGGTAAATGCAGAAAAACATTTCAATAATTTTATCATAGATGCAATGCACATTCTTGCAGCTTATACACTATCGTCACATTTACATGCCGGTATCTAAGCCAAAAACCAGAACTTTCAAAAATCCATTTTAGATCATCACTACCAAACACCATAAACATAGCCTGTCTCAACATCTAAACATAGGTTTAAACACATACACGTCGCGTCTAGTTTGCAACATAGAACAGCTTTTCTTGATGAGAAGTGGTTCGAAAACCCCACAACTCTTAAACCAGAAACGAATCCGTCAGCAAGGATGATGGTAGAAACATTTACAGCTGCTTGGAGTTAAGTTCTTGAATAAGTGATTCAAACTTCTCTGTCTAAATTTACAGATAATAGCATACAATTTTTAACTGTGCTTTTAACTGCCATTTGATGAGCTTCCCTAAAAATGCTGAACTTCATCGAAAAATTCTTAATCGTGTGAAACTGGCTAGAAAAACAACCACTTAACAGGACCCTTTTTTCTCTCTAACTCACAAATTCAAGACTTTTGCTTCAATCACATCATGACTGCCTACTTTATTCTTGATTTCAAGTGAATAATTCTAGAAATGCTCAAAATCCAACAACAGAATTCAGCACCAACAGAGAGTTCAAGAGGGATTGAGGGAAAGCAACCTGTAACTTTGAGGCCAAGAGGGATTGAGGGAATTGGGCTTGCTTTGCTCCCCACTCGCATTATCGTTATCGTTGTCACTGCAGTAATTCGACGAATCAGAACCATTTCCAGCTTCATCATCATCATCATCATCAACTTTTCCAGACACCTCCTCCTCCTCCTCTTCCTCACTCTCTATGTAGAAGCTCTGCTCCGACACCGAGTTCTTCATTGTCTACTTCTCTCCCTCCAACCTCTTGAAAATCCAAATTCAAAACACAAGCATTCACACAAAGTTGAGGATGGTTTTAGAGACATTTACTCCACTGACAGCAGATCAGAAACAAACAAAAAAAAAACAGATCCATTGGCTCACACAACTGAAATTCACATCCACAAATTGAAAATGCATGTGAATATATACATGTGCAATTATTCACCAACAAACCATTAAAATATTGAGTGAGAAATTAATAATTCAACTATGGAAAAGGACAATATGCAGTTCCAAGGCTTATGAAACCCCATACTTTAAATGCTGGTGCACATAATAATGCAACCAAATCAAATCTCTTAGTATTTGCGATTCTAACAGAAAACACACTATTCACAATAGAATCAAGAATCTGTCTGCTTCAATATATCAAACAGGAAACTTAGCTCAGCCCATTCAAGAACTCAGCATGCACCCCAATATAGATAGTGTTTGAGAGAGAGAGGAGAGAGATTTCTAACCTTTGTATAGAATTGCAAAAGCTGCTGAAAAATTCTGCCTTTTTCTAACTGAATCTTGGGCCAAAAAAGGTATAGAAATTTTCTTTTATAAATGCGCGAGAAATAAATAAATAATTATTTTCTGCTGCGTATCTTCAAGAATCCACCATAGAATAAACTTCACCTCCTGACCTCACACACACACACACTCATAGGCACATGACACTGTCTCTCTCGGTGAACAGATAAAACAGCAAACATTCCTCTGTTTGCAGTAGTTGAAAAACAGTAGCTTTGAGATATATATAGATACATATGCACACATATATACATACATAACTGTGCATATATACTGTGTCCAATGATTTTCTTGTGTGTTTTTCGATCCAGAGGCCGTCAAGTGTAACGACAAGATTTAACAATTTGAGCCAATCATGGCAGTATTGAATCTTAAAATACTCTTTCATTATTCATATATAGTAATTATTTAATAAATATGTGTAATTATATACATTTGTATACAACAGATGCGTGACATGCGTCAATGAATCTATCAACTCTTACCTCCAAAAAAAAAAAGAAAAAAAAAGAGAGGAATCTATCCACTCTTTTGTGGTGAGTTTGGGATAAAAAAAATTCAAGGCTCGTAGTATAAAAATCTAATATGAATATCCCAAAATTCTTTATTCTATTTTACATACTCGAAAGGGAAAATATGGAGTACTTTTGACCTCAAATTTTTTTCCTTTTATAAAAAATAACTTGAAATAATTGAGAATTATTAAACTGCGATTTTATTAACAAAGGAAAAGAAAAAAGCCAAAGAAACCCTTGAGAGCACAGGAGAAGCAGACTAAGGGCCGAGCCTCGTTAAAACCTTTCTACGGAAAACCCATAGGGAAAGACCGTAGAAAGGAAAAAGAGTGCCCATAAAAAAAACGAAAAGAAGGGGGGCGAGAGCGGAGGGTTAATTTTCCGGAACTCCGGCCTAACCATCGTCCCCAAACCAACCCGGCTCTCACCCCGCAAAAAAAAACCAAACAGAGGCAACTTGTCGGTGAGACGCCGTCGCCAAGTAGCCCAGAAAGGAAAGCTATACTGCCGGTAAGATTCTGTCGCCGTTAGCTCGAACAAAGATTATTATTTAGAATAGTTAATTATCCATAAATTAATTGCAGAATACAACTTAATTGGTAAGATGATTTCTTTCCAAGTTCCAACTAAAACCACATATAAGTCAATATCTTATCGAAAATGCCCCGAATATATTTTCTAGCTTTGACATGCCAACGTGATTCGTTGTATGCAAAAGTGAGAACATAATTAAAATAATACTCTCTCCTTCAACGAAAAAACTTCCTATCTTTCCTTTTTGGGACGTCCATAAAAGAACTTCCTACCTATTTTTGGACTATACCCCACCACTTATAAGTTATAATCCTCTTACTTTTCACTTTTCACAACTCTCAATATTAATTATACACCTTTTGACCACTTTCAATACACTCAACTACTTTTTATCCACTCTCAATACACTCAACAATATTATTTCTTAAAATCCGTGCCACTCCCTCCTAGGAAGTTCTTTCATGGACGGAGGGAGTATGATCCAAACGTGAATGCTGGGTGTCGAGAGAGCCACTTTAAAAAAAAAAAAAAGATTAGTTACAATTCCGTCATTACATCCAGCAAACCATGTCGATATTTCGGTGTTAGAAAATGAATCTCGAGATATCTTTGATAAATTATTGATAGTTTGTGAAGAAACATTAGTAATTGAATATTTTAAAATGATATTTTTGGTAATTTGAGATATTTTTGAAAAAACAAAAATGATTTAGGATTTAAAATGATAATTTCCGAATGAAAAAATGTCGTGCAAATTTCTCCTAATGAAAGAGAATTAAACAATCTAGCAAGACTTAATTAGTAAAACCCTTCAATATTTAACATTTAATTCTTATTCTATGCATAGTCTTATTCCAAATTCATTGCACATCACATAATATATTTTGATCAAATAAGAAATAAATTTAGAGCACGACAAAAATAATATAACTGTACATGATTTGGATCCTAACTTGCGTCGAGTCAGCAGTTGCAACTTCCTTTCTATGACACCCCTCAACTCTTTAGAATTCTCAATTAGCGCCGCCATATTTTACAGTTGCATTAATATCTAAAATTATGGTAATTTGTTAAATGTTTTTAGAATTATATATATATATATATAGGAAATGGTCCGATGAGAATGAACAAATGTGGTGAGAAATAAGAATAAATTTCGAATGTTAGATTTTCAAATTTTATAGCTGATATTTATTTGAAGAGGACGAAATTTTACCTAGATTCAAATCGTGGAGAGAGCAATTTTTTTAATTAATTAATTGAATATTGTTATTCAATAACTTACTTATTTATTATTCTCATTTATCACAAAAAATAACATTCTGAGAAGCTAACCATATATATATATATGGACACTCATCGTCATAGGCTTTTTTGCAAATCTAATCGTGACAAATGGGCTTTTGTAATATTAGATTATAATTCAAGTAAAATTTAAATAGTATGAGATGATCAATAAATGATTAACTTTTTACGAAAATATTGGGCTAAGATATAATTTTTTACCTAATATTAACTTATAATTTATGAGTGGGTGTAAATTTCACATAAATTGGGGGTGGTTGCAACATTTTAAGTTAGGTGAAAAATTACAAAGTTGGGTTACGTCGCCTCATATTTCATCTCCCAAATCTTGAATCATGAGATGGACTATACAAGGATCTGTGTGTCCCTTCAAGCATGTGAAAAATATCAAATTAATTGGAACAATAGTGATAAATTAATATAATTGCAAGTAGGCTTTGGAAACACGTAAAAATTGTTTTTACCTCTCTTTTTTTTGCCTTTTTAAAATTAGCCGCAATTATAATGCGTATTGATTAATTTAATTGTTCTTTCGAGAGTTTAAAATATTAATATGGCACGTCATGTACTCTAGGAGCCATTATGTAAATAAATCACAATCACAATTTTGTTATAAATAAATAAATAAATTGAGATGCAAACCTAATGAACTGGAAACAGCTAAGAATCCAGGCATTATTTTATCCTATTTTACATAATATTAATAATTCAGATGATGTGTTCTTCAAAAGCTAAATGATAAACAAAGTGTGATTTTGTGGCTGAAAAAAAGTATGAACATTCAATCATTTTTTAGTTTATTTTTTTGAGATCCAATATATACCGGTATGGCATAATAATCATATATACATAGTTGTACTAAAAGACATAAATTATATGATCAAGATTAATATTTTTAAAACTTTTAATTATATTACTTTTTTTGCTGAATTATTAATTTTGTCTCATTGATTACTATTATGCAAGTTGATCCACATACACCTAGCTAGATATATTAATTTAGCCTAACTTTTGGACAAAAACATAGACCAATAGCATGGTAACAGTTTTGGAATCCCAATGGCCAGCATTAAAATAAGAATAAGAATAATAAATATCCTAAATACATTATGAGTTAATCCCTTCGTTTTTTATTAAGTGTCCCCAGTCGTCAAATACAAATACCAATAAAATAAGATATTTTACATTTGTAACCTTAGTAATTATCATAATAAATGCATATATACAATTAATTATTATATTCATACAAGTATTAAATAAGGATAAAATAGGAAAAATGTCATAAATATACTCTCAAATTTTGAAATGAAACACTTATTGAGAAACAAAAAAAATGAGTTAAATGAAACACTTATAAAAAAAAAGGGATGGAATATGCATTATGACAATAAAATAAGATAGAAATCAAAGAGCAGAAAGACAAACCATCGTACGAAATTTATTACAAAAATTCTTCCGACCAACTTGAAATGATAAGATATGGCAATTTATGAACGACAATTACTAATTATCAACAACTATTGAAAGATACTACAAGTTAGCTTAGACTATTTTCCACGTCTCACCTACTAATAATTGGACCAATAGATTTGACTTGGTCGAATTAATGAAGTTGAGATTATAGATTAAAATTTGTTGAAATTTCATATGCTATAAATTATAATTAACCCCCATAATTTGCTACTTTCACATAATTGGTAACTTTTATTTTGAATAAATAAATTTGTAAAGACAACATAACAGTAAATTTATAACTTGAAATATTTAATTTTAGACATTAATTTTGTTCTAATTTCAAGCCAATTTACGCACACAATGACTAATTTTGATCACGTTAGAGCATTCACAGCAGATCTCTAAAAAATAATCCTAATTTTAAATTTGAGCTAAAATAATAAAAAGTGAGATAAAATGATCATTCAACAGATCACCTATATTAAATTGGGCCCACAAAAAAGTTTACACCCCCTCAAATTTAATCCTAAATTTACACCCCCTTAAATCTAATCCTAAATTTATAAAATAGATAATGAAAAATAGGAGAGCTACTGTGTGCAATTGTAAAATGTGGATTAAAAATAATTTAGGAAAGACTTTAGAAATTTTTTTAAGAATAAAATTTTGAGAGATATACCGTGGATGCTCACTCCCAGCAGAAATCCCAAAATTATGCTCCTATATTTCTCCCTAAAGTTTTCCTATTTAATTTTAGGATCTCGATTTTATAAATGCATACATCAGATCTCCTATTTTCTACATAAAAATAATAATTATGTGTGGGCCCTACTAATTATAAGCTTAAAATAAATTTAGGGTGGGTGTAAATTTAAGATTGAATTTAGGTGGGTGTAAAATTTTTTGTGGGCCCCATTCAATTTAGGGGATCTGCTGAATGCATTTTTTTTTTATCTCATTTTCAATTGTTTTAGCTTAAATTTAGAGTTAGTGATGCATTTAGGTGATCTGCTGGGATTAATCATATTACGTATGGTGACCGTTTCTTCCTTTCTTTCTTTTTGAATAAAACTTCAACTTTTTTAAATATAATCATTCAGATTACACGTGTAACGAAATCCAAATCGATCAAACAATACTTGTATTGGGCATTTTTTTTTAATATAAACCTAAATTATATAATGCGTCATGTATAATTGGTACACACATGTTAGTGGGGAGTTACATGACATCAAATGACTCATTAACGAATCCTTGTATGCTTGTACATTGAAGTCACAAATAAAATACTTCAATAAAATGTCCATGCCCAATAAAGCGTAGACACCTAATATGGGTTATTGAGATAATATTATTAACATGACTCAACGACCATAAAAGATATAATATAAAAAGTTATATAAATTCTCCTATACGAACGTTTGTACGATACAAAACATCCATATATTATAATATAAAAAAACTTGTAACTTGTATATAAATATAATTAGGGTAAATAATTCTTTAAGCTTCAATTGCTAGTATTAATTAGGGATCAAGTATATTAAAAAAAATTAACAATAATTATAATCATCAACGTGATGAGACATAAGTACAGAACATATAAATATCCAGATCTGCTCGTCCAATATCTATTATATAATCAAATAAGCAATCCGTAAGCAGACGAAACCTCTACACCACACAAAAGGTGAGAAAACTACCCACACAAAAGTGAAGAAATTACCTGCACGTAAACGAGATTGACCCCAAGACCTCTCACAAAGAGAGTCTTTAGTTGTCTCACCTTTGTCATTTGAGATATGTCTTATTGATTTTTTTATTTTATTTGTTGGAATAAAAAATTAAAGACATATTTATTAAGTACGCATAATCACCATTATCTAGCTAATACAAACCTTAGGGTTTATTTGTTTAGTAAGAGAAAAAGTTAATGAATCTATTTTAAGTTGAAAGTTTAATGAATCTTTGAAGATTCTATATCCTAGCCCTTTTTAACTTTTTCTTTTTATTGGCTTAGCAGTTCAATATGAACTCATATTTTACCTTCCATAGTTGACATATAACATTGTTTATTATGTAGTTAATTGTACAAGTGTTTGCCACAAACTATATGGCCCAACCATGTTTGGATAAATCACACAAATCTCATGCCTAATTAGTAGGTGCTACCCAAGCAAAAGCATTGATGGAATCCAAGAAAAAGTAAACAATTTATGGTAATTATCCTCTCAAGGACTATTTAGTCTTTTTCACATCCAAGAAAAACCAGCAATAGCACCATCCAATATCAATTGTCTTACTCTATATATTTGTTTATTTTGGGGGATATTATTCTCTAGTTTAGGTGGATGTTGATATCATCCTCTCCCTCTCTCTCTCTCTAACATATTTCTCAATGAACTGAAATCAAATGCGCCTTGCAGTGGATTGATACGAGTGATTAAGGTGTATAATATAATTATAATATATAATTTTTTATTAAATTTAAAAGCTCGATAAAACTACACAAATTTGTGCAACTATCCATATCACCTCTGATGCGGTATATGTAATACCAATTATAACTTATATTAATTTATTTTTGACTTAATTGTCATAATATTAATTAAAGTGGGATTATTAAATATTTTAAGAATTAAAAATTTATAGTACTATATAATTTTGATACATCATATCAAACAACATACTCCATCCGTCCTCATAAAATGTATTCAGTCTATATCTGGTAAGTTTTTCACTCACAATAAAGTGATATTCTTATTCCACTCACAACACATTCAACTACTTTATTAATATCTGTGTCATTTAGAAATGGATACTCTTTTTATAAGGACGGAGGGAGTACTATATTTACAGACATTTTAATTCATTCTACCAAAACATAATATTAATATGATACATAATAAAAGATATCACAGTCAGACATATTACACCTTAATCTCATTACATGTATTAAACTAGGCCTAGAAGTATTAGAGCTTATTTTGTCATTCGAAATTCAGAAAATCTAACTTGAGCATCAAAGAATTTAAGGCTTAAAACTTGATCAACTAACTCTAACTTCTTCATTAATAACGTGTCCACATCAAAACGTAGAACTTAGGTTGCCCAAAAATGGACACCAAATACACACTTGGAACATCGTCAACATTCTAAGACAATCTTGAACATCACTTTCTAGCATTATCCAAAAGCTTTTCTATTAATTTACGCTAACAAATTTAAATATAAGTCTAGCCTCCCTTATCTATACTTTATCCACAAAAATGATTTCCATGTTACATAATGATATCACAACACATTTTTTTACCTGCCCTACATGTGTGTGTATCTTGTTAAGATCTAGTCACATTTTCATCGGCCCAATTTGAAAAATGCAAGCCAAAAAGGCCCACATTTTTGGCTCTACCCCATTTCCCCCATTGGCCCGGTGGGCTCGGGCCGGGCTAGTTCTAGCCCGACGTTACAGTTTTGCCACCTCCGCCAGGATTTTTTTTGGGGGGGACTGAACTGTTACGGGGTTCGGGGGCGGTAGCCCCCGTTTTTTTTTTTTTGGGGGCATTCAATATATTTTAGACATTTTTTACTAAAATATAAATATAATCATAATAATAATAATATTTGTATTTTAGTAAAAAAAATGTCTAAAATGTATTGAATGCCCCCAAATTTTTTTTTTAGTAAATGTTGAACTATATTATCTATGAAAATGTTGTTATTATTATTATTATTATATTTGTATTTTAGTAAAAAATGTATAAATGTATTGAATGCCCCCAAAAAAATTTTTAGTAAATGTTTTGAACTATATTATCTATGAAAATGTTGTTATTATTATTATTATATTTGTATTTTAGTAAAAAATGTCTAAAATGTATTGAATGCCTGAATGTGAAGAAACACAAGTCTCAGATAGTGTTTGACTGAGCTTATAAGCTCTTTAAAGTGGCTTACAACTTACGAGTTGTTTATGAGCATATAAATATTTGACAAAATAAACTTTTAAACAACTTATAAGCTATAAAAATAACTCGAAATTGTAAGCTCCCCAAAATGTAAGTTCTTTCATTCCAACTTATTTTTTCAACATCTTATATGCAACAATCATTTTACGAATAATATTCAGTTATAGTTTGTTATTTCCATCGTGTACTCTTTAAAGTTCATCCAAACACCTTGACAACTTATAAGCTTTCGAAAAACTACACCTTATGAATCATTAGAGCTTATAAGCTCTTTAAAATAAGCTTAGTCGAACACCCCCTTAAACAATCATTAATGAAATAGACAACATCATCACAATCCAATCCACAATGTCGATAAGTTTTTCACATGTAGGGTTGGGGGTTGAAAAGACAACATTTAGGTCAAAAATTGGGAGTTTATAATTTTACACCACATATGGTTTGTTTCAATCGCCTTCTCTGAAATCTCAAAGTCCCTTTCCACTTAACAAGAGAGATCCAAAAAGGCCCCATCCCTTCACAAGTCACTGTCACTGGAAACATGTAAAACACACACAACACACAGTGAGGAGGGTCCCTCTCATCCATTAGTTTTCTTGCCATTCAACTAAATCTGAACCAAAATGAATATTGACACTTGATTTGTTTCCTACATAATTCTTTCACCACATTTTCTACTGTCTAATTTTTTGGACAAGTGTAGAGTAGTTCTAGTAATCATTCTTGATTCCCTTAGCAAGAAGAAGACACTATTATCCGACGTCAGAATCAATACTCCAACCATTAACTCATTCAAACTAGAGACAAGAATAAGAAGATTAATTGCCAACAAACTAGATTAATTGAGGACAACATATGCTATACAATATGTGCAGAAGGAATTTGTGCATTTGGATATGAACTAACTATTTTCTAGACTCTGTGCTTTAAGACCTGAAACGACTGGTGCAACGAAGATTCGAATGAAGTATCTAATCAGAGATCGATAGGATCTGTGAAAGCGCAGTATATGATTTTCAAAATAATACTTACCAGTTTCAAGCAAATACGATATACAGCAATTCGAGGGGCCTGAATGTGTTTTCCCAGTCAGGCTATAGTACACACACGGTATTTTACCCGGAGCAGATGCAGATGCAGATGTCATTGATCCAACTCGTGCTGCAATAACTGAGTCAAGGGAATTTGGTTGTTTCCAGAGTCGATACCAGATCAACGTGGGTCATGAGCTTTCACGTGTAGTAGGGAAGTTAAGTCCATCTTTGATATGACTGGTTGCTGTGGGCCAAAGCCATTTTAGCATATCAGAACCCAAAACCTGATCAAAAGAAAGATATTCAAACTTCAGCTGATATTCGCACACACAGATATGATATTCAATGCATGCAGCAACAGCTGTGGTCACATTAACAAGTGACGAAGGGCATTATTGTAGCTACGGTAGCAATCAAACTGAGCCATGTTAAAGTTCAAGCACAATTCACATGTTGAGTATGCTTGATAGGCCCAATAGCTTAATGTTCAAACTTGGATCTGTTGAAACCAATCTCGACTAGGCGACAGAAAACAACAGAGAAATATACAAAAAACATGAAATCCAGCAGGTGATTTCGAGAGAAGCTTCACCAATTAGAGTTTCAAAGTACTCTTTCACAATTTAAGAACTGGGATATATAAGAGCAATACATGTGTCAGACAACTTGCTCAATGGGAGGGATTTGTGGGCATAGTTGCGGATGTTTTATGACAGCAAATTAAATTTTACAGAAGATATGCAAGATTCCTATTCGTGGAGAAGATTGGGAGTTATTGGACGATCAGACTTCAAGTTTCAGATTTGGCTTAATGCATTTGCCTCTCCCAAAACACACCATAATCACGTAAGAAAGAAATGTGGGCAACTGAAAAAAAGGTAGGGCGAGACCAGGGTGGCATTTTTGTAAAAACCAACGTCATAAGGATGGTGATAGCTCAGTCCAGATTTCCTCGCCAACCAAGCAGCTCGTTTTCCCTCGTGGTACTGAGAAGTAAATCATTATTAGACCATTCATTAGAATCATAATGATGGATATGAATGATGTAGCATAAATTCTCAAGACACGATCCTTACCTCTATAGTTGTCATGTTATGAGAAGCGAGATATATATTCCAGATTAATAGACTTCCAAGTGTCAAACTTAAAGCTGTGATCCATGATCCAATACCAATCTGAAATTATAACAACTCTGTGAGACATTCTTAAAAATCATTAGATGATTGAGGTTTCAAAATACTGTGGTTTGGCACAGATCTCAAAAAGAGCCATCCAAGAGTTTAAGGGACTAAAAAGGAGAACTACCAAAGCAGTATTTTTCTCCGGATTATAGCTGCTAAAAAAATGATTGACTATAATTTCAGGACAAAAAGGTATACAACAGACATGGATACACGGTGGTGGAAAAATTATCTAATAGAAACTCACACGAAAGGCCTTTGAAGTGGAGCTGGCACCAATATCCCAATCCTTAATTATGCAGCTTATTATGATAGCCTGTGAATGGAGAAATGTTATGCACAAATCGTGATAGGAAAAAACATCAACTAGTGTACGTAGAAATGCATGTTTATGCATACCGCAGAGTATGTGCTTGCAGCAGTTGCGTAGAAGACTAAAAGAAGAAATGGCTTGTAGTTTCTCTGGCCCACACAGTTATTAATCCAGGAACAGTGGTGATCCTAACAAAACATGATTATAAGAAAATAATGAAACTTTGATGCTACATAAGAAATCAGTATTCACACGTCCAGGAGACACCCACCATCCTCAGAACACACCTTCTGCAGACACGGCAATGATGGGCTCTAGGAGGTCTGTATGTCGAACACTTGTCACATTTCCTTGGAACCACACCCTGAAAGGCATGAAACCCAAATTCGAATGATTTCCTCCAGATGTAAATTAGATAGAGAACTGGATATGCTAAGAAATGATAGTACAATGTTATGATCCCACATCGAAACCACAACCAATTATGGGCGCCGGTGGTTACTTAAGTGGAACTGTGGAAGTCAAACCTCCACCTTTGAGCTAGCTTTTGGGTGGAGTTATGGCTTCCATTCTTGAGTTCCTAACATACAAGCTTCATTTTTCTTAAGAAAAACAACACAAATTTGACCTATGAAGCATTGTCACTATGGTAGGAATTTAGAGATCAGATCTAATAAAATAAGAAAAAGTTGAAGAACTAGGATTTTTACTAGACAAAGAACTTCCACAGAATTATAAGATTGTAACAGAACATTTCTCTTCTAGATAAAATTACTTTTCCTTGTTATCTATGAGTAACATTAACATATGACGAGAACACAATTATGCTGAAGAAACATAGACAAACTATTGAAATGATGAACATGGAGATATCAAACTATACATTTGATCTTTTTATTTGCAAATGTATTTTTTTTTTTTTAGAAGAAAAAAGAAAATATTGCAACTGAAAATTGTTAAGAGGCGATGCCTATGAGATCCTTAAACTTCTCTGAAGCTGTAACTCTTTGTAACTTCAGTGAACTTTCTACGCGCTTGTAAGTGAGTTGGCCGGCACAATAACAACAAAAGAAGTGTGAAAAGTAATAACAATAGAAACGTTCAACCTCGTCAGCAGGGAAGGATTGGTAATCTTAGGATAAATATAAATTGATACATTATAGTATCAATGATTCAATTCTACCAGCTGAACAGAACGTCTTCTCCCAAACCAAATGAACAATCTAATGCCATCAACTGTTGTGTTCTTTAATTAATTCCCATTATACCTAAACATGCTAGAGTACAACACTAATCTCGATTCCTTTCGAGTCCCTAATGCTCCACATACCTAAAACATAAAGTTGTGGCTGACATTTTATCACTGAAGGTGCTAAAGCATATCTCCAAATCAAGTAATACACCACTCAATATCAACAAAATGGATGTTTTCCTCTGATTTAGGGGAACAATGCAATGAACTCCCACCAAAAATCATCATAAACCAGAGAAGCTAACTTTGACACAAACACGGATCATAATTCATACTACACATACTAAGTTGGCATAATTAAGAATTCAATCTTTTAAGCAGACTAATTTACCCCTTCATTCAAAATTGCTAAATCGAGACTATAAACAACTCACATTTCTCTTGATTTCTTGATCTGAGGCATAGTTCTCTTCAACATCAGGGAGAAAGCCAGATGGGACGCCGCCGGGATCCACTAGAACACACACTAAAAACGAAAAAACACACAGAGAAGCCAAACCAGTGAAGATCAAAGAGTTGAGCAATCCAGCTGAGCTCTGTAATCCAGTCCAATCTTTAATGAACACGAATACTGTCATGTAATAAACGAAGACCACTATAGTAATCACCGATAAAACTGGGATTGATAGAAATCTTTTCAGCTTCATTTTGGGATAATTTTTCCAGTAATCATCAGAACTTCGTCTCCTGAAATTTGGGGTAAAAAAACAAAAAGCCTTTACAAAATTAAGAATGATTTTGACCAATTTCAAAAAATTCTCAAATTGTTATCCCTTTTTAATTAGACTAGCCCAATAAATTTAGATCTGTGAGCCCAACTGGATACGTCTGCTACAGTCTACAAGTCCAATAAACCCTAATTGCCTTCTTTGAGAGTTTGGGGGATTTTTTGTTTTTCTGTATTCAAAAAGCAGAGATATATACACATTAAAAATTTAGTTAGTTAGTGTTGATTTTCAATGGTAGACTAGTGGAGCCGAACCGAATACAAGTATGCTCGAGCTAGTTTCGTAAGATATTTATATGTTTATATTAGGTTCGATCTTTTCTTGGGCTTGAGCTCAGCTCGACACCTAGAATAAAATCTTTTCATAAAATGAATTTTTTTTTAAAATTTAAAACACGACGCAAATATATAAAACTATTATTTTCATGTAGTTTTTTTGTTCTAAATTTTTGTTTACTATTGTAGTTTTATTTTATGGAAGTATTCTTCTACCCCCACCTCATACGTGGAAAATATACATCTTCTTAATTCTTTTAATTCATATTTCTTTAGATTTTGTTTCTTAGAATAGTTTTCTTTTTCTTCTTTTTCAAAATATAATCAATAATGGTTCCTCATTTTCAACCCTTGTGACTCGAAACCTCGAAATATTGATTGATGAAAAAACGTCTTACCAATTAAATTGTGCTTTGTTATCTTCTTAGAATAATTTTGGCCTCTATATTTTATATCTTGTTTCTCATCATGAAAGAAAAATGTAATTTTAATTGTTTATGATTTCACTTGTTTTATAATAATAATAATAATAATAATAATAAGCTGCAATGTACTTACAAATTTTTCGATTTTATTTTATTTTATCTTATCTTATTTTAAGTTGGGGTCGAACCTCTCAATCACTCACCATCATTAAAGTAAAATTGAAACCCATAAAGATAAATTATATTGCAAAATTATAATCCATTCCCATTTTCATAAAATACCAGTTGACATAAATGTAGGCAAACACCCTATTGTGCGTTGTGCAATGGAAAACTTTGAGTTGGTCTATTCACATGTCAACATACTTTTTTCTCCCAATTCTCAATTCCAAAATACTCAAAAGCACTTTTGATTTATTCACTCATAAAATGCTAAGTTCCAATTCATTTTTCCAATGCTATATCATCAATCACACCCCTAATAATCTTTTATGGTTACATCACCTAATTACTCCTTTTCTCCATACCAATATACCACAAAGCTAAGTGTGCTCCACCATAACTTTTTTTTAAAATAAATTCATCCAAAACATGAAATTTAGCCATACATTCATAAACTATATCTAGAAAGAAAAAAAATAGAACATAAAATGAAGCCAAACCCCATCTCTCTCTCTCTCCTTTTTTTGTCAATGAATAAATCATGTTAAAGATCAATACGATGGACTCAAACATGAAACCTTCGACTCAGACATTAATCACTCTACCACTGGATCAATAAACGCATACCTCTATGTCTCTCCTATTACTATTAAGAGCATCAAGACCGATTTAGCACTCTCTCCCTCATCTCTCTCTCTCTCTCTCTCTCTCTCTCTCTCTCTCATATCAAACACACAACATCTGTGTAGCAATAATAGTTAACTTCACTAATCCACCCAACCAAAGCTGCCGCGCGCCGCCGTCGGAAAAGGAAAGAATGAGCTTCTGCGAGAGGCACGACGGAGGAGGGCCGGTGAGATCATTCCGGCGGAGCTGCGGCCGGCTAGTGAAGGAACAAAGGGCCAGATTTTACATCCTCCGCCGCTGCATCGTCTTGCTTATTTGCTGGCAAGATTAAGTAGTATTTGTTATTTACATGTACTCGATCGCATGTATTGTCAATAAGATATGTTAGTTTATATTAATTAATTGATAGCTGAAATATATTCCACTCTTTTATACGAATATTGTCGTTGTTGAGTTTTTATATAGGGTTAATTATTTGATTAATATATCCGGATTTTCATTTTCCTTCACTGAGAAAAAAATGATTCCTTTTGAGCATTATTTGGGGTTTATTGTGCTATCTTGTGTGTGTCAACAAATGATATTGTTGAAGAAATTAAATTCACTACACCCCAGTTTCTCTGTAATGGAATACCATATATAGTAATCACAGTTTTGTTTTATTTATTTATATATTTCTTTATTTTTCCCTTAAAAAATTGCTTACTTTGATTAAAAAAAAAGAAGAAGAAGAAGAAAATATATATTTTCACCATATTTTGGCTATTTTAACGTTAATATGATAGAAAAATTTCTCTAGGTAGGAGAAAATATTTTGTCGGACAACTCATTTTCACTATTTTATCTCCACTTAATATTAGATAAATTATCTTTGAGTATTGGTGTGAAAATATTTTATAACATTTTTTTCATTTTTCTCATTTCATATAATAAAAACTGAGAAGAAAATATATTTTCTCATCTTTCATTTTGACGCATATTTCTCACTTTTTTCTAATCCATCATTTTTTAATGAAAATTTTACAATCGAAAAGACCAATCATGAAATGATATATATCCAGTCCAGTGACGACGTGTTGCCATGAGATAGTTTGACTAATTGAAATATAAATATCCCATCAACGGCTAATTAATACTATGATCAATTCCTATTTTGTGTTTTTTTAGACAAAAAAATTTCTTCCGTTATAAGTTATAACACATCATTATTCTATTCTTGAATGTTATAAATTAAAGATGACGTTAGTTACAATAAACAAATATAAAATCTGATTTGTGATAAATTTTATCGAAATTGTTTAGTTACGCTTGATCCATAGTTCAAAGATAAGGTCATAGTCAAGTTCAGTAATCTGTCTTTTTAGTCTCATACTAGCACACGCCCACTCGTGCGATGCACGATCAATATCAAAATTGAACGATATTTTAAATAAATAAATATGTATATTAAATATATACTATAATTTAAATATAAATATAAATCTAAATAAAAAATTTAAATTATCCACGATATAATTTCAATAAAAAACGTATTTGAAAATATATAAATTTTCAATTTTGTATTTTTAATTACCAATTAATTTATTTTTATTGATAATTAAAAGAAATTATAAAAGAGAAAGGAGAGATAAAAGATGAGAGAGAGAAAAAATAATTTTGTAACTTTAATTGATAATAACTTATTCGTTTTAAATTTATTTTTTATAATTTTTATATTAAATTAAAAATCTTTTCGTTATCTTTAATTTAACATCCATGTTGAATATATTTTTATTAATCAAAGTTGACGATTTTTATAAAAGAATCAAAATAAAAAAAGAAAAATGAGGAGAGAGAAATTTTGATGGGAAAAAGTAGTCGTTATACTGCTCTTTTATATAATATATAGATATCATTACGTAAAACATTAATAATAACACCCTTAAAAAACATTTATAATAGGATATATCAATATTATACATGTATAATGCCAACCAATAAAGTAAAATACGAAAATAAATTACTACAATGTATTATCGGTAAGAAATATCAATTCAACATTATACACGTACTCAATTTCAATAAATACACGAACTTTCATGCAATTTTAATATTGCATATGAATTAAAAATCATGCTTCCAAATTCAAAGACTTTCAATTGTTAGAGCATCGTTAACGTCTTACACGATCCAGCCTACTCGTGTAAGGTGTTGCAGCCCCCTCCCCCCCCCCCCCTACTCGTGTATTACACGATCTATCGTGTATACACGATGTGTCTTTAAAACCGACGCGTGTTCTACAGCCCCTCATTTCTCCTTTAAAAAGTCATGTAGGCTATCATGTACTCAATGTGGTCCCCCCCTCATAAAATAAGTTATCATGTAGGCTATCATGTAACCTCATTGCGGATGATTGTCCATTTTCGACATATTTATATGATCATGGCTGCTGAAGTGGCAATAATGTCATTGTGGGCTGAAGTGACAATTTTATTGTGACTAATTGAAGTGACACAGACATCCAACTATATCGTTTGGTAGATCGAACGTTCAAGTCATGCAGACATTAATTTCGTTCACCTTATAATTAATTTGGAAATTGATAATTGCATAAAAAAATCAGACAAATTGAAAGTTCATGTATTTAGAGAATAAATTTTAAGTTTACCGTGCATAACCAAAATGTAATAAAATTTTATATATTTAATTAGATGTAATTACCTCATAAAATAAAATAGAAAATTAAATGAATGGACAAAAAGAATTGCATGAATAAATATCAAATCACAAACAGTTATATTGTGTTGCCAACATTTGATAATTCTTTGAATATGATTGCCAATTTGAGCTTGACCAATAATTTGGTGTTTCATTGAATGTAGTAAATGAGGGTAGGATGCATGAATATATATTTTGATTTAATTTGTCCAAATTGTTGGTTAAGTTATATGGTGGATTTATGTAGTGGCTCTAGGTAGCTTTTGTCTCATTGTCTGCCATTTATTAAATTGAAGAAATATGCAATGATGTTGGCTTTCTAGTCCTTTAATTCTATTTATATCTTATCTTTATATGATATAATATCATATCATAATATATAAAAAATAAAATTAAAATATATGTAAGTATATATAATACTCCTACTTAGTAATTTGCTGTGTGAGATCCGTATTGTTAAGAAAATGGTTCAGTTTATTAATTGTTTCGTGGGTCTAGAATTACCGTAGAAAATACTGTAAAGTATTACTATGATTTTTTCACATTTATTTTCTAAGAAAAAGCATTGTTACATTAGAGCATCCGCAACGCTCTATTTTGCGGGCTCCGTCGTGCGGCGTGGGGAGGGTGTGTTGGTGTCAAGGATGGCGCCGACACAAAGATGAAAAAAAGTGTTTGCGTGTTGTGCACGCTCGTAACTTATAAAAAAAGAAAGAGGAGAGAGTTATAGAGCCAATACACTGGAAAAAAAAGGTAAAATTGGGACTACCAATTAATCTTAAATAAGTTAAAGAGTATATGGAGCCCATTAGGGATATACTTATCAAATTACAATAAAATAGCTAGAAAACATATTCCCTTCATCCACGAAAGAAGTTTCTAGAAGAGAGTGACACAAGTTTTAATAAAATATTGTTGAGTATATTAAGAGTAGAGAAAAAAAATATTGATTATAATGGGAAGAAGAAATTTCTTTTATGTACGCCCCAAAAAGAAAAAATAGGAAGTATTTTCGTGGACGAATGGAGTATAATTTTATGAAACATGATAAAAAAAACTTAATACTCCTTCCATCTCACTTCACTTGATCTATTTCTTTTCGGCACAGTTATTTAAGAGAAAAATATTATAGTGTAAAAATGTGTAAAAGTGCATGAACTCGTATTTATTGTAGTGAAAAGTAAGGGTTAATAGCCGCTAAATACATCAGAAAATTTTATTTTCTGGTATATATCATGACCCCTAATTTTGACGGCTAAATACACCAATTTTTAATTTGTCTAATTTTTCCCACGGCGAAGGACTCCGGCGAAATCGAAACTGACGTGGCAAGTACTTAGACAAAACGACGTCGTTTCATTATTAATTAAAATTAGTTTATATTTAATTAAGAATAAAATTATTAATTATATCCCCTAATCTAGCCACGTCACCCCCTCCCCTTCCCCCACCCCCTGCGCAAACCCTCCTCCTTCTCCACCCCGGCGCCACCACCGTTTTTCGACCGTCTCCGTCGCCGACTAGACCAACGCCCTTCCTCCGGCGACTGGTCCATGCCGCCAAGCACAGCGCTGCCCCCTCCTCTCTCTTTCCCGTACACAAAGACGAAGAATCGAGCCCTGATTTTTCCAAATCAGAGATCGCAAGCCAGTCCTTTCTCTCTTCTCCAATCTCGCCGCCGTCGTTCCTCCTCCGGTGAGGTCAGGCCCAGCCAAGAACGACGCTCCTCATCGGACGCCGGCCACCCCTCTCCCTACGAAATCCCGCCGCTGCAACCTGAAGTCTGCAAAGTACTCGAGCCTCGATCCTTCATGTTCTCCTTGATTCCAGCCGCCGCCGCTACTGAAACCCTAGCACCGCCGCTGCGGCGACTCCTTCTTCGGTGAGTCGCGAAGAGATTGGGCGAGCTCCCGCATCTGGAAGACTGACGAGAAATCGCCATCCTCAGTCTCAATTCCTGGAATTCGGCGATACAGCGTGAGAGATAGAGAGAGTGAACAGTGTGTGCGGGTGTGATTTGGCAATTCCGATGCCACGTTTGCATTCCGATGGCCACGTTGGCCTTCCGGCGTCCACGTCAGTTTTAATTTGGGGGAACTCTAAATTTATGGGAAAAATCAGACAAATTAAAAATTGATGTATTTAGCAGCCAAAATTAAGGGTCATGATAAATATCAGAAAATGAAAATTTCTGATGTATTTTGCGGCTATTACCCCGAAAAGTAATTACCCAAAAAGGAAACAAGCCAAATCGAATGAAATAACCTAAAAAGAAAAGCATGCCAAGTCAAATGATAAGAATGGAGTATCTTTTACTCCCTCCGTCCCAGCCTAGTAGTCCTATTTTTTTTCGACACGAAAATTAAGAAATTTATTTTTTAGTAGAAAAGTAATGTGGTCAACTTTATTTTAGTCATTTTACTACACTCATAAAATAAGAATGAGATTATTTTAATAGAACGTCCCAAAAAAGAAAACAAAACTATTAGAGTGAGACAGAGAAAGTATTTATTTGACTATATATAAAGTTCACCTAAATACAAATCTCCTTTACTATATGACTCGAAACTTGTCTCTTTCGCAGGTTAAAAGAAGCAATATTATTAGTAAAAAGTTGAGGATGTTGTAATTATAAAAATTAAAAAGTGGTACTGTAATTGCAACATTTTAAAAGTCGTGTGAAGTTTTAGAGGCACGAACATATACTCGTGCCTAAAATCTGCAATGAATAAACACACCATATGTAGGTAAAATTTTCAAACTCCAAGCGAGAAGACCCAATTATGCAGGTAAATATTCATATGATACACATAAAATCTAGGCCAGATGAAGAAGCAAGAACAAGAGTCGAGCTGCTGAGCCCAATACAACAAACGCGTAAAGGATCAATCTATTATACATCCGTAGCAACAAATCGCACACTTTAGGAAAAATACATTAAGACAGCTACGGGCGTGCATATATATAAGGAGTCACAGTCTTGCTATTCAACACGAACGCGAGTACAACTAAAATGACAGTTAGAATATACATTTAAATGCAAGGCAGATGGAGGTATGGTTTCTGACGTTTGACCACTTACAGAGGAGGAGCTGGGCGCGGCAGTCTCTTGGCAATTTCCTGGAAAAATCAGAACATCATGAAACCAAAGCAGGTCAGCTAGGAGGAAGGGCAGATTGTTCGAGTTTTGACACTTGAGAAATATGTAACATGTTAAGTGAAGCAATAACTATTGTGTTATAGGAGGATGATAAAATTGCATTATCGCCAGAGACATAATATCTTTATGTTTCCTAGATTTGCATGTCTCATGTGCAAACGTGATGCGATGGAAAAGGGGAATTGTTAAAGGCACCTCAAAGAGCTGGTTTATGTTGTCTGCCGTCTTTGCAGATGTCTCAATAAAGAACATTCCATTCTTTTCCGCATAATCAATTCCATCCTTCACAAATGCAAGGAAATACAATGCATGTTCATAAATAAAATATGCTATAGCAACGGGAATCAAATCCAATATATATGCTGCTTACCTGAGTTGATACTTCTCGTTTTTCATTTAGATCAGCTTTGTTACCAACTAAAGCCATGACTATATCAGGACTCCCATGCTTTTGTAATTCCTATGAATGTCAAAATAGACAGAGTAATAACTAATAAGGAAATGGTTTTCTAGACATGGCAAGCATGGTAAAAGAATAGGATTCTGGATGTTAGATACTAAAAATAAATATTGGAAACATACACGAGCTACATATAAAATAATGTATTTTCCTTTGTTACATCTCATTATGAACACCGACTGCAATAATCATTGCACATAACATATTAAATTAGTAAAACATACCTTGACCCAATATTGCGCCTTATGAAATGATTCCGGACTAGTTATATCATAAACAATGATGGAAACTGCAGCTCCTCTATAATACAGTGGTGCCAGAGCTGCATACCTGAGTAGAAACAAGAGTAAGCTAATTTACGATCGTAATCTCAGTAAACACTGGCAAAATCATATTCCCAGACTGAAAAGACCAAGAAAAATATGTTACAACTAGTGATATCAACTAAAAGATACCTTTCTTGACCTGCAGTGTCCCAAATTTCAAATTTCACTGTAGTAGAATCTTGTAAGGCTATTGTTTGAGACAAGAATGATGCTCCAATGGTGACCTAATCATGATCCATGAAAGAATTAGAAGTTTAAATAAGTCAATCACAGACTCATATGATCCAACATAAACAATTTTATACTTCTATTACCTTAGATGTTGGATCGAATTGGCCACGAACAAATCGGAGGACAATGCAACTTTTCCCAACACCAGAATCACCTAACAGCACCAACTGTAAACATCAAGAGTAACGGATCAAGTTATGTTTGTCCGATGCTCCACATTTTTAAACATTATTTTCTGCAAAATGTTGTCAGGTTTACAACAAAAGAAAACTGATCTCATGTCAGGATAATGACCCTACGATCTAGCAAAAAAGGTCAGAACTTTAACACTGATATATTTCAGTTACAAGCCCAACAGCATAAGTAGTTGACAACCGTGCTATGTTAGGGAAGATAACAGCCCAAGATAGAAGGAAAATATTGACTGTTTCCGTACCAATGAAATTGCAACTTCCATCGTCAGGACCAACTCATTAAATTGAACATGATTTAAGCAAAGAGATCAAATTATTTACTTAATGTACAAATACTTATCTCCCATTTAATAATGGTTCAAAATTCCATGACGAATGCATGTGAATGCCCAATTAGTATTCCTATCAAAATACACTTACAAAAATATCAAATTCACAATGAGCCAAAAATTACTAAAATCCAAACACTCCCAGCACCTAGTAGACTAAAAAAATTCTATCTCGGAGTCACAATTATGATACAAACACATTAATATTCAAAACATACTTCTCAAGCCATACCATTCAGTTTCTACCTAACATCTCTCCAACTTCTAAGTCTTGAACTTTAAACCAATACAATTCAGCCATTAGCCATCAAATTTTTTCCTTTCCTAATCTATGCCATGAATCCTTTGCCACATAGTCACTCTTCCGACTTCCAATAGCATCACAACTTTTTTTTTTTTAAGAGGTAACAACTTTAAACCTATTCCACCATTTGCTTACATGTTTCCTACTGAATTAGCAAGACAACACAAACGGCATTATATATACAATTTCCTTATAATAAAGCAAGCATTATTTACCTTGACTTTAAGGTTCTTCGGGTCATTCGCGCCACCATTGTCCAGGTTAACACCCCCGATCCGCCCAGCACTTCTATCTGAAAAATACAAGATTCGACAAATTAATCTAAAATATACACCGATCAAATGATCAACCATTCAAAATATCCTAAGATTCCAAGTCTATATGAGCAGCAAATCAGCCAAAATAATCCGAGTCAATGGAAAAATACCATGAACCATTTACCAGGAGTGATCGAACATCGATTTCAGTCTACTCTCAATACAATCAATCAATAATTCACGAAAAAAACGCACTTATTCCGAAAAATAAAAATAAAAAAAACGGAACATGAAATTTAGGGATAGAGGATTATTAATCGGAAACCCTAAATGTTGAAATTAACCTGGAACTGACGAAGCGCAACCCATGGAGCAGCGGATTGCAGGGTGTTAAGATTGTATCTATATGTATATATATGTATGTATTGGTCTCAATTCCAAATCACATCAAAGGCCGACGGCACCTAAGAAGAAAACTTGCTCTAATGCGATAAAATCTGGAATTGGAATGTGTGTGTGTGTGAGAGAGATAGAATTAATAAATTAATAGTAATTCTCTCATTAATCAGCAACGTGCCCAATAACTATAAGTGTGTATGTTTTAGGAAATATTTGGATATAAGTACATAAATTAATTTCTTAAAATTCATGTCGAAAAGAAATTAGTCAAGCCATGTAAAATGAAAGAAATATTAGAGTAAATTGCATATAATGACACCATCTTTACTCATCTTCTGATTCACAATACAACAAATCCAATGATCCAATAATTAAACTATAAAACTCGATTAGTACCACAAATTCCTTCAAACTATAGCTTTACAAATAGTAAAAAGAAGCTGGTACTGAGAAATAGTGAAATACTTCGAAACAATATATATATATATAGTTACTATTAATAATCTTGACACGTACTCCCTCCATCCCATGAAGTATGACCCAATTCTTTTCGGCGCTGGATTAAAAAATTACTAATATTTTGTGTGTTAAATGTAGTTGGTGAAAATGTGAATAAATGATAAATTTTTTGCCATTTTTTGAAACAAGCTTCATGGGACAAACCAAAAAGAAATTAGGTCATGCTTTATGGGACGAAGGAGTATTTTTTTTTTCTCGTCCCACGAATCTTGACACATTTCCAAATAAGATAATAATTAATTCAAAAATAAGGAGTCTTAATTATATTATCTCTTCTACTTTATCACTTTACTAACTTATCTCTCATATTTTATTACTTTTATATTTTATTATCTACACACTTAAAACATTAATTCACAATTCCTTAATTATCTGTGCTGAAATCAAATGTGTCAAAATTCGTGGGACGGAAAGAGTACAAACTTAAACAAGCCTTTTACGAATCAAACTTTTTTAGACCGAGCGAGCTTTTTTAAACGAACTTAAATAAGCTTTTTACAAACCGAACGAATAGTTTGCTAGGAATTTAATTTTTTTTAATAGCCTTAGCCCCTAACCATTGACGTAGCCAGAGGGGGGACAGTGGGGGCACTGGCCCCCCTGGAAATTTCAAAAAGCACTAGGGGTATTTTAATAATTTTATATTTAATATTAAATAAATACATAAATATTCTGATTTTAGTAATAATCCCAAATTTTCTCGTAGGAGATAAGCTATGGAACGATTATAAAACTAGTGTTTTAAGAGTGCGTTTACTTTGGTTGAAAAAAAAATTATTGGAAAATGATACTCCCTCCGTCCACAATTTAATGCCCTATTTGGGTGTGAGCACGGAGACTAAGAAAGCTGAAAAAGGTGTTGTGGTGAAATATAAGGGTAGTTGACTAAAGTGATAATGAAATATAAGGGTAGTTGACTAAAGTGATAAAGGTAGTTGACTAAAGTGATAAAGTGATAAAGTGTAGTAAATATAGAATATAAAAGTGAAAAAGGTGTTTGAAGGTGGGTCCATTAGTGGCAAAGGGTAGTAAATATAGAAAAAGTAGGAGAGTAAAAGGGTACAAAAAGCAAAACAGAGCATTAATTTGTGGACAGTTTTTTAAAGTCAAACAGGGCATTAAATTGTGGACGGAGGGAGTAGATAAGAAAATGTGAGAAAATATTTTTCTCCTTTTTTTAAAAAAATCATATGTTTTGCTAGAGATGAAAAGATGATAAAATATTAAAAAATATTTTCACACCCATACCTTAGGATAATATTATCCAATAATATTATAGAGAAAATGAGTGAAAAGGGGATGCCCGATAAAATATTTTACACTGATCAGAAAATTTTTTCCATCATAGTAAACATGTGAAAATGGTTAAAAATGGATGAAAATATATTTTTTCTATGTTTTTCCATCAAAATAAGTGTATCTGGTAATAAAATTAATAAATTATTAGATATTTTTTTACTTATATTTATTCCATATCAGAAAATTGATTTAGTTGGAACGAAGAGAGTATTTGGCCCCCGACTAAAAAGTCTGGCTACGTGACTGACCCTAAGGGCCCGTTTGATTTTCAGTATTGGATTAATCAGGATATAATTTATCCTGATAATTTAGTGTGGATTAGTCATGATTTCTAATCTCATATGGGTGTTTGATATCATTGGTAATTAATCTCAAAAATTGTTTGGTATCCATTGGAATAGGTTGGATTAACATATCAAATACCTAAATTATCCTCACATATTTTACCAAAAGACATTCGTGTCCTCAAATCTGAAAATAAGATGGAGGCATTGGTATCCTCACAGCATCGTTTGGCGTGAAAAGGATATCAATTTTCAATTTTAACATCTCGGTATTAAATTTATCCCATGGAGAGGGTGGTATAATTAGTGTGAGTTAATCCCACAAAATAAGCTAGGGTCTTGGGATAAATTTAGAGTTGACCATATTAGTAGCACATAATACTAAACACTGCATAAATCCATATTAATTTAACTTATCATGTTTTTAAACCCATATCAAACGGGCCCTAAGTGTTATATAGAATGTGCTGCAAAAATTGAAACAAAGAAGATTGTTTCGAATGATTTGATGGAAAAAATTAACAAAGAAACACACGTTTATTTATTTATTAATCTGACACAACTCCTTTGGGCTTTGATCATCGTTTTTACATTACACAAACTTCTTCACAAAATGCAAATCAACCAGAGATATCAATGGCCTTCACTTCCGGCCTCTTCACTTCCTCTTTAGGCACCGTCACAGTCAGCACCCCATTCTCCATCGCCGCCTTCACCTGCTCCAGCTTCGCATTCTCCGGCAGCTTGAAGCGGCGGAGGAACTTCCCGCTGCTCCTCTCCACGCGGTGCCACTTGTCGTTCTTCTCCTCCTGGTCCTTACTTCTCTCCCCACTGATTTGCAGAATGCCGCCGTCTTCGACCTCGACCTTGACTTCCTCTTTCTTCAATCCGGGAACATCCACCTTGAAGAGATGGGCCTCCGGCGTCTCCTTCCAGTCGATGCGGGCGCCGGCCACCGCGGTGGTTTCACGGGCGGAGGAGGGGAAATTGAACCCCTCGAAGGGATCCCAAACATCGAGGGAGAATGGGTCGAAGACGTTGCTGCGGCGGCTGCCGAAGAAGCTCGGAATCAGAGACATTTTAGCTTGATTTCTACTCGAGATAATTAATTGTTTTGATTGCTGAGGACTTCTGCAACACTCGAAATATTTGATGATGAACTCGGTGGAGGAGGAGGATGATTTATAGTGTGAGAGGGAAATTCCGGTGGTCTCGTGCGAGTTCCAGAAATGAGGAAGTCTAGAACTTGCCAGTGCTTTCCAGAAGCCTCTGTTTTCATCCTCTTTCTTTTTTTTTTTTACTTTTTTTTTTAAATTTAAATGACACAAATTAAAATAACACATTAATTTAATTTAAATGACATCAATTTAAATAACACATTTCCTTAAATTAAAGTTACATAATTTTAAATTATTGAAATTAAAGTAAGTAAGAAATCTGAAAATTGTATCCTTTGTGAATTCAACCTTTTGTCAATGTGCTCGTTTCACATTATTTTCTTGTTCTGATTAGGATGGACCAACTCGATTATCTTAACCTCAGAGTTCGTTTTCATGATGATAATTAATTTGTGTTGGTTTTTTCCCTTGGTATTGTTGTTTATTTTATCATATGGATATAGTCACTCGTTAGTTCTTTTGATTCATGATTGTCCTTGTTGATTCCACTATGTCTTGTCACTTTTGAATAACATCATATTTGAAATATTGATTGATGCTTTATTTAAAGATTGTGGATCTACCTAATTACTTGAGACAATGTTATATCCTATAATATAGATCACACAATAATATGTTCTTTTAATTATATTGTTCCATTAAGAAATGCATTGTTTTCTATTATCATTAATTCATTATGATCTACACACAAAAGTAATTTGAACTTATGCTAAATACAAACTACAGACACAAATATCCACAAACATCAATCGACTAAGCAACCACGTAGAGCTAAAGAGTTTAAACCACATAGAGCTAAAGAGTTTAAATAGTAAAGAGTCTTTATTGTGAAGGATTAGTCTTGATAAATAAAAACAGTAAGATTAATCTCTTCCTTATTTTGATGGATTGAAATTTCAGATTTTTTTTTGAATATCTCAGGATTTGATTTGTTTGATTCATATCCCATTAAAATGGTGGGATCGAAGAAATCCTATTATCGAGAATAAAAATACTCAATCATGCATTTTATCAATTATACAAAGTAAACGTCATAATATATGAAATCCGACAAAACATTAGATAACCCTCCTATTGTTCACTTACTCTCCCTGCATAAAGAACAATCAGATGATGTTGCAGGAGCTTGATCTTGGTCCATATCGGATTGATATTCCCTGCAATTATAAGATGAATTTGCAGAAAATACATAACTCATAAGATTAATTCACCTTTAGTTGTCTATGGAAAAACCAAAGTAATCTATGCATAAATTAATTACATGACAGTCAAGTAATTTATGGGAAAAAAATAGCTTCTCACAATTTATATTAAACGATCAATTATGAAAAGTAAACGCTCTCCTATTCACTTACTCTCCATGCAAAAAGAACAATACAATACATATGCAAAAAGGATAAGCTACATTTATCACATTATACCTCGTTTATTTTGATGTATGAAAAAATTCGGGTAAATTGTATAATTTTTCGGACAACTCCTTATCCTTTGGGAAAAGAATAATTTTATACCTAAGAAATTGTGGTATAGTATACCAGTGAATAAATATATTATCCTTTAAATCAAACAAGATTATAAAAATGTGATCCACACTTTAAATGATGAATTTATACTTCATTATATTATCTTTCCATTTAGAGGGATAAAAAGCAAACACACCAGATTTAATTTTATCTTTTTAAATCATAAAAAAATGAAATATCATCATCATCATCATCATCTGTTTTTACTTTTCATAAAGATATTTAAATATTTATATCTCTAAAATATGTGCAAAAGGCATAGTGATGATTTTAATTCCATAATACGCCTTATTAAATTAGCTATTTCTAGATATTACCACTTTGTCTTTCAAGCTTTAACTACAATGATTAGCCTAAAAGTTTTATAAAACCAAAAGAACAATCTATAACTATATTGTACAATAGCACATAAAATTTTATTGAGGGTAATTTAGAAAATGGCGTGTAAAATCAGAGAGAATGTTAGTAATTAGAGAGGGTATGGGGTGTCATTATTAAATTTTATTGAGGGTAATTTAGAAAATTTGTGTATTAATCAGCTCTAGAAAAAGAGATTACCAAACATAAATGTGAAGTCAAAAGCCTAATAAGCTCATTAAGCAAACACTCAAATTCGATTAATTAACAAGCCTTATGAGTAATGGGCCTGCCAGTTTAATTAGTGTACGGATATTGGGCAAACTTAGCAAACAACCCCTTGAATCAGAATAACTATAATATCTCATAGCTGACCAGAAAGAAATACTCCCTCCGTCCACCAAAAGTATTCCACAATTACTATATTTGGCGTCCGCAAAAAGTATTTCACTTTCCTTTTTAAGCCATGGTCCCACCATCCACCTTTATATTTTATCCTTACAAATACTCTTTATTTATAAAAAACCCACCTCAAATTCAATCTCAACCACACATCTCATAAAGTGGTCTTTTCTCCACTACATCAACATCATCACACATTTTATTAAATTCCGTGCCCGACCAAAGTGGAATACTTTTGGCGGATAGAGGGAGTACCTAATCCAAGTCTCTCATCGAGAGAGAGAGGGAGTCAGAGAATGGATAGCATATTCGTAGCCATAACAAACAATGTCCAAACGCAAAAGAAGCCAAAAACCGAACCATTTTTTGCAACTGCCTAACATATGCACAGTCACCTCCATTAATTTTATTTAATTTTCACATTCAATTGGTGCCCAAAATCCTACTCATCTTGGCTCCAAAGATGCCACATCTCAGCATGGTCAAACTGTGCTGCTCTGGAATTTGTAGTTAGCTCTGTTTCTTGATATAAACCCCTTTTCTCCCATTTTCAAAGAGAAAGGTCACTGTTGAATCCAGCAAGATTCTTGAGCCTCCAATTCTTAGTTGGCCAAAGGTAGCATCTTTCTTGTTTCTCTTTTTTTTGGGTCTTGATTTGTTGTGTTTCTGGTTTGAAGGTAGTTCTGAATTTCTGATGATGAGTTGGAATTAATTTGTGACGCAAAACTTCACTGTTTGTTTTAATTGAATTTGGTTTCTTCTTGAAATTGTCCCTTTTCGATTTCAATCAAATTAGAGGTGCAATTAATAATTTTTAAGGTTGCCCTATATTTTATTTGCTAAATTGGGTGTATGTGTGTGTGTGTTTTTTTTCCCCAGTTCTTTTCCATTTGGTGTTGTTTGTGATGCATCTACCTAGACTTCTGTGTAGTGAAGCAAATTCTTTAAGGAAAAAATGTTTTTGAATGCTGCGAATTATAACTTGTTTAAGGTTGACTGCAGCATCATGTCTTTATGCTGTTATACATCTTTTCATTTATTTGAATTTCTTTGCTGCTTAAGAATTTTCGCACGATTAGATGTTTGAAAATTTTAAGGTAACCATTCTAGTTTAGGGAAGTGTGTGTGTGTGTTTCATCTTTTCATATGTATTGAGTCTGGCTCTCTTGATTGCAGCATCGTGTTTTATGCTGTTATGCATCTTATATTTATTTGAATTTGTTTGGATTTATTTGCTGCTTAAGAATTTGCACAATAGATGTTTAAAAATTGTATAAGGTAACCATTCTAGTTTAGGAAAGTATTTTTTTAATGTTTTCTTATGTATTGATGTCTGGCTTTCTTAATATGGATAATGGAGGCTTACTCAACATGAACAATGCAGTTGCTGTTGAATTTTGATTGAAATTAATCGGAAGAGAATCTTCGATTTGGAAGATGTCTCAATTCGGACATGTTTCTGCGGTCAACTTAAGCAGGCAGTGTAACATAACCACTGTCTTGAGCCCGCAGCACGGCTGCTCCGTTGCCAATGGCCTATCCTTTGCAGTTAGTGATGCCATGGGCCAAAAGCTGAGGATACCGACAGCACATGCGTTTGCAGCGAGATCCAACAGGAACGCGCTTCCTTTGAAAGTAATGCTGGATGATTGGCTAAATGTTTTAATCTTCGATTAGATTTGATGAGGATATGCACTGATGCTATATGTTTGTTTAACTAGGTTGTTTGCATTGATTATCCGAGACCTGAGCTCGACAATACAGTTAACTATTTGGAAGCTGCTTTATTATCCTCAACATTTCGCAATTCTCCCCGGCCAAGCAAGCCGTTGGAGGTTGTGATTGCCGGTTCAGGTAAGAATATTGACCACCATCTGTGTTTTAGCTTGAATCTCGAGTCTCTCCCTTAGCATTCGAATACTAAAAGTAGTTCTCGTTCTTGTTTTGACAGCATCGTTTGTTGCTTAAATATGCAGACAATCTTTTTGCATAATTTTTTATCTTGTGAAGCTATTGTTTACTGAAGCGTTGGATTCGTATAGGTTTGGCTGGTTTGTCTACTGCAAAGTATTTGGCAGATGCAGGTCATAAACCGATATTGTTGGAAGCGAGGGATGTGCTCGGTGGAAAGGTTGGCATTCGATTTTTGCTCAACATTTCTAGTATTGTCTTGTGATTCGTCGTTCTTCTCCCAGGTGGCTGCATGGAAAGACGAGGATGGAGATTGGTACGAGACTGGTTTGCACATATTCTGTAAGTTCAATTTCTCTTTAAACCGTTGAAAATCATTTTTGAAATCGTCTGCCAGTTGAACTCTCAGTTACTGTGTCTTTTAAGCTTCTTACTTCCATCATTACTTACTTATTGATGCTCGATTTTCCATAAGTCGGGGCTTACCCAAATATACAGAACTTGTTTGGAGAGCTGGGTATTAATGATCGGTTGCAATGGAAGGAGCACTCTATGATATTCGCGATGCCAAACAAGCCAGGAGAGTTCAGCAGATTTGATTTCCCCGAAATCTTACCTGCACCATTCAACGGTGAGCTATTTTTCGTTATCTATGTAGAAACACCCTTTTCTAGACAGCAATTGGAAGTCGTTACCTTGCATTATTGGTAGGTATTTTGGCAATCTTGAAGAACAACGAAATGCTTACTTGGCCGGAGAAAGTCAAGTTTGCCATCGGGCTGTTACCAGCAATAGTCGGGGGGCAGTCTTATGTCGAGGCTCAAGATGGAATAACTGTTAAAGACTGGATGAAGAAGCAAGTACGTGCTTCTCTTCCTCGTCAAGGGATGCAAGTTTTCCATTATTGTTGTTAGTGACTCGTTATCATGATCCCTTTCAGGGCGTACCAGAAAGGATAACCGATGAAGTGTTCATTGCCATGTCAAAGGCACTGAACTTCATCAACCCTGATGAGCTCTCGATGCAGTGTATTTTGATCGCGCTGAACAGATTTCTGCAGGTAGATTTTGTCGGCCCCCTCTCTCTGACCTAATTCGTATAGCAATCACACTGCACAAAAACTCGAAAGTTTTTATGTCAATATCGATCCTAAATGGTTCTTTTTAAGTTTATTTGTACAATAATTCGAACCTAGAGTCCGAGAAATAAGCTTTCACTCCTTTGGTGAAAACAACAGGAGAAGCATGGCTCGAAGATGGCTTTTCTGGATGGTAATCCACCAGAGAGACTTTGCATGCCGATTGTCGAACATATTGAATCGCGGGGAGGCGAAGTCCGGCTGAACTCAAGAATACAAAAGATCGATTTGAATGAAGATGGGAGTGTCAAAAGCTTCACACTAAGTAATGGAAATGTGATTAAAGGAGATGCATATGTCTTTGCCACTCCAGGTAGAGAGTCTTCATGATTCTCGTATATATCAATATCCCTGTTGTTTGGTCATTTCTTTTTCGAATTTCTTTTGATGTATCGTTGTCTTCTCAGTTGATATCCTAAAGCTTCTTCTGCCCGAAGACTGGAAAGATATTCCGTATTTCAAGAAGTTGGATAAATTAGTTGGAGTTCCAGTTATAAATGTTCACGTATGGTGAGTTTTTGATGTTTATTTCCCCGGATTATTTGGCGATTGTTTTCTCCAAATGACACGCTCTGTTTTGGCTAATTATGAAATATCCTTCTCCTAAATCATCAATCATCGTTCATCATATAATATATATATTTCCTACTGCATTAGTCGTGAGGATTAGATTTTGAACTTTTCCCGTATTTGAATGAAGGATAATACGTTTAATTCGTATTTTCATGTGTTGGTTTGATGCAGGTTCGACAGAAAACTGAAAAACACATACGATCATCTACTCTTCAGCAGGTTTGCTTACGTCGTTCTGTTTAATTATCGTATTTTATGAATTCCCCGTTCCTTACAAGTGGCTACGATTTCACATCTCAACATAGTAGAACTTTTGAGCTTCTTCGTTCGCATTTTCCCTGCAGGAGCCCGCTTCTCAGTGTCTATGCTGACATGTCCGTAACTTGTAAGGTAAATCATATCATACGACTTTTCTGTCGATACCATAATCCGTAGTCATTCTGAGTTCCTCCTCAAACGAGGGAAACTTCGTAGTTCTTGAAGCGTAAACTAGTTGGAGTTTTGTCTATGATAACTAACTATGTTGGTGTAATTAAAGGTGTAAAATTTCAGCTGGCCTGGCCCGAACCCACCGGGCCAATTGGATAAGCTGCACGATCTAATTCAAAGAATTCATCCAATTAGGCACATCTAGCATATTTCTTCACAGTAGCAGGATCACAATAACCAACTCCGTTAAGTTCGCCACCGTAGAACTCCACGGTTACGCCTACTTGTTCAACACTTACTTGGATTCTGCCATTCTCTTAGGCCGGGGCGGGCTGAAACCGATCACGTTGATTTTTCTTTATTTATTTAATATATATGTATATTTAGGGGGAGGGGGTAGACCCACTAGAAACACGGGCTTCTTGTGGCCCAACCCATATACTTCCAGGCTTAAAAAACTTGGCTGTTTCTGGTCGGGCCGGGCCATGTTTGACACCTCTCAACATTAAAAGTCATTACATTTTTATGTAGCATATTGATGTCTTTCGTTTTATTTATTCATTTGTTGAATAAACAAACCTTTCTTCTCAGTCATTAACCACTCTTTATGTTACGTGTCAATTTTTCTTCAGGAATATTACGACCCGAATAAATCCATGTTGGAGCTGGTTTTCGCACCCGCAGAAGAATGGATCTCCCGTAGCGACGAGGAAATCATTGAGGCTACAATGAAGGAGCTCGCAAAGCTATTCCCCGACGAGATCTCTGCTGATCAGAGCAAAGCAAAGATCTTGAAGTACCGCGTTGTCAAGACTCCACGGTAAGAAAAAAATGAATCTCGACAAATAGTAGCTGTTTGATCGCATGTGCAAAAATCCCAACCCGAGTTCTCTTTCTTAGGTCCGTATATAAAACCGTACCTGGCACGGAGCCTTGCCGCCCCCTGCAAAAATCTCCGATCGAGGGATTCTATTTAGCCGGCGACTACACGAAGCAGAAATACTTGGCTTCGATGGAAGGCGCCGTGCTATCAGGAAAGCTTTGTGCTCAGTCAATTGTGCAGGTGATTTCTCCAGTTGCAGTTCATGTTTTTTATCAAACAATTCTGACATTTTTGAGCTAAGATTTTCAACATGTTGATTTCCTGCATCATTTTTTTTTTTTTTGGCTCCCTTTTTTCAGGATTATGAATTGCTCTCTGCGAGAGGGCAGAGAATGGTGACAGAGGCAAGCTTAGTCTAGCTAGTTTCTTGAAAAAAAGAAAAAGAAAAAATTGATTATTTGTAAGAAACATACAAAAAAGTGTATACATAGCCAAGGGGATAATATATTGGTTTTTGATGATTGATTAAGGTCAGCAACTTATAACTGGCTTATTTTAGCTTGACATCTAGAGAAATTTGAAATTTTCATTTAAATGATATCTTTAAGGAAAATAAAGAAAATCTGCCAGTAATGTCTAGAGCTGTCAAACATGGCTCGGCCAAGTATGGATATATGCTGCAAAATTCCGAGCTGTGTTGAACCGGTCCGAGTCCATGAGAGCAAGATATTGAATCGGGTTTGGTCGAACATTTGTAATTTTAATTTAAATTATATTTTCATTCTTAAAACTGTCAAATGTGGTTGGGTCAGACCCGATTCTGTCTTGACATGGTGGGCTCAGACCGGTTCAATACTGCTCGGAATTTTATAGCATATGTTTGTGGGTGGCCTAGAAAAGCCCACTTTTCGAGTGGGTCGAATCTCGGAAAAAATAACCCAAACACTTTTGGGCCCGGTTCAGATGTTAATAATGGTCCGATGGACTCGGGTCATACCGACCCAGTCAAAACCGATTTGTTTCGTCCATTTTACACCTCTAGCTATTTTAGATAAATTTTTATTTTTTTAATTAAAAAAAAAATGCAAGTATGTATTGCAAAGTCAATGGGGGAATGTTCGTGTGACACTATTACATAGTGATCATATGAATATTAGAGATTGTGAATGAAGGTGGTGGGTAATTTGTTCAACAAATATAGATTGATTGTGTAACTAATGCTTCAATTGCCACCAAACTTTGTGATGTCAATTAAATATTTAAAAAGATTGTGATGTCAATTAAATATTTTTGTGATAATTAAATTTATAAATTATAAAATTGAAAAAATAATACAGTAGTAGTAAAAAACAGAGACCAAAATATCTTAGGGTTAAATGCATGTAATATCATGAACTTAGGCCGAAATCCAAATTTAACACGAACTTCAATTTGTCCAAATTATATGGCTAACTTTACTTCGTGTCCAAATTTAACACCGAATTGTTTTCCGGCAGAACTACGTGGCAATGACGTGAACCACGTGGCAATGACGTGTCTTCCAAATGACACGTCATAATTTGTAACTTAAAAACGTTCAATTTAAATGTGTAACTTTACTTCGTGTTCAATTTAAATGTGTAACTTTACTCCATGTTCAATTTAAATGTATAACTTTACTCCATGTTCAATTTTAGCACCGAATAGAAATAGAGAGAGAGAGAGACAAGCATGGTCGGAGACGGCATGAGCTGCTGCTGTCCAGTCGAGAGCAGGGGAGGCCGCGGTGGTTCAGAGCTGTTGCTCGTCCGGCGAGGAAGAGCGTCGGTGAGGGCGGCGGCCTGTGGTTAGGTGGCCGCGATTTAGGTGTTTGAAGTTGGGGATCTAGGGTTTAGGGGAAAAGGGCAGCGGCGGCCGAGAAAGGGAAGAGAGACAAGAGAGGCGGAGTCGACCGGCCGCGTTACAGTCGTCGGAATCGTCGCCGGAGGTCGCAAAAGGGGAGTCGGCGACGCGAGCTGTGCGGGATGATGAAGGGGTGTTGGAGGAGAGGAGCAGAATCCGGCGAGCAAAACGCAGCGTTTTGCTCGCTGGCCGAAAACTTGTGCCAGCAAGCCACGTCATTAACACGTAGGATTCAATTTTGGGGGAAAAAAAAAACGGTGTTAAAATTGGACACGGGGTAAAGTTAGCCATATAAATTGGGCAAATTGAAGTCCGTGCTAAATTTGGATTTCGACCTAAGTTCATGATATTACATGCATTTAACCCAATATCTTAATATAGAATTATATAAAATTTTAGGATAGGGGAGAAGAAAATGCGAGCAAGCATGATGTCTTCTTCACCACTGCCCTTCCACCTGTCCTCATCCACCATCGCACAATCCCACCCCCACAAATACCCCGCCTCCTTAATCCCCGCCGCCGCGTCGCCGCCGCAGCGCAGCCAACAGCAGCCATGCTCCACATCGGACCCAACCCCACCTCTCAAGCCCAAAACCATCCGGTTCCGTCTCAGCCAGCTCTGCCAGCAAGGCCATCTCAGCGTCGCCCGCCAACTGTTCGACGCAATTCCCCAACCAACCACCGTGCTCTGGAACACTCTCATCATCGGCTACGTCTGCAACAACATGCCCCACGAAGCTATCTCAATGTACTCGCGCTTCTTCTATGCTGTTAATAACTCCTTTGTTGATCGAAAACGCGATGCTTACACGTATTCCTCTGTCTTGAAAGCTTGCGCGGAGGCGAAGCAGCTTTCGATCGGCAAAGCCGTGCACTGCCATATCCTGCGTTGTGATGCGTATCCGAGTAGGATAGTTCACAATTCTTTGTTGAATATGTACGCGTCTTGCTTGTTGAGCAGCTCGGGGTTTGATTTGGTGGAGAGGGTGTTTAGGGCTATGCGTAGGCGAAATGTGGTTTCGTGGAATACTATGATTGCTTGGTATGTGAAGAAGGGTAGGTTTGTGGAGGCAGTTAGTTGTTTGGTGATGATGATGAGAGTGGGAATCAGGCCAAGTGTGGTTAGTTTCATCAATGTTTTTCCGGCTGTTTCTGGTTTAGGGGATATTGATGTTGCTGATACCGTTTATGGGATGGTGACGAGATTGGGTGGCGAATATGTTGATGATTTGTTCGTTGTGAGCTCAGCTATTACTATGTATGCCGAGCTTGGCTGCATTGATTTTGCTAGGAAGATATTTGACAACTGCTTGATCAAGAACGCACACGTTTGGAACACTATGATTGGTGGCTACGTGCTGAATAATCTCCCTGTTGTCGCGCTAGAACTGTTTGTTAGTGCATTGGAATCACATGATGGTGGTAATGTACTAGATGATGTGACTTTTCTTTCAGCGCTGACTGCAGCTTCGGAGTTGCAGCAGTTGGATGTTTCCCAGCAGCTGCATTCGTATCTGATCAGGAAGTCGTTGGATTCTTCTGTTATCCTGCTTAATGCGGTTGTGGCTTTGTATGCGAAGTGCAACTGTGTTGGTGATTCATTTAAAGTGTTCAGTGAGATGCGGGAAAGAGATGTGGTGTCGTGGAACACTATCATCTGTGCCCTCGTGCAGAATGGCTTGGATGATGAAGGGTTGATGCTCGTGTACGAGATGCAGAAGCTAGGGTTTGCGATTGATGATGTGACGATCACTGCAATACTCTCTGCAGCGTCTAATCTTGGAAACGGGGACATTGGTAAACAGACTCATGCTTATCTGATCAGGCATGGGATTCAGTTCAATGGGATGGAGAGTTATCTCATTGATATGTATGCAAAATCAGGTTTGATAGAAGCTGCCAAAACCGTATTTGGTTGGTATTGCAAACCTAGCAGTGATCCGGCCGTGTGGAATGCTATGATCTCTGCAAGCACCCAAAATGGCTTGATTGAGGAATCTCAGAACATCTTTAGGCAGATGCTGGTGGAGAATGTAATGCCGAATGGTGTGACATTGGCATCAGTTCTTCCGGCTTGCAGCCAGTCGGGTAGTATGGCTCTTGGGACGCAACTCCATGCTTTTGCCATTCGCCATTTATTGGATGGAAACGTCTTCGTGAGCTCTGCTCTGGTGGACATGTACTCAAAAACAGGGGCACTTGTCTACGCTGAGAGGGTTTTCTCGAAACTGGCTGAGAAAAACTCGGTCACCTGCACGAATATGATACTGGGATACGGTCAGCACGGAATGGGTGAGAAAGCCATCGAGCTATTCCACTCCATGAAGGAACGTGGCATCAACCCGGATGCCATCACCATTGTGGCAGTGTTGTCTGCTTGCAGTTACACCGGTCTGATCAATGAAGGGCTCGAGATATTTGAGTCCATGGAGGGTGAGCACGGGATAAAGCCCTCGATGGAGCATTATGCTTGCGTTGTGGATATGTTAGGGAGAGTCGGGAGGGTGGTTGAGGCGTATGAGTTTGCTCGGAGATTGGGGAAAGAAGGCAATGCATTGGGAATTTGGGGATCACTCCTCTCTGCCTGCAGAGTTCATCAAGAGTTTGAGCTGGGAAAAGCTGTTGCTGATAAGTTGCTCGAATTGGAAGGGCCCGGTAGGGCTACTGGCTACCGCGTGCTCCTCTCTAATATGCACGCGGAGGAGGGCGACTGGGAGAGTGTGAGGACGACGAGGAGAGAAATGGTGGAGAGAGGTGTGGTGAAAGAGGTGGGCTGCAGCTGGATTTATGTCTCTGGGTATACAAATTGCTTTGTGTCCAGAGACAGAAAGCATTCAAGGTGTGATGAGATATATCAAGTGTTGAGGCATTTGTCTTCCAATTTGAAGGATTCTGCTTTGGCACCACCATTTGTATCTATTGAATTGTAGAGCTCATGGCTGTAGAAACTCAGCTTCAATGGGCCGCCTTTCTTGTGGAGACGAGACGAGGAGGAGGAGGCGCCTCCTCCATCGCCTCACGGTCTATCCTTCCTAGGTGGCCGAACTAGTCCCGAACGAGTAGCAACTGAGCTAGATGCCCTACGGCCAGGGCCATCGACGTGGTTGATAGGAACATCGAGAGATTTGTTTTGTAACGTAGCTCGATTTAGAAGGTGTTGGACCTTTAGTCATGAGATCGTCTCCACCCACCTAGGCCACCCAAAGCAGAGACGGAGCTGAGTCCCTGGCATGTCCCGGAAACCCTTCCGTCCGAACAAATTTAGGTTGTGTTTGGTAGTCTCCCCCATTTTTTCAAATACGTAAATATATTCTCGTTCGTCCGAACTTATTCTTAAATACATGACTGTAATTTTGTTTATCCATTCTTTAAATCCTAGCTTTGTCCCTCCCGTGACTCCAAGTGTGTTAGACGGTAAATATTACCTTCCCTCAACAAAAAAAAAGAAAAAGAAAAAAAAAGCAGAGACGAAGTCAAGCCGCTAGGCCTTGGCATGTCCCGGAAACCCTTCCGTCCGAACAAATTAGGTTGTGTTTGATAGTCTCCCCACTTTTTAAAATACGTAAATATAATCTCGTTCGTCCGAACTTATTCTTAAATATATGACTGTAATCTCGTTTATCCATTCTTTAAATCCTAGCTTTGTGGCTCCTGTGACTCCAAGGGGCGTTAGACGGCAAATATTACCTTTTAGTCATAAGATCGTCTCCACTTAAAGCAGAGACGAAGCCGAGCCGCTAGGCCTTGGCATGTCCTGAAAACCCTTTCGTCCGAGCAAATTTAGGTTGCGTTTCGTAGTCTTCGCTACTTTCGCAAATACGCAAACTTATTCGTAAATACATGACCGTAATCTCGTTTATCCATTCTTCAAATCCTAGTTTCGTGGCTGCCGTGCCTACAATCGGACACCGCCACTCACAATTGAGTGATTGTTAAAAAAATGCAGATAGAAGCGGAGAAATTTGTTATTTTCTTTACTTGAAAATTAATTGCTTGCTGAAATTTCATGCATTGTGATTAAATAAATTAAATCGATCATGAAATGAATGAATTAACTTTCAAGTTCTTTTAAGGTGGTTTCCATCAAATATCACAACATTCCGTTTAATTGGTTTTTATTCTATCGCGGAAAATAATTTGAGGGTGTTTTCTGTTTTTTAATTAATATTTTCTCACTTGATTGACTCGAAATATGCATTTTCTAATACTATATTCTTGTTTGCTTTATCAAAATTTCAAGCTAAAATTTATATTTAAATATGAAGTTCTTGAACATTCCAGACTTCCTGACTAAGAATAAGAGAAGTGATGATTTTCCATGATGCGTGGCTTATAATATCTATACCAACCTAAGTGCTTCTTCCAAATTCTAATTTCTTTAGTTGCCTACCAAATTTTGACCTCATTTATTACACATCTTCTGTAGTGATATGGACGTTTCCATTTTTCTGCTTAAGAAAATTGATTTAGTCAATAAATCATGTTCATCAGTCATCATAATCTCCATTAGGCATGCCTCATGCAATTAGAAACAATAATAATATTATTATATAAAGAGCGTTTATTTTGGGTTAGCGATAGAGTGACGAGTTTATCATGACGTGGTCTTTAATTTTTTTTTGTTTGATTGTTATTATCAAAAATAAATATTATATTATAGAAAGAAAAAAAGGGAATATATATCAACTGCAACTCCCTCTTGAAAAAAAATGATTTATGGAAAGAATGTAATAATTTAACTAGCACGAACTACAATAATATTCTTCAAAATGATATACGATTGAAAAATGTTACGCCTAAAGAGAAAAATATTTTGGAAAAATATTACTCCTTACTATATCCTAACGTTTTAAGTTTTTCATAATTATATCTTTTTTTGAGGAATTTTCAGAATTATATCTTAATGTATGTGAAATTATAAAATAATATCTGTAGTATCATTATTGTTAATTTTACCTTATTATTTTGAGAGTTATCATGCACGTCGTAATTTTGAGAGTATTTATTGGAACCTTCATCCTCAAAAATTGAATGATAAAACAAAAGTGTAATAATACTGACAATATAAGTATCAATTTAGGACTTCAAAAAAAAAAGTATCAATTTATAATTTTAGATACGTTGAGATAAAATTGTGGACAAATTCAAGCATTAATTAGGATATAAAAAGATAATTTTCACAATATTTAATACTACACATCTATGTAACTAGTCGAAGAAGATCTATACAAGTTGAAGTTTAAGAGGGAAAATGAGCTATTATTGTATTTCTATTAAAAATAAGATTCACATAACCCATCAACATAAAATCATTTTTTTTATTTTTTATTTATGACTAACTAGAATAAATAAAATAAATTCCATTCGTAGATAAGCGTGAGTAATGAATGACCGAGGAATAAATTCTGCATTTATTAATTTTGAAAGAAAATATTTTTTTTTCAAGAAGAAATTAAGAAGCGGACCCACATAAGTCTGCCGTTTACGTTGCGGCATGCAAATGGTCAATTTGCGCTTTCCCCTAAATTACACTTCATTGTGGAAAAAGACTTATCAACAAATTAATAAATTATTATGTAAAAAAAAACAAATTAATAAATTATCCCTCTCAAAAATAATAATAATAATAATAATAAATTATACATCTACCTCACAATTTACGGTGACTCACCGTATTCTACCATAAATTTTACTATTTTATACAAATTTATTGTTAAAAAGTATCATTATATAATCAATTCTAGTCAATATATAGTACAAAAGTTAAAGTTTAAAAAATTATAATCTTATTTTAAATTAATTAATAACTCTCATAATCAAATATTAAAATTTGCTAACATTTGATGTTTTGACAATTCAATAAACGAATAACAATTACTAATAAACGAATAACAATTCAATAAAAGATGAAGTTGCTTAAACACGATTCATGTCAACTCGATTGTTAAATTTTAGTTTTACATACAAACTTTAATATTTTAATGTGATAATTAATGAACTATTAATTTTAATCTGATTTTGCTATTAATCAGAATTTCAACCAAATTTACTGTTAACGTGATCGGTAAAAATAACTAACGTGGCATAATTATTTTCGCATGATAATTTGTTGACAGAAACAACGTCAATTATTATTCACATAAAATAAAACAACACATAAACACAATTAACAAATAGAACTCGAAGTTCCATATTTAGCTCGAAAATAAGCAAACACAAGACAACTAGAATCAACCATCACAAGTGATGCGGTATGGAACAAGAGCTTCAAGAAAGGATGAGAGCTTTGTGAAGAGTCTCAACAAAACTAAGCAAGAATCCATCCGAGCCATGCTTCGCCACCAACGAAACAGCAACGGGGAGACCTTCGTACGTCCCTAACGGTATGCTCGCCTGCAACCAAAAATATAGAGTAACTGCACTTAACGTATTTAACAAAAAAAAAAAAACTATAAAGTAATTGCATTTAATGTATAAAGTAATTGAACAATGTAATTATCATGTAATAACACCCTCTATAGGATTTGAACACAGAACCACGAAAATTACAATTACATTATATGTTAAGCGCAAGCAGTTTATAATTTTTGCGTTAAATGAGGCTTAGAGAGAGAGAGAGAGAGAAGAACCTGGCACAAACCGGACACGCCGGATACTGATAGCAAGCTGAAGGCCTTGGCACGAAAACTCTCCAGCTTCGTTGGATCCGTTTGTAGCTCTGGTGGAGGCCCCGGAACCGTAGGCATTGCTAGGATGCCGAAATCCTATATAAAACATGGTGATTCAATTTCTTTCCTTCAATTTTGGTTTCTTGTGTTTTAGTTTAGTTTCAATATTATTAATAAGGATTGATTACAATCTATTAGGATCTACAATTATTTTCAGTATTTAATTTTCAATTTTCTGGTTAAAAATTGATTATCAGGACTAATACAATAATAGGAAATGTTGCACAATGATAAAATAGAAGATCCGGCTCGATGGAAACGAGCAAGCCTTACCCCCAATAGATCGGCGAGAGCTGCCCGTAGCTCGCCACGCAGCAAGCGACACACGTCCACATTGTCATCCGTCGATCTGACAGCTTCCCAGACTCGTTCCGATATTCCGGGGCCTAAACTAGGTTTGACTGACTCAACCCATTCGCCATGATTCTTCTTGAACTCATGCCTGATCTTCATTAGCAATCAAAATAGGAATACATTGAGTTACATTAGCATATATACTTGGAAAATATTAACAATATCTGCACCTTTGAAGCAATCTCATGGCAGTTGAGAGAGCTGCTAATGATGGAATATTATCCTTATCTGCTTTAACATTGTTGTTCATGAAAACCTTCAGATTTGGAAGTTTGGATTCGACGAATTCCCCTAGATTCGTGTATTGTATTATCTTACCTGCACGAATATGCAAAAAAAAAAAGTCACAACCTTTTAGCATTTTTTATAAAAGGCTAGATAGATGGTTAAATGTTTCTCAAACTATCACCTTTTGTCCAATTCTATCATGAACTGTCGACTTTGACCAATTAATACCTAAACTACAAAATAGTGAGCAAATCTATTCTCAAACAAATTTTTCTGCACCTTAAAGTTGAGTGGGATCGTCGGGGATTAGTTTTCCACGTCGAGCCAGGTTAAATCCCAACTATCTACTCAGCTTTCAAGTACCAAAAATTTTGTACACAATTATCCTGTGACATTCTTGAATATAATATCGAAAAGTCATGATCTTTTTTTTTCCGAAGGTCATGACAATTTCGCATAACGCGCCAAAATTCAGACAATAAGACCATAAATCGATAATAACCCCATATATTTTCAAGTTCTTGAAGCAATACTATGAGGAAGCACTAGATTTATGTTTCCATTTTAAGTATTGAAATAATGGTAGCATGCTTACTTCCATATAGTTTCTCCACAGAGGTGGTGAGAACATCTTTGAGCTGGCGAGGAGGGATGTTTACGAGATCAAAACAATCTTGTGCAACAATAAGCTGACCAAGCGTAGCAGGATTATCATCTCGCAGCTGCAGCAGAACCTTCCCGACTTTCTTCAAGATAACCGGATCTCTAGCAAACCACCCTGAATATCACATAGAATTTATTTTTCTACTGCAACAAAGGTTGTGGGATTTGAATACTTACCGACTGTGTCGAAACTCTGAGCCATGGGCGTGACTCCAGACGTTGAGACGAGGTCATGAGAGGGGCGGAAGCCGTAGATTCCACAGTATGATGCTGGAACTCTCACACTTCCTCCAGTATCAGTACCTGAACAAATCTATGACCATTCAAATATGATAATATGGCGATGTTGATCTCAAATGAGAGTACTAATCCGGAAAAGGGGATCAGAGAAATTCGCCTAAGGAGAAATCTGCAAGCGATGCTCCAACTGCGACAGCAGATCCACTTGAGGAGCCTCCGGGCACTCTATCTGCTGCACATGGATTTCTTGGTGTCCCGTAATGCACATTTTCTCCATTTATGCTGTGCCATAAAACACATTTTTATTTAGTTCATATATATCAAAGTTATTAATTACCTTTATCTGTTTTGTTTTTAGTCTTTTACCATATGGTGCAGTTTTGATACAGTAGAATATTATCAGAAACTAAGAAGGTGTGTGAAAGACAGCAGAATCTAAACTCATTCTTTTCTCTTGATTCAGACTAGCAAACTGAGGGCAGTGATCTTCAGGCCACAAACTTCAAAAAGACGGTTTCCAAAGAATCACTATGATTCGTCTATGTCGTTTTCCATTCTTGATAAATTTGAATATCGACAGAAATTAAGGTTTGTGCACTGTGTGGAAGATGATAACAGAAACCTGTGATTTTCTAGGTCAGAAGCTTCAAAAATGTCAGATCATAAGTTCTTGAAGAATCACTAATGATTTGTCTATGTTGTTTGTGATCATGAATTTCAATTGATTGCATCATTGATGAAGTTGAATATTAGCAGAAACTAAGGAACATGTGCTGCACTATGTGAACAGATAATAAAATAAACAAAAACAATTCTCCAACAACCTTAATTTACACAAGTAAACTTAAGCAGTGATTTTCTATGACAGTAACTTCAAAAGGTCAGATGAATAATTTTTTCAAAGAAATCACTTATGTTTCAACACTAAATGTTTTCAAAGAATCACTTATGATTTATCTCTGCTGTTTGGAATCACAAATTTCATTCAGTTTACCACAAACTAAGGAAGGTGTGTACACTATGTGAAAGAAACAGAAGCTAAACACACATTTTCTCCAACAACCTTAATTCACACAAGCAAACTTAGGCAGTAAATTTTCTATGACAGTAACTTCAAAAAGTCAGATGATTAGTTTTTTCAAAGAAATCAACCCTCTTAGGTCAAAACATAGAGTTTTTCAAAAGTAGCTCATTATGTCATGATAACTAACAAACATTTCTACAAGAAAAAAGTAATTCATGACTACACAAATGTAGTCAAACTAGTTGGTAATAAATTCAGTTAGAATAAAGATTTGAGGTCCTTTTCTTTGAGTTGACTATGAATAATTTCAAGAAAATAGAAGTTACATACTTAAAAACATAATGCAGTTTCTCTGTTTTATGAAACAAACCTGTAAGCCATTTCATCCATCACGGTTTTGCCAACACATGTTGCACCTGCCTTGAGCATCGACAGCACGGCCGGGGCAGTCGTCGTGGCAGCCGAGTGTGTCCTCGCCCAGTCCGGGTTCCCAAAACCCGTGACATAACCCTCCACGTCGAATCTGGTAACGAAGATGGAGAAAATTAGCTACTATTCCTCACTTTATCAAAATGGTTAGCTTTAGCATATCGGATAGTCCATCAAATTCAATCTATAAACCTTTTTAACTCTTTTCCCTTTCCTAAACATAATTACAAGATTGGGAAAATAATCAATTACACTATCTTGCTAGCATAATTGCATCTATTTGACACTAATTCTTACTTTTTTGTCAATTTCAATTTCTTATCTAATCAATGTTGAATATTTAACAAACAAAACACCACACATAATCTGCAACCTTAAACTCAGTAGAAAAATAATTAGGTCAGTACAATAAATCAAAAAATATTTGGTGAAACCCTACTATGAATTAGTGTTTGAAGAGAAATTAGATTAATCTATACAAATAAATTAATTTAATTGCTAGAAAGGTTCATTCTCTCCAATGATAAAACCAATCCCCACTTCATTTCACATTAATGCTGTCAAGAAAAAATCTTTATTCAACCCAAAGAAGCAATCTTCATCGAGACACACAAAGAGTGATAAAATATTATTGCTTGCTACCCAGCTCGTAAAAGGCATATATATAATCATTCATATAAAAGGAGAGACAGAGAGAGAGAGAGAAGACTAACATGTCTTTGACAGCAAATGTAAGGGAAGTTAGGGGAAGCTCATGAGAAGAAGAGTGAGGAAGCAGAGTGAATTTCTCCATGAACGCCCCATAATCTGATGATAAGCTTCTCGACATTCTCTCTCTATGTAGACACACAAAATGATTTCTTATTTGGATTAATATATATTTTGTGCACAATACTGTATTTTTTCACGCTATTTTATAAAACTTTTATTTTTTCACGCTATTCCAAAAAAAAAAAAAAAAAAGAAAATCAGCCACGAAAAAAAATACACATCTCATGAATGAAAACGTCACTTATTTTACAAAACTACACAATTCATGAATAAAAAATAAATCTCGAATTAAATTACAGATGGGTCACATCACATGCTTTGTTTACAACTAAATTATTACAATTATCCAAACATATTAATACTGCTTCATTTCTATAGAATCTACTTCCTCCATCCTATTAAAAGTTAAAAGTGGACTATATTTTATTTTGACTGTTTCACTGTAAGTGACATATTTTTATAAATTAAAATTTTAACCATTAAAAAAGTATAAATTCTATCGCTCTTAATATATGTTTATACTTTATCTTTATTTCTCGTGTCGTAATTTTTTGATCCACTTTATAATTGAAATGGAGAAATCAGAAGATTATTTAATGTCGATAAACGCGTCAAGAAATCAATTTTAAGCACGAAATCGACAAGGATTGGTGGGGCCTGAGTGACAACTTCAGCTCTTCAAATATATACATATTTTATCTTAATCGGGCATCATTAATATACGTATTTAAAAAAATGTTTATTCATAATTTAGATCGTGATGGGTATATAAACCATATTTTGGGAGAAAAAAAAACATATTTTTGCCTTTAAAAGACATACTACTATTCTTTTAATCGATCAAACTTTATGTAATCATAGGACATATGTATAGATTTACTTTTCTTTTATAACATACAGTATATTCTAATATTAGCTAACTTTAGAATGATCTAGTTTTCTCTAGAATCAAACAAAATTTTAACCATAAAACACTAAAATATTATTTTTTTATAAAAAATATAGACACTTAATTCACAATCAGTAATCTTATGACTAATTAGTCTAAAAACGAGTAAAACTATACTCCTATTTAATATGAACACTCTAAGTCTGCGTTTGACTTTTTCTTGTCTGAATAAAACTCTTAAAGATTCTTATTTGCTAATTTTTTTTATAAAATGTTAAAACTAAAATAAAATTTTAAATAGATACTATTAAGAAATCGTAGTTCTAACAACGCACTTAATTAGTCATCATATTCATAATCATCTTGATTAAAATGATCGCCTTAATTAGAAATTTAGAATCACAAAAATCATTACAGATTCCTCTCTCTCTCTCTCTAAAAACTGGAGCTCTTGTGCAGACTTGACCTCTTCCAAAAATTTCAGAGATAAAACGACGACTGCAACCTTCCATTATTACATTCCTTCCTCACATTATTCAATTCTCTTCTCTCTATTATCTCGTCGTTTTCCCTCAAAAACCCTCAAATTCGGCCGTTTTCTGCTCAGCAAATTTTGGGATACATTTTTACTCCACGCCCCCATAAAATTTCAATCTGCAACCATATTTTGATCTTTCCTTCTTGTAACCCTGGAATTTGTTAAACCTCTGGAGGAATTTCAGTCGACGCGTTTCCAATTTGGGAATTTTTCGTCGATGATGGCGGAAAATCCCGAGTTGGAAGGGTTGCTGAGTCAACTCAGTGAATCGGCCAAGGCTGTCTGCGCGTTGCCCGAGTGCAGAACGGTTGCGAAGAGGATGTACGGCAATCTGGTGAGGAGGGTGAAGCTCATGAGCCCTCTGTTTGAAGAGCTGCAGGACGCTGCGGGCGGGGGTGAGCTCGGAAACGACATCGTTAAGGGGATTGACTCGCTCAGAATCGCTCTTGACTCGGCTCTTGAGCTGCTGAGATCGGTGCACGAGGGTAGCAAGATTTTTCAGGTATTATGAAGTTTTTCTGTTTTAATTATTAACTTCTGAAGTTATTGCTGTTAGCTTGAGATTTTGTTGTTTACATTTTTGTGGAAGCAAACATGAAGATGTGATTAGTAATAATTGAAAAAAAAAACTTTTTGCAGATCATTGACCAGATAGAATGATTTGTATTGTTTGTATTGATTTATAGTATAATTTATATTTATATAAGAAAATTGTAATATGTGTGATTGGTCCTAAGAAAATTAAAGAGTTAGTCTACTTCATGAATATGATGTAGTTTTAAGTTCAACTTAACAATGGGGGATAAAGCATTATATCCTTGCAGCAAGTTAAGATTTTGATGACATATTGGGATAGTGAGTCGAGAAATATTATGAATCACGAGTTATCCTACTCCATGAATTTGTCGTAGTTTTACTTCTAGAATAAGGATGGATGAAGCGTCAACGTGCTGATAGGTGATGGCTTATTGGGATAGTGAACACATAAACTGGACTAGATTAATATTATCGTATCACTTTCTGTTGAAGTTGTCTGCCATGCTCGTAGAAACGATGTTTTTATCTCTTTTGTCACCTGCATTGCCTTCCAATAACGTTTTAGTTGTAAGCTGTCTACATATAGCAGAATTTGTTAAGTTATGTGTCCTTGATTATGTCTTCTTGGATAAAAAGGTTTAATAGTGTTTGAGCAGCTAGATTTTTGAATTTTCCCTCAAAAAAAAAAAAAGGTAGATTTTTGAATTTTTTGTTTTAACGAGTTAGATGCCTATTTGTTTTGCCAATTTAACTATAATTGTGATAGGTGAAACTAGCGTTTATCATGTACAAATTGTGCTTAAATGTTGTGCAAAATTCTTGTTCGTTACAGGCTCTGCAGATAGACAAAATTGCTGGAAAGTTTGAAGATGTCACCAAACAGATTGAAGCAGCATTGAGTCAGGTTCCCTATAATGAACTTGATATATCCGAGGAGGTTCGAGAACAGGTGAAGCTTTCACATCTTTTACGCCTGACACTAGTTATGTCTACTGCTGCTGGCATCCCTTTATTCATAATGCTTTGCTGTTCCATGCCTTTAGATCGAACTCCTACATGCACAATTCAAACGAGCAATAGGTCGGATGGAGTCGCCTGATCTGCAGCTGGTGAAGGACTTGGCTGCAGCACAAATGGAAGACGACCCTGATCCCGCAGTTTTTAAAAGACTTTCGGAAAAGCTGCATTTGAGGACTACGGCTGATCTGAAGCGGGAGTTACTTGCCATCCATGAGATGGTCATCTCGTGTGGTGGGGTTCCGGAAGGAGTTTCGGAGGAGTATATTGAAACTATGTCGTTCCTTCTGAAGAAGATAAAGGAGTGTATTTCAACGGATAATCCGGATCTTGATGCTGCTGATATTGACAAGAGTTCAATGAAGCACAGATCTCCGATCATCCCGGATGACTTCCGTTGTCCAATATCATTAGAGTTGATGCAAGATCCCGTAATTGTGTCCACCGGGCAGGTCTGATGTTCGAACCCTCAAGCTTCTTCGATGTTTCTATTATGTTTTACGTTGTGTGATAGATTAGATTGACAGTATGTAAATGCAGACCTACGAACGATTGTGCATTCAGAAATGGCTCGATGCAGGCCACAAGACGTGCCCTAAAACTCAGCAGACGCTACTGCACACCGCGTTAACTCCCAATTATGTGCTGAAAAGTCTTATTGCTCTGTGGTGTGAGAGTAACGGCGTGGAGCTGCCCAAGAAGCAGGGGAACTGTCGGAACAGACGACCAGGAGCTAGTGGTTCGGACTGTGATCGGGCTGCTATTAACACGTTGCTGCAAAAACTAGCAAACGGCAACTCTGATCAACAAAGGGCAGCTGCTGGGGAGCTTCGTCTGCTAGCTAAAAGAAACGCTGATAACAGAGTATGCATTGCCGAAGCCGGAGCCATTCCGCTGTTAGTCGAGCTGCTGTCCTCCCCCGATTTGAGGACTCAAGAACACGCCGTTACAGCGCTTCTCAATCTCTCCATAAACGAGGCCAACAAGGGCACCATTGTAAACGCAGGCGCCATACCCGACATTGTAGACGTGCTGAAGAACGGAAGCACGGAGGCTAGGGAAAATGCAGCCGCAACCCTTTTCAGCCTCTCGGTCGTGGATGAGAACAAGGTCGCGATAGGCGCTGCTGGGGCAATCCCCCCTCTGATCGAGCTGCTCTGCAGCGGGACGCCTCGAGGGAAGAAAGATGCAGCCACGGCCATATTCAACCTCTCGATCTACCAGGGGAACAAGGTGAGAGCGGTGAGAGCCGGAATCGTACCCCCACTTGTGGCGCTGCTCAAGGATCCTGGGTGCGGGATGGTGGACGAAGCGCTCGCGATCCTGGCAATCCTCGCGAGCCATCAAGAAGGGAAAGCCGCCATCGGACTGGCCGACCCCGTCCCGGTACTGGTCGACTTGATCCGGACCGGGTCACCACGCAACCGGGAGAATGCAGCCGCGATACTGTGGTGTCTGTGCACAGGTAATGCAGAATATCTGAGAGCTGCGAGGGAGCTCGGGGCGGAGGAGGCGCTGAAGGAGCTGTCGGAGAACGGCACCGACCGGGCGAAACGGAAGGCCGGGAGCGTTTTGGAGCTGCTGCTGCGAGTGGATGAAGAGGTTGTTGGTTCGTGACAGTTCATTTGTTGAGGTATAAGAAGATTCAGCATTCATCGGCTTGATTTTGGGAGTTAGTTTTGGAGGTAGTTTGTATAAACTGTAGATAGTAAAAAACCTATCTCAATATAATATTGTTTCTGCATTGTGTGTGAAGTATATAGTATCCATTTATGTCACTTTCCTCTGTAATCAAATCTAATGAAAATGTAATTTATAAACCTGACGACCACTTCTTAGTAGATGTAAATTTGAGCTTTTCCTGTACAATTTATCTATAATCTAGTATAATATATTAAAAGGTATTTTCAGATTGAAATTAATCTAAAATTAAGTGGTAATTTTATCATTATAACAAAATTAAAAGTTTATTTATATATATATTTTTATATTTACTTTTTCTTTATCTCCTTATTTTTACGTTTTCTTCTTCTTCTAAAATTGTTAAATTCAACTAATTATTAAATATTGAATATGTATATCAAATTAAAGATCATGACAAGAATTTCAATTTAATATATTTTATGTAAATATTAAATTTAAAATGTTAAAGATTAATCTATTTTTTTTAGGCAACCTCTATCTTTTTTTTAATAAGACCAATTTTCAATTTTTATTTTATTTCTTTTTTCTTACTTTTTTCATAATATCAATTTTTATTATTGTGATTTTTTTTCTATATTAAGCTAAAATTATTATTTTTATTATATTTAAAATTTTTAAGAGCAAAAAATGGATTACACAAAATTGGTAAAAATGTTATTTTTGAGTAATTGCCGTGAATTACATAACATTCATTCAAATGTAATTTTCATATCGACTTTTAGAATTTTAATTTTGGCTAATTACAACATTCTCATTTTTCCATGAAATGTTTCCACTGCATATATTTGTCTCTATGCCACAACATGAACATAGAAAAATGCTACCTTAGCCAACTTTCTAGGCAATTACGACGAGATATTAGGACCGTAAACAAATCAAGTCACTTCTAAGGCTACATGACAAGATCGTTTAGTGAAGCTCGACAAATAAACAACATGCGGATGATAGATCATAAACCAACATACCATCAAGAAAACAACTACGAGAAATGGTTATAATGATGCATCAAGCAAGATATCTCATTCTACACCTATGGTGCTATGGCAATTGGCAAGGTAAGAAGGCTAAAATTCACAAAAAGTACGCCTAACATGAAATGTTAGGACAGTCGCAAAAAGTACGCCCTTACACGAAATGTTACGACAGTCGAATATGCACGAGGCTGTTCAGTAGCGGTCCAAGGACGGTGGTCTCCCTCCCTTTCTAGGACGGTCGTACGGAGCTGGCCTCTCCCTATAGCTTCTCCCATCATATCGTGCAGGACCACCACCACCACCTCCATATCTATCACCAGCACCTCTGGGTCCTACATCTCTATCGTAAGCTCTGTCTCTGCCATATCCGTTATGAGGGTAACGGTCAGCAGCAGGGGGGACGTACCTATCAGCAGCGAACCGGTCTCCGGGTGGGGCATACCTATTTTAGATGGGTTTCAGTAGCAAAGTTTAGCAACATGTCTCTGTATATTTCAGAACGGTTTTGACCAAAATACACACTAGTCATAGAAGTATAATATTTACAGAAGATTACCTGTCATTAGCATATCGATCACGACCACCCCCATATCGATCATCTCTGCTGTCATAACGATCTTTATCACCATAACGACCTCTGTCATATCTATCATCCACGAATCTATCGCGATCATCTGCAAAACGATCCCCACGGCTAGGGGGGCCACCATACTTAGAACGTGGTGGTGGTGGTGGTGGTGACAGTGGACGAGCACCTCGACCACCACCAGCTGATGGACAATCTCGTGCCCAATGTCCTGGCCGGCCGCATTTGAAGCAATCATCTGGTCCTGCTGCTGGCCTATCTCTTCCACCATAACTCCCCCGCCCCCCTGCTGTGCGACTTCCATGGCCATTTCCAGAGTCTTCAGCTCCCTTAGGTTGGGCCTTGTTAACTGAGATGACCCGCTCTCCAAATTCTCTACCATGCATATCCCTGATTGCATCATCCATCGCCCTTCTGTCAGCAAAAGTCAGGAAGCCAAATCCACGAGGACGACCTGTATCTCTTTCCAACATAATCTGCAGAAGATTACAATACAGAGTAACTAAGCAAAAACTGACAGCCAAAAAAAGGTTATAATTTACAAGAAAACAATAACTTCAGAAACAGATGAAAGATTTACATAAATAAGTTCAGAAGAGCTCACACAGAATCTACATAGATATCATGCACAGAGTTTAAGGAACTCTTACATGATCAGAAGACAGACATTAGTTTCTCTGAGGCCTGAATTCCGCAAAACAAAGACCAGTAAAGAAAATTTGAGCAATCAAACAAGGAGGAGATCTTAATCCTAATTCAATCTAGCAGATGGCCCGTGATCTCACTTGTATTGACTACACTCAGTGAACTTCAGCTTATTGCGGCAAACTCTTGCATTTTTCAGAAATCGTGTAACAGACAAAGAATTCGCCATCCACTTAAGTTTCAGCTTGCATCAAGAGAAAGTGCTCGATGTTGAAAGAAACCTTCATAAAAAACTTCACCTTCAAAGATCTTGCAACATTCCCAAAAAGTGTCATGACTCTGGCTCATAGTCCCAATAACATGATGTTATTTCCAAAAGGTAGAGCTCGGATCAGTTACCAACTCGAGTATTTTATACGAATTGAAAGACATTAGCTATGTTTGCAACCAAAAAGAGACCATTACCTCTGAATTTCCTCCAGTTATTTGGTGAAACATGGACACACGTCACACAAAGTTTCTAATCAGCAACAAACTGGTTTAGCCAAAAAGGATAAACACATGTTCTCAAATATAACTTCTTTTGCTTCATATGGCAACTCTGGAAAATACTACCTCAACTAACATAACTTTGAAAGCTGTCTGCAGCATGAAGTAGGGAAACTTCCGGAAGCTTTGCATGCTTCACCAGTTAAGAGGCTACTTAGACCCAATTACAATAAGACATCATGTGTAAACCAATCTGAGGTGTTCTGCCTCTGCCAACTTAACTGTCATAAGCATCCCTCTGCCAATTTTGTCTGAACCAAACGGTAATTCCTTGATGATCTACTTTTGATGCATATATGAGATCAAATTATCACACTCCAACTTAATCAGATAAGGGCAATGATAGACGACGTTAGAAAAAAGATCAGAAACAAAACTGTGTCAAGATCTGGAAAGAGGAGTATCCCAAACAAGGCCGGAAAATCTAGCACCCGAACCTTCTGAATGCTAGCAACAAGGATCAGACCAATTTCTAACTAGATAGAAAAAGAAAAAGAAAAGAAAAGAAAAGAAAAGAAAAGAAAAGAAAAGAAAAGGAGCAGCAGTTTCAGATTTTCTTCTAGAGGCTTTTACAGAATATATCAGCGTCCATGATTCTCACAGCTTAATTCAACAAATGTAGGATGTGTAAGCCTAAAAAGCTTTAGGTGGACTGCCTAACAAAAAAGAAGAGTCAACTTAAGTATGCAGAAACCACGAGAATTATGAAGAACAAGTAAATGTAGTTGAGTTCACTTTCAGATTCTTTTGGCAGGTGACTGAATAAGCTAATATCAGACAGGGAGCCCTACTTCTCATTCACAAAATCTTGAAAGGATATTGATGAGGCAAAATCCACTCAATGCTTCACAAAAGGTACTACGTCATGGAGGTCACCACTGAACCATCAACCATGCATGCCCAAGTGCTAATAGCATCCTGATCAACTACATCACAAACTATTGGACTTGAGGACAACATTTTAGACTTTGTGGTTCTAGCCTATCATTGTTGTTGAGAGAATTCAAAAGCAGGCACCATGAGCAAAGTAGCGGCAAGATCAACAGGCCAAAATTCTCAGAAGTCCTTGCGTAGAACTGCTAAAGCTGTCATGCATAACTGATTCTCAAAGATTACTAACAGAGGACAGCGCCAAAACACACTGAACTTGTGCTTCAGTAGTCCTGGATATGTCAACGGACCCAAAGTTCCTCCAAATCGCATACCAACGCATTTCAACAATCTTAAGCCACATACAAGGCAAAAAAGAATAGTAAGACACAAAATATAATGAATAACGAAAAAAATAATAAAAAGCATATGAAGTCCAGACAAAAAATGCTGCATCCTTCATAAAATTGAATGAGCATATGCATCATACATTAAACTTAACACTAAAATTAAAGTCCTTCATAAAATCGTGTGAACCCCAAAGTCCAATAAGCATGCCTCAACCCCCCCCCCCCCCCCCTCCCAGCCCCGAAAATGAGGCACATACTGATGCACAACAAAACCTTCAACCGATAAATGCATGTGCATATAAAATCACACACGCGCGATAAGAAATATTCGAATTACACGAATGTAAAGCGAAATTGAAACCTGGCATTCGACAACTTTGCCGAAACGGCCAAACTCATTTGTAAGCTGCCGTTCGGTGACATCCCACGATAAACCTCCAACAAATATCCGGTAGTCTTGCTCCTTGTCTGCCATCTCCGCGAAATTTTCGTTCACAAAAATCCCTACATCACAACGCGTCAAAATTACGCAAGAAAATATACCAAATTTCTAATCAAAAAGGGGGTAAAAAGACAAAGAAAAAAGCTTTGCACCGATTGATTGCGAGAGCGAGAGCGAGAAACGAGGGTAGTCGCGGGGTTCGGAAATAGGGTTTTGGTGTTTTTGGATAGTAAAATTTACTGTAGTTATCAAGTGAGAAAGGATAGAAGTAAAACCGAAGGTATTGCGATTCAAGATATGTCTAGTTTTTTACTTTTTTACCCCAATAATCTACGCTTTTTCATTCTAGATATTATAAAGAAAATATAGTTTCTTGTATAATAAATTCTCATGAGTTTGGAAAAAGCCGAGCTAAAAATATAAATAATTTTTAAAAGCTTCTAGAAAAAGTAAAAATTAGATTGGAGTCCCCTTTTTATAATCCATAAATTAAAGCCGCGTTTGGTAAGATCGATAAGTTAAGATAACAAATATGTATGGACACTGCGATTAAGTACGATCATTCCTTATTTTCCATCCCCGCTTTTAGTCTCCCTCTCTTAATCATGGTTTTCTCGGCTTAATTATTTCTTTATTATTATTCTTTACTTTTTTATAATACCATCAATTTTTATTACTGTGAATTTTCTTTTCTATATTTAGTTAAAAATATATTTTTTATTATATTTATAATTTTTCATATGATAATTGAGTCAATATTAATCTTATATATAATATATAGAAAAGAGAATATAAAAATATTTCTCGTACATTGCGTGCGAACGTGAATTCTAACTATTAATGAATTGTGAATGAATTAATAATAAAAACAAAAACATTATAAACAATATACACATTTTCAGTATTATTATATGATCATACTGTTTATACATCTATAATCTATAATTACATAGATTACGTAGGCTATTTGTTTTAAATTGGATGTTGATGATTTATTTTCTAAAAGCTAAAAATTTGTAAAACAAAAATAACCAATTGTACTTTTTGGAGACTATTTAATCAGTATAACTATTAACTAAGTTGTATTTTCATAGACTAGTGATAAAATAAGGGGAGGCCAAATTAGAGATATAATAAAATTGGGGGAGAATTTTATAAAAACAAATAAAACCTAGAGAGAGTAAAAAACAGAATACTTGATAGTATAGGGGTCAAACTATAATTTACAAAATTTGGTTAGGGATTCTGATATAAGACTGTGCTGTGCGATTGTAGGCGTCTCTAACTGTATCTCAGTGCTCCGCCGTCGCACCGCCATCGACACCGCCGTAGTGACTCATCACGTAAGTTGCTGTCGTTTTGATGCTAGCTTTAATGAGCAAAACCCGATCTGAAACATCTATCAATACAATCGATAAGTTGGTGGCTTTTTTTCTTATTCTTTTTCTTCTTTTTTCATTCTATGAGTGTTGGTTCTGGCTGAAATATCAAACTTCGAGACGTGATATGAATTTTTTTTAGCTAGGCTAGATTGCAGTTGGTTAGGTTTTCGGGTATCGATAAGGTTGGGGAGAGAAATATCAAATTTTGAGTGTGAGAATTGATATGCCCTTTTTTCCCCCTTCTACTTCGTCATTTAAACTGCATTTGTGCATTCTGTGTCATCTTTGTCAAAACTAATTTTATTGATAACAGCCTTGTCACAAGCCTCTGTTAATCAAGTGGCTTACTTTTTCACATTTGCTTTTCTAATTAAAGCAATTATCTGCAGCAATCAACCTTGCTATTTTTGTTCTTTTGGGATTGCCGTATGTGGCTAACATATTGTTGATTGAATTTCAATTTTTTGCAGTGTAACAACAGTTTAATTGCCTTCCGATATGGCTACTTTTGCCAGACCTGAGAATGCTTTAAAGCGAGCCGAAGGTAAGTTGCAATTAAGCTGTTGCATATATAAGTCATTGTATATCTTACCAAATTCCAATTATTGCAATATTAATTCATTATTCACAATCCCATGACATTGAGTATTGCTGGTTGTAACTTAATCATTTCACATATGTTATGGAAGCACCTGTCTGTCTTATTGTATGCGAGGTGTGCAGGATTGGAGAGAATAACTTTCTGGGTGCTTGTGCTACACGGGCATATATGCTGTATTCTAGCCCCAAAAACTTATAGAATTTGATTTTTTAAAACTTATCTAACATGCCCAACAATCAGAGAAGAAGTTAAAGAGCTAAACATTACGTATTGTCCTTTTCTATTGTGCTGTGGATGGTATTATACTTTTTTTTGGCTGTCATTTACATGTGAATATATTGATGCAGAGTTGATCAATGTTGATCAAAAGCAAGAAGCACTTGAGGCTCTTCATAGTTTTATTACCTCAAGGAGGTATAGAGCCTGGACAAGAACACATGAAAAAATAATGTTCAAGTATGTGGAGCTATGTGTAGACATGAGGAGGGGAAGACATGCCAAGGATGGCCTTATCCAATACCGTGGTATCTGCCAACAGGTCAACATTAGTTCATTGGAGGAGGTGATAAAGCATTTCATGCAGTTGGCCACCGAGAAAGCTGAGCTTGCACGTAATCAGGCCCAGGTTTTGGAAGAGGCTCTGGATGTAGATGACTTAGAAGCAGATAAAAGGCCTGAAGATCTGCTTCTGAGTTATGTTAGTGGAGAAAAAGGAAAGGACAGATCAGATAGGGAGCTTGTCACTCCCTGGTTTAAGTTCTTGTGGGAGACCTACAGAAGTGTTCTTGAAATTCTGCGCAACAACTCAAGATTGGAAGCCCTGTATGCTGTAAGTTTATTTCTTATATTTATTTCGGTTTGGTTCATGATGTTCTTGTTGGGTATACTGTATGGCCATATGGGCATGTTCTCATGCTTCAAACTCATATTGTATTGCTCAAGGCAGGATTAATCACATATCTATATATTTGAATATAACATGGGCCTGCTGATGTTATGAATTTATGGAGGATTAGCTCCCTTAGTATGTGGGATCAACACATCTGCTCTATGGGGTTTTTGTCTTTAAACTGTTCTCACCTATTCTGTGATGCTGCCTTTTCTTACATTTTATAGAGGGCACTGGATTTATTCTAAAGTATGTTATTTATATGTTTGTTTTTTTGTTCATGTTGTTCTTCTGGCATGGATTAAAAACTTCAAGCTCTTATTTGATGAATCACAGTGTCTTAAGTTTTGGCAACATTTTCTTTTAGCAATTTGTGTTAGCATGGATTCATTGAGCTTCTCATTTTGAATATTCAGATGACCGCCCACCGTGCCTTCCAATTTTGCAAGCAATACAAGCGGACTACTGAGTTTCGGAGATTGTGTGAAATAATTAGGAATCATCTTGCAAACCTGAACAAGTACAGGGACCAGAGAGATAGGCCTGATCTTACTATTCCTGAGAGTTTGCAGTTGTATCTGGACACCAGATTCGAGCAACTAAAAGTTGCTACTGAGCTTGAGCTTTGGCAGGTTTGTTGAGTTATCTATTTCTATGCCCATAGTTGCATTTTGGTATTGTTGATAACTTGGGCAATCCTTCTATTTATTTCTAAGTTCTGTCTTCACTTTTGTTTTGCAGGAGGCCTTTCGTTCTATTGAGGATATATATGGATTGATGTGTATGGTTAAAAAGACACCTAAACCTTCATTGATGGTTGTTTACTATTCTAAGCTTTCAGAAATTTTCTGGACGTCATCCAATCATCTTTATCATGCTTATGCATGGCTTAAGCTTTTCTCACTTCAAAAAAGCTTTAACAAGAACCTTAATCACAAGGACCTGCAGATGATAGCCTCATCTGCTATCCTTGCTGCACTCTCGGTTCCCCCTTATGATCGCTCATACGGAGCGTCTCATTTGGAGATCGGAAACGAGAAAGAACGAAATTACAGAGTGGCAAACCTTATTGCATTTGATGTTGAGTCCAAACCAGAGAACAGAGAAGTGGTAATATATGTCATGGCTGGATCTTTTGTGTCATGTTATTATTTTTATTTGCTGATCATGTAACTATTCTGTTTGATTCTTTTTCAGCTATCCAGGTCCTCGCTGCTCTTGGATTTGGTAAGCTACAATCTTAGATTATGTCAAATCATTGGACTTCATGAGCTGTTTGCCAATGTTAAAAAATTTAGTTACTGGATTTAGTTTTTTGCACCTTGTAATTTATTTGTATATAAGTCAATCTTAACTTTACTGGGAATTTTGTTTAGGTGGCCAAAGGTGTTATGAACTGTGTAACTCAGGAAGTGAAGGATCTTTACCATATTTTGGAACATGAATTTCTCCCTTTACACCTCGCACTGCAAGTTCAGCCCTTGCTAACAAAAATTTCAAAGCTTGGAGGTAAACTTGCCTCTGCATCGTCTGTTCCAGAAGTACATCTGTCTCAGTATGTTCCTTCTCTGGAGAAGCTTGCTGCTCTTAGGTTACTTCAGCGGGTATAATTTACCACCATCTCTCACGCTTCTTCTTGTGAAACACTTTTAGCATCTTGCATCATGCTTATTCTTTTCACATGTTCTATATCCAGGTGTCACAGGTGTATCAGACTATGACGATTGATAACATATCAAAAATAATTCCATTTTTTGATTTTCAAATGGTCGAGAAGATCTCTGTTGATGCAGTCAAGAATAATTTCTTAGCAATGAAAGTCAATTACAGGAAGGGCGCGATTTTCTTTGGAAATAAGGTAACCATCTAATTTTTGAATTTGCCAACTAAGCTTGGCCTCTGATCAGGTGTATGATTATTAACTTGATCTTCTGTTTTGAATTTCTTCCTGCATGTTTCTATTCCTTGTGTTTTCCTTTATAGATTCTATGGCATGCTGTATCTTAAATTCCAATAAGTTACATATGACTGTTTTCTCTTCAGAGTCTTGAATCAGAAGGCTTACAAGATCACCTCTCCACTCTAGCTGAATCCCTTGGTAAGTCAAGGGTCATGATATACCCTCCTGCGAAAGGAACCCCAAAATTGGGTGAAACACTTTCAGATTTAGTAGAAGTGGTGGAAAAAGAGCACAAGCGTCTGCTTGCACGCAAATCAATAATCGAAAAGCGCAAAGAAGAGCAAGAGCGCCAGCTGCTAGAGATGGTATGTCTCATTTTGCTTTGATCATTTGATGGCCTCTTCTGAGTTTTGTTAGGTGTCTAATTTCTAATTCAGTATCACTGGCTTTTACATTCTTAGGAACGAGAGGAGGAAGCTAAGAGGCTGAAATTACAGAAAATAACTGAAGAGGCAGAGCAGAAACGGCTTGCCTCAGAATTTAAGCAAATGAAGGATCTAAGAATTCGCCGGGAAATAGAGGAACGTGAACTTGAGGAAGCCCAAGCATTGCTGCAGGAAGCTGAAAAGAGGAGTAAGAAGAAAGGAAAGAAGCCAGTCTTAGAGGGGGTGAGCGAACTGATTCCTCCAGATAGATTTCTTTGTTGTTTTGCTAAACCTGTTTCTCAAATTAACAATTGTTATATGGATTCAGGAAAAATTAACCAAGCAGGGTTTGATGGAGCTAGCTGTTAATGAGCAGCTCAGGGAGAAGCACGAAATGGAGAAGAGGCTACAGAAGCTTGGAAAAACAATGGATTATTTGGAGAGAGCTAAAAGGGAAGAGGCTGCGCCGCTTATTGAAGCTACATTCCAGAAACGCCTAGAAGATGAGAAAGATCGTCACGAGCTTGAGCAGCAGGTCCGAATCCATCATCCTCTTGACTGGAAACTTCGTTTACAACTCGTGCTTTACATCAAAATTAACTTGGGTTATTCCTTTTCTTTTTTTCTTTTCCATCTTGATACAGCGAGAGGTTGATTTAAGTAGGCAACGCCACGCTGGAGACCTAGAGGAGAAAAGAAGGCTTGGCAGGATGTTGCAGAACAAGGTTTTTTTTTTTTTTTTTTTTTTTTAACTTCAATGTCGGAGAGAGTTGAATATGAAACGAGCTGCAGAATGAAGCTTTTCGTTCTATTTGTTTGCTCTCACTATGGTGTAACTAATTGGCATATCTTTTTGGTGTTGTGCAGAACATTTTCCAAGAACGAGTGATGAATTGCAGGAAAGCTGAACACGACAGACTTAGGCAGGAAAGAGAAGAGACGATCAGCAACATTATCCAGTCACGAAAAGAGGAAAGGGAAGCCAAGAGGAAACTCATCTTTTTCCTGAGAACTGAAGAGGAGAGGCAGAGGAGGTTGCATGAAGAGGAGGAGGCTCGGAAGCTTGAAGGTAGTTCTTTCCTATTCAAATTCAAGCATCTTATTTCTTTTTGGAGTGTATGATTATTTTTCTCAACGGCGTTGTCGATTTTGCAGAGATGGAGAGGCGAAAGAAGGAGGAAGCCGAGCGAAAGGCGAAGCTGGACGAAATTGCTGAAAAGCAGAGGCAAAGAGAGAGAGAGCTGGAAGAAAAAGAAAGGCAGCGGAGGGAAGAGATCCTGGGTAGATCAGCCGCCGCCGCTGCACCAGTTGCACCACCAAGAGCTGCCACCGCCGCGGATGCACCAGCAGCAGCAGCAGCTGCTGCTGCGACTACTCCTGCACCCGGGAAGTTCGTTCCGAGGTTCAGGAGAGCGGCTGCTGAGGGTGGTGGGCAGCCTGCAGCCCCACCTCCGGCCGCAGCCGCTGACAAATGGACCAGGACGGAGGATCGAACTGGCGACAGATGGCGGGATGATCGGAGGCCTGCGGCCCCTGCCGCCGCCGCCAGGACTACTTGGCAATCCTCTAGGGAGCAGGAAAGAAGGCGTTGAATGCTCATTTTTGAACCATGATTTCATTTGGAAGAGACTTAGTCTGATTTTGTTGTGAGGGAGTTTTTTTGCTTTCTGATGAAGAATTGAATCATATTATCTATGTATTTTGTTGGTGTATGTTGGATAATAGTAAATCTGTTTTTCATTTAGTTGGTGTGACTAAACAAGATTAGACACAAAACAGAAGTAATTTCATTTCATTTCAATCCAATTACAGACATGAGGAAGGTAAGATGGGATTGATCTTGGGATGTTGGTGGATCTATGCCTGTGAATAAATATAAAGCCTTGAGCTCTTCCAAGTAGGTGGACCGCCTTGGAGCCTTGAACCCTACTATCACTCTTATTGCATCTATCTTCTCCCAAATCTTCTCTTCACTGATCAATTCCTGCAACAAAATCAGAATCATTCATGCTAATCCTAGCAAAGGAAGTTAATTAGTTCATCACTAATCACCTCATGAGAATGCAAGCCTCCATTCACTCCATGGCTGCCTTCTTTCTCCTCTTTCAACTCCTCCTTCAACTGATCACCCTCCTTGGGCTCATCTTCTGCAACTAGAGAAACAGACAATACAACTTTCTCCTCCTTCAACTGATCACCCTCCTTGGGCTCATCTTCTGCAACTAGAGAAACAGACAATTTGTTGTATGCATATATGGTTTAATCCATAAACAAAGCACTTAATTGATAAAATGATTAGTTATTACCTCCTCCTGCAGCATTTTTGCCGTCATCATCATCATTCTTCAATACTAGGTCTGATGAGATCTGGATCTCTTTCACATCAATCACATTTTCATCCTCAGAGGAAGAGGAGCTGCTGCTCATCTCTCTCTCCTCTTCTAATTCTCTCTCTCTACCAACTTCTACATCATCGCCATTGTAATTAGGTGGATAACAAATCTCTTCTTCTTCTTCTTCTTCTTCTTCTTCGTCGTGGTAAGGAAGCAACAGCGGCTGCGGCGGCGGCAGCAATTTGGTCATGAGCTTGCGAGTGCAGGCGTAGGAGGCCAAAACGACGCCGGAGGGCAGCGAGAGAGCGAAACCGAGGGCGGAGACAACGAGGAAGGGAGGAAGCAGCAGCGGAGCCGATGAGATCACAATACCCGCCATTACCACTTTCTTCGCTGCATCCATCATCCAATTCCAATCCTCTTGCTTCTCCCCTTCATATTCTTCAATACGCCAATCATCATCATCGCTAATCTCCTGCTTCTCCATCCTCCTCCCACGCATTCAAAATCGATTCTCACACCTAACCAAAAAACTACTGATTTCATCATGTATATTGATGCACTCAATTCATGAGAGCGGTGACACGCGTTGGCGCAACAGTTTGCATGCATATATATAATATTATTATATTATATATACAACACCGCCGCAGTAGCCAAATCTTATCTGCACTGCGCCTCTTGTGTCTTTAATTTTCAACATCTTTTTGAAAATATTTCCGACTAGCGTTCTCTATTACTCCCTCCGTCCCGGCTTTTGGTATCCAATTGAGAACGACACTGGTAAATCAAGGACCAACACCTAATCTAGAAAGCAGTAAACGACACGGATTTTACGTGGTTCGGTCGAGAAGACCTACGTCCACGGGGTGTTGGAGGTTTTTTCACTATGATCGAGAGAGTTACATTTTACAAGAGATGAAAGAGTAAAAATGAGATGATCCCCTTAACCTACTACTAAGTCTCTATTTATAAGCATGTAAATAAGCCCTAGGGCCTCAAGCCCATTTACTAAGATAATTGGGCTTAAGCCCTTTTAATACATTGAAGGGTAAGATAGTAATTTCGGTTTTACGCGGGGGACCTCCCCGCGCCTTTGGTGACTCCTCTGGTAAAAATGTCTTTTCTGGCGAGGACATCTTCTCTGGCGATGTTGATGTCTCTGGCGGAGGTGACTCCTCTGGTAAGCACGACTCCTCTGGCGAGGATGATCTCTCTGGCAAATACGACTCCTCTGGCGAGGATAACCCCTCTGGCAAATACGACTCCTCTGGCGAGGATGACCTCTCTGGCAAATATGACTCCTCTGGCGAGGATAACCCCTCTGGCAAATACGACTCCTCTGGCGAGGATGACCTCTCTGGCAAATATGACTCCTCTGGCGAGGATGACCTCTCTGGCAAATACGCCTCCTCTGGGGAGGATGACTTCTCTGTCAGATGCGACTCCTCTGGCGAGGATGACTTCTCTGGTTTACACCATTTCCCTACTATGCACATATCACTCCTCATCAACCACTCCCCCCTCTGGTCTGGTTGAACCGGGTATTCTTCGTGTTCAACCAGCGAAGTATCGTTAAAGCCAGCACTGTGCTGTTTTCCTTAGTCCCTGCAAATCATGAAGTCATAAAAGTTTTAATATTATAAGAAAGCAAAGATAAGCATTTTTCCCTTAACTTTGGAATTGTAGTTCCAAGTTAGATTTTGTTTGTTGAATGTTAACAAAGATAAATAATTTCCATTTCTTTGGGCGCATAAGAAAACCAGCGCTGAGAATACCCCATATTGAATACTTTGCATAGATAAGCAATATGAATGCTTTGTGTTAGATAAACCAGAAGACCGCTGCAAGAATACCCGAATAACATAGGAAGACCCGTGTCGAAGTTGAGAAATATGATACTCTGATCATGTGAGAAAACCCGTCATAAATATTTGTCGAGTCTGAACAATATACCCCCTGCTGTTGAGCGCGTAAGAAATCCAGCGCGTGAGAAGACCCATAGATAGCAATAGCATGTCAAAAGGCGACTTATTTCTCGCTGAGTAGCGATTAAAATAGATCAAAGCAGCCCATAGAGCAGAGGCGCAAAATAGTGTAGCCCGTAGAGTAGAGCAGAGAAATGCCTATTAGATCAGAGAAATACCCTCAGAGCAGCCCGGTCAAGGCAGAGGAATGCCCTTTCAGAGCAGAGAAATGTCCCTCAGAGAAGCCCGGTCAGAGCAGAGAAATGCCCTTTCAGAGCAGAGAAACACCCGTCAGAGCACCCGGCAGAGCACCCGTCAGAGCAGAGAAACACCCGGCAGAGCACCCGTCAGAGCAGAAAAATACATATCAGATCAGAGAAATCTCATCAGAACAGCCCGGTCAGAGCAGAGAAATACACCAGCCCGGTCGGAGCAGAGAAGTACCCCAGCCCGATTAGAGCAGAGAAATATCCTTTCAGAGCAGAGAAATACCTTCAGAGCAGCTCGATCAGAGCAGAGAAATGCCTTCAGAGCAGAACATTAAAGTCATGGCGGAGCAATGAAATCCCGACAGAGGATTGAAATCCCGGAAGAGCATTGAAATCCCGACAGAGGATTGAGATCCCGGTAGAGCATTGAAATCCCGACAGAGGATTGAAATCCTGGAAGAGCATTGAAATCCCGACAAAGGATTGAGATCCCGGTAGAGCATTGAAATCCCGACAGAGGATTGAAATCCCGGAAGATCATTGAAATCCCGACAAAGGATTGAGATCCCGGTAGAGCATTGAAATCCCGAACGGTGGCTGAGCATTGAGATCACGGACGGTGGCTGAGCATTGGGATCACGGACGGTGGCTGAGCATTGGGATCACGGACGGTGGCTGAGCATTGAGGTCACGGACGGTGGCTGAGCATTGAGATCACGGACGGTGGCTGAGCATTGGGATCACTGCAGAGCAGTGAAATCACAGTAGGGCAGTGAAATCACGGCAAAGCAGTGAAATCATGGTAGAGCAGTGAAATCACGGCCGAGCGGTGAAATCACAGTAGAGCAGTGAAATCACGGCAAAGCAGTGAAATCACGGTGGAGTATTCCTCAGCTGCTTCCCTCCTTTGTATGCATTCCTTTGCTGCTTCCCTCCTTTGCTGCTTCCCATCCAAGCTTGAACACTCTGCGCGGAGCATGGAAGACCCGGGGGGGTGCAACCAACTTTCGCGGCTTACGATTAAATAGTAACCCTCTGCGCGGAGCATGGAGGACCCGGGGGGTGTAACCAACTTTCGCGGCTTACGATTAAATAGTAACCCTCTGCGCGGAGCATGGAGGACCCGGGGGGTGTAACCAACTTTCGCGGCTTACGATTAAATGAACACCCTGCACGAGGCTTGGCAGACCCGGGGGGTGCACACCACCTCTCGTGACTTACGGTTAAGGACAACCTCTGCGCGGAGCATGGAGGACCCGGGGGGTGTAACCAACTTTCGCGGCTTATGATTATGTGCCACCTCTGCGCGGAGCATGGAAGGCCCGGATGGCGCGACCAACTTTCGCGGCTTACGATTGAATAGTAACCCCCTGCACGGAGCATGGAAGACCCGGGGGGTGCGACCAACTTTCGTGGCTTACGGTTAAAGGTCCACCCTGCACGGAGTTTGGCAGACCCGGGGGATGCACACCACCTTCCATGGCTTACGGTTAAGTGAACACCCTGCACGAGGCTTGGCAGACCCGGGGGGTGCACACCACCTCTCGTGACTTACGGTTAAGGACAACCTCTGCGCGGAGCATGGAGGACCCGGGGGGTGTAACCAACTTTCGCGGCTTACGATTATGTGCCACCTCTGCGCGGAGCATGGAAGGCCCGGTTGGCACGACCAACTTTCGCGGCTTACGATTGAAAGAACACCCTGCACGGAGCATGGAGGACCCGGGGGGTGCCACCAACTTTCGTGGCTTACGGTTAAAGCAACCTCTGCGCGGAGCATGGAAAACCCGGGGGGTGCAACCAACTTTCGCGGCTTATGATTAAGTGCTATCTCTGCGCGGAGCATGGAGGGCCCGGGTGGCGCAACCAACTTTCGCGGCTTACGATTGACAGGAACACCCTGCACGGAGCATGGAGGACCCGGGGGGTGCCACCAACTTTCGTGGCTTACGGTTAAAGCAACCTCTGCGCGGAGCATGGAAAACCCGGGGGGTGCAACCAACTTTCGCGGCTTATGATTAAGTGCTATCTCTGCGCGGAGCATGGAGGGCCCGGGTGGCGCAACCAACTTTCGCGGCTTACGATTGTCAGGAACCTCTGCGCGGAGCATGGAGGGCCCGGGTGGCACAACCAACTTTCGCGGCTTACGATTGTCAGCAACCTCTGCGCGGAGCATGGAGGGCCCTGGCGGCACAACCAACTTTCGCGGCTTACGATTGTCAGCAACCTCTGTTCTGGTTGAGCATGACCCCTCTGCTTTGGTGGAGCGTAATTCCTCTGGTTTGCCCTAGTCTTGCTGAGAAGCAATTTTGAATTTGAAAATTGGGGACTATGGGTATACACCCTACTCCCCCCTCTGGTGACATGTGCAATACTCTGTTATGAACATGTTAAGTGTGTGTGTGTTTGGTGCTCATGCTTGTGATGATTGTGAGAGAGTTAGCATAACTACAGTTCCCAAGTAACATAATTCAAGTTGCAGTTCAAGCCCTAGCACATATGCAGAAGGTGTGCAGCTTCGTGTATTTAGTCAATTCATAATCCAGCCCTAGGCACATATGCAGAAGGTGTGCAGCTTCCAAGACATAATTATTATTGCATAAATCCCAGCACAGATCATATAAGTCATGGTTTTGCCCAAGTAAGGAAGTAGAATATTTCCCAAATCCCTATCATGCTTACATGTTCCCATAAAATACCCTAAGATCATAATTTTACCTAGTGATAAAGCATAATACTCCCCCAACATGCTCACATGCTTCCACGAGATAAAGTTCAGCGAAGTACCTGAATTACCACTTACAAGTGGTTTACCGTTTTCATGTTATGGCGGTTCCCATGTTTTGTTCAAAGCTTTCCCAAATTTAATTGCCCTGTGCTACAAGATCTCTTAGGCACAGATATTAGTATAAATATGAAAGCCCCTTTAAGACAGGGCTGTAAAGAGAATTGGAACTCTAGATTATATAATCTATTGCCACAACTTGATTCCCATATTCAAATACCGATGAATTCATTCAAATTTTCAAATCCCATCAAAGATCATATATTATGCCCGATTGTTAAAGTATAACATATCCCAATCATACTCTTCCCATTGATAGAGTTCAGCGAAATACCTGAATTACCACTTACTAGTGGTTTACCCTGTTTTACATTATGGTATTTACCATAATTGTTCAAATCATTCCCCAAATTTGTTTATCCTGTGCTACAAAAATTCTTAAGCACATATATATTAGTAAAATATGAGAGCCCTTAGAGATAGGGCTGTAAATCAATTAACAAGTAAAAAAGTGTACGCTTTGCTTTTCCCAAGCAACAGTGCCGCCCTAAACATTTATTCCACCGAATAAAAGTTGTAAGAATCCCCAAAAATGACATATGAATTAGGATATTTGTGTCCCAATGGCTGAAATTCACAATCCTGAAATCACGATTCTCAAAGAGAAAGTATAATGAATAAACAATAATTATTCATCAGTGCAAAAGATATGAGACCACGAATTCAATAATGTCGTTAACCCAAAAACCCATGTCACGATTAGTCTCTTTTTTGTGAGTGTGTTCAGCAACCCTCTTTTAATATTGTAACATTCCCCAAAAGTTGAGCTTGGGACCCGAGCAAGTAATTAGCAAAGCTGTCATTTGTCCCCTTTTGTCAAGAGCTCCCATGAATAAACCATATTTGGCTCATCTAGGCAATCGTAGTGTTCTCAACAGCGAGCAAATGTTGAAATACCCGTCTTGGTGGTCCTGAGCTCACAATGTGAAATCAGGGCTAAGTTAGTCCCACAAAATGACAAAATTAATCCTCACAGTCAGAGCAACAATCATAGCTAAATCACTCCCAAGTTCAGAGTTATACCTCAACAATATCAAGTCCCAAAAACCATAATAGCATCATAGCTTACCAATAAAGTAAAATCACAACAATAACAAGCTCAAAAATCCCAAGAATCAGCACAGGGCAAATTGATAAACTTAAAAAAGTCAATCGCTACATGATCAAAGTATAACACATTTTGTCAAACCCATCATATTTGGCATCTCGGTGCCCATACACCTGTACATATATGCAGATATAATCCTTGCGCAGACACCACAGAAAAAACATCAAGGTTGATATGTAAACTGCAAATTCAGATCTCAAGAGCAGTAATGTAAATAAACATAATTCCACAGAAAATTAAGTATAATGAAGACTTTCCAGAAATGCATTTCGTTCCATGTTTTGCCCTCACATTACTCGATTCAAACCAGCCAGGGTAGAACAACTCTCCCATTTCTTTTCTCAGCAAAGCATCAGGAAACAAAAATCATAAAACAAGCAATCACTTGCCCAAATATGCACGCAAATATAAGCCCATAAACACACATATTCATGCATATATATCGGTGCCTATGATTTTTCCACAAAAAGTAGGCCCAATATCCAAGGGAAAGATTAAAGACACATGAATTCAGTGGATTATAGTTGACCCTAAGAATTACTCCCATTCTGTACATCATACATATCATCATTTGATCAAAATAGATCAATATGACAAGTTGCCCATTCATCATCAACAACGGATTGTATTCTTCCCTGGATAAGTCGAGCATTAGAGTTCATCATCTATATTGTCTATATCCCCTGATTTGAGTTCCCTCTGCCCCCAAACGAACAAATAAACGAATTAGGAGAGCATGGTTAATGCTAAACAATCACTCAATTGCCACATATATTCAAGGACATATGAATCTTAATCGGTTCCTTCCTAACTTTACTGAATTTACAGATAAAGTATGAAATAATAGCGCAATCCCAAATGTAGTTATTAAAGTTCCAATGCAATGCCCAGTGGATAATCCCAACAAATATTAACATGAAACCTCTACTGCAATATCACGAAAGGCTTATTTAAACATCCAATAATCATTGAATTTCACAGAAGAAGTAGGAGTTTAGGGGCTTAATCCCTCAGTCACAGCAAATCAATACCTATCTTATTTAATCTCCCATTAACTAATTCAAATAATGTCGGCAAATCAGCCACGTCGCTATAAATGTCAATATAGAAAGAGCAGCGCAGAGACCAAACGTATAAAACCAGAGTGATAAACTTTACGAGTAAACAACAGCCCCTTCATAACACAGAGCTATACACTGTTAGTAAGTTCATATGCCCAAAAATAAAATCAGAACCCCAATTTGAAGCAGAAAATTATAGAAATGCACTTAGCTTTGTAGGATAGAGAATAAACGTTGAATTTTCGGATGCCCGGCAGGGTGAAGCGTCGGGCCTCACTGGACAGGCTGATTTCCTTGGTTTGCAGGGGACCCCCAAAAATTCTTCGGATGTTGCTTTAGGCTAGAAGCTATGGCTTTTGCCTCGTTGCCGAGGCAGGGAGAAAGAGGAGAGTCAAGCGAAGGCGTCGCCGACCGGACGAGGCGCCGGCCTCGCTGGAGTTCCAATAGGTAGGCGGCGATTGCGATTTCAGATTTCGGAAGAGCCGAAAAATGCCAGAGTCCTGGACGGTGTGTCGCCGGAGAAGTCGCTGGCGGCGAGCTTCGACAGAGGGTTGAAGGTGAGCAGCGATAGTAGAGTCCAGACGCGGAAGTGGTGGCTGAGTCGGCGGCGGCGGAATTAGAGGGCTTGGCGGCGGTGGAGAGGCGGTGGAGAGGCGGAAGTGGTTGATGGAATGCTGGTCAACGATTTCGAGGTAGCCGGAGTTTGTGCCAGGATCGAAATTGTGATTTAGGATTAGGGATCAGATAATGTTTTCGAATTGGGGCCCTTTCCTTTATGGGTTTGCGATTTCAGATTTCGGGTGGCAATTTCTGGTTCTGGGAGAGAGAGGGCGATGGCAGGATCTGGATCTATGGCCGACGGCGATGCCCGCCGGAATTTTCAGTGAGTAGGGGGCGGCTCGATTGGAACCCCTGCTAAAGTTGATTTCCGACCAGAGAGGCCGGAGAAGAAGGTGGAATCTGGATCGGGCCTTTAGATTTCAGACTGGTGAGAAAAATGATAGATCCGATGAACAGTGACAAACAGTGATGAACAGTAACCGGAAAACCAATGAATCTCACGCCTTAGCTCGATTTTCCCACAGACGGCGCCAGTTGGTAAATCAAGGACCAACACCTAATCTAGAAAGCAGTAAACGACACGGATTTTACGTGGTTCGGTCGAGAAGACCTACGTCCACGGGGTGTTGGAGGTTTTTTCACTATGATCGAGAGAGTTACATTTTACAAGAGATGAAAGAGTAAAAATGAGATGATCCCCTTAACCTACTACTAAGTCTCTATTTATAAGCATGTAAATAAGCCCTAGGGCCTCAAGCCCATTTACTAAGATAATTGGGCTTAAAGCCCTTTTAATACATTGAAGGGTAAGATAGTAATTTCGGTTTTACGCGGGGGACCTCCCCGCGCCTTTGGTGACTCCTCTGGTAAAAATGTCTTTTCTGGCGAGGACATCTTCTCTGGCGATGTTGATGTCTCTGGCGGAGGTGACTCCTCTGGTAAGCACGACTCCTCTGGCGAGGATGATCTCTCTGGCAAATACGACTCCTCTGGCGAGGATAACCCCTCTGGCAAATACGACTCCTCTGGCGAGGATGACCTCTCTGGCAAATATGACTCCTCTGGCGAGGATAACCCCTCTGGCAAATACGACTCCTCTGGCGAGGATGACCTCTCTGGCAAATATGACTCCTCTGGCGAGGATGACCTCTCTGGCAAATACGCCTCCTCTGGGGAGGATGACTTCTCTGTCAGATGCGACTCCTCTGGCGAGGATGACTTCTCTGGTTTACACCATTTCCCTACTATGCACATATCACTCCTCATCAGACACAGATTTTAATAAAGTGATTGATGTATTGTGAGTGGAATAAGGGTCCCATATTTTATGTGAGAGTTAAAATAATTAAAGTGGAGTAAGGGCCCCACCTACTTTTACCAAAAATAGAAATGAATACTAAAATGTGGGACGACCAAAGAAGGAAAGTTGGATACTAAAAGTTGGGACGGAGGGAGTACAATCTTTTAATTTAATTGTTGGAAATTTTTTATTTGTCTCAATTTTTTGGATTTATAATACTATTTTTTTTCATGTCACTCACTGAACTCTGTCGTTTTAAGCAATCGCACTCTAAAGTCTGAAAATAACTTGATAAATTACATATTTCCTCCGTCCAATGTTCCATATTTTTATCGGTGTGAATTTCAAAAAAAGTTAAATAAATATATTGTGAGGTTCCATATTAAAATTATTACTATTATAAAGTAGTATTTAAAAATATGTGATCAAAGAGTGGAGTTTGAATCTCATATTAATAAATTATATCGTGAGTGGAGTTGGAGTCCCACATTAAAAGTATTATCATGGGGTAGTGTTTGAAAATATATGGTGGAGTGAAGTTTGGATTCTATTATAATAAATTACTCTCTCCGTCCCACTTAATTTAAGCCGTATTCCTTTTCGGGCTCTCCCACCGAATTTGAGTCATATTCCTTTTTTTTGGGTAAAAATTAGATAATTTAAAACACTAATTTACAAAATTAATTGCATCCCTTATTACCTTATCTCTCATACTTTACCACTTTATTATATTCTCTCTTCTATTTTATTACATTTATACTACACACTTAAAATATTAATTTATAATTTCTTAATTCATGTACCTAAAAGAGACGCCTCAAGTTCGGCATGACGGAATAAATTATATTATGGGGTAGTCTTAAAAATGAAAAGGGATTATGTTTTGTATATTTTTTTTTGTGGTAGAGAGTAGCATAATTAATGAGAGAGAAAGTATAATTCAGCCGGGCAGTTGTTTGGCATTCAGAACTTAGGTGGAATATTTTACTTTTTTTTCATTTTTTGTGAAACCACGTCGTTAAGCGATTAAGTTTGAAAAACATCACCTAAAATTCGGTGGATGGACCTATCGTTTCGATTTCGTCACCAAATTTAGTAAAATGTGGCACAAATAAAATTTTTTAAAAAATTGAGAGTTTTTATGTCCCAATACCTAAGCAAAAGACACAAATAAGTGTCCAATAACATTAATTTGGAGACATAAAATAAATTTTAAGATACACATTTTTTGTCCCAATACTTAAGCAAATGACACAAATAAGTGCCTCAATATTTCTTTTGAAGGCACAAATAAATATCCCTATAAACTTAACAATAGGATTCGAAATATTTTTAAAGGCACTTTTATGTGCCTCTACAAATCAATCTCGGGGCATATTTAATTGTCGGGTAATCTATTGATATCGAAGCACATAAAAAATGCTCCCAACCTTATTGGGACACGATACTTGGAGGCACATGTACTAAGTGCCCCGAAAATAAGAAGTGCCCCAATAGAGCATATATTGGGGCACTTTTTGGTGTCCGAAAAGCCATTTTTCGTTGTAGTGACGTAACATACATAACTAGCCTTATTTGTTTCCTAACTATCATTTTAATTCATATATGGTCAACTTTAAGTTAATTCAGACATGCCCGACTCACAACCTCAATAATAGAAATTTTTCAGTTAAAAATATGCTTGTAATATGTATATAAAATATTCATTTTGTCCCATTTCATTTGATATGTACTTTTTTTTTTTGAATTATCCTGTTTGATTAATAACTAATTTTATTACAATTAAATATAGCTGTGTATATTTTTATATTATAATTTTACTCTCATAAATGATCGTATTAAAAAGAATTATACCAATTAAAATAGGATGAAGAGGATATTCTTTATGTACAAATACTATAATGTTTTGCAATTGATTTCTTGATCTAATCATTTTCCCACCTAGCTCAAATTCTAGGTATATATTATCGGATTTTGCGATGTGAAGTTTCACTTTCTTTAGTGGATCTATCTCGTCACAAACCCACTACTCTCTTATTTCTACGATTATATTCTTGTCAATTTCATGAGTATAATAAATAAGATAATATATAGTGTTGAATAACGATATTTAAAAAAATGATAAAATTTTCGCTTCCGTCAGAATTCAAATTTTGGTAAAAAAAAAAAAAAAAACGCTCTCTAGGTAAATATCAGCCATAAGATACATTAAATTAACATCTACAAATCAATCTAAAATCTCACTACATAATGGTTTCAATGAGATTTCTCGTTATACTTCCTCCGTCCACCAAAAATATGCCACAATTTTCTTTTTCGTCCGTCCACAAAAAATATGCCACATCCATTTTTAGTAGTAGGGTCCACATCATTCCACTCACATTTAAAGTGGGACCCTTACTCCACAACCAACTTCACTCACATTTTATTAAAACCTGTGCCGAAAGTAAAGTGGCATATTTTTGGTGGACGGAGGGAGTATATGATATATGGTGAGATTTTAGATTAATTTATAAGTGTCGATTTAATATAATTTATGATTAATATTTATTTAGAGAGATTTTTTTTTTTAAATCTAATTTTGCCGATGGAGCCAAAAATATTTAATTTCATTTTAAATTTATTATTAAAAAAACTATAGGTCTTACCCTCTTAAGCCCGTTAACGCTAGTCAAAGCCCATTCCCAATTTTTCGTCTATCTCAAAATAAAAATAAAATGAGAATATAAATTCTAAAACTTCATTTTCGCATGTGCTTCTTGACCAATGGGATTTGGGAATTTGATTTTGGTGGCCTCGTCATCATTTTCATTTTCCATGGCATTTATTTTAATTATGGTATGTGATATCATTCGTTTAGACTTTTGTATTGGTAGGGCCAAGTGTACGATGCAACATTCAATATAAGATTATTGGTACAAGACTAATTTTTTAGATTTTTTTGAATAGTTTAGTAATGTCAAGGATATACTTGGTCTATCAATATATATTATATTATATTTAGAAAATGCATAATTTTATACTATGTTGGATGAGTAGGTTCAATTTTATATCCAAACCAAATTCTTGCAATTTGGAGCCCCTTTTTAGTAATTCAACTCTCTTGATAAGAATCACACCCAATAACAAGAAACCTAGCTAGTAGTGTGAGATATAGTTTACCAACTCTACACATATATTATAAAATATTATAAAATGACCCAAAACAAATATTACAATATACACGAAACGAAGATATTATAAATTTATAGTTGATCAACGTCGCATAATTTGATCATTCAACGATCCAATAGCAATCACACATTTTGATGAAAACAAAATAAAGATGAAAATGGAATTGTCTAATTGTGCTTGAAATATATTCCTAAATTGATTTCAGGTGTTATATTAAGTAAAATATCTTGGATTTGTTAAACTATGTGGTGTGTCGTTGCTCCCACCGCAAATCAGTCCTCAGCCACACAAAGTGTATTAAAAATAATAAATTTTAATTGGTTTGACAGCAGCTTAATACTTTGTCTTGGTTTATTTAATTATTAAATATGGGTAACAATAATAATGGACGGCTATTTGTTCTCACCTCAAACATATCTAACTTTTCTATATCTCATCTCATTCCATCTCCACTCATAGCCGCCCATAGCCATTTTATTCTCACCAAAAATCATGGTGCTACTTTATTCGGATATTACTTCACCATCACCTACACACATATACACCAAGTCTTGATCAATTTTTAACACTTAACATCATTATAATTGAGCTATGTCGACACCCATTTCTAGTCTAGATTACTATGTATGATTTATAAATAATGTAGTTTATAAAGATTAATTTGAACGAGCATGTGATTATTTTAGATTTTTTTTCTATAATTGAACAAATAATTTTAAAAATTGTGCGACAGTGGACTCGATATTGATCAAAACACATTCACACATTATCTATATTTTACTGCTTTTTGTGTTCCGTTATTTATGACATACTTACTAAATTGGATTGTTTTATTATTGGTTTATTTTCATAAAATGTATTAATAATTAGTAATTGAAAAAGTATGAATTCTATTATTCTTAACAAATTTACACATTCTCTTTAAGGGAGTATATAATTTTGTCAACTTTGTAGCTAAATTCCCAATGACATTATGTCTAACTTCTAGAAAGATCCACCTATGCATGTGAATTTGTCCAAAGGCTAGGGACCTAACTTTTTTTAGAGGGAAAATTCGCTATTTATTTCTGATTACGATGAATAATGTTTAGAAATAATGTTTAGAAGTTAAAAAAATTAACTTCCAAACTACTAAAAATAACAAAATTAATAAGATTATGAACCGCTCAATTAACTTTCCTACTAATATGACATAAATCAATAACCATCTTTTCTAAATGACCTAATTTTTCCTTCTTTTTTTATTTATTTCTTAGTGACCTAATTAATAGTGCAAGATTTCAAGTTTAAGTTATCATGTAATTATCCGAAAGGAATAATCCCTAGACATAGTGCATATAAGACAACGCACAAGATAACTTATTTTCTTTTATCTTATTCCAAAATTGTATGATTAGATTAGATTAGCTATCAATATGTTGTTGCTTGGACTAATAGCTTTTTTAATTACTTAATTTTTTTTTTAGATGGCAAATTCTAATTTGATTTCAAAGGAATTCAAGAGCCATTTTCTCTCTCATGAAAATGGTGTGGGCCCAAATGAAATGGGCACACGCGCCTCCCTTTACTTTACTACTACTACTGTGCATGTGTGTGCGCCTTGGATTGGGGTGGGCCCCGCTCCCTTCATGGACTATATATACAACACGCCCCAATTCAACCGATCCATCTCCAAATTTCACCTTTGTTGATTCAATTGAGATCACAACGCAGAGAGAAATGACGAAGATATATCCAAACGCCGCCTCCTCCTCCTCCTCGCCGTCTCCGCTGTCGAGCTCCGACGACTGCAAAATCGGCGGCGACGATCCGGTGGTGCTCACCGTGTGGAAGAAATCTCTCCTCCTCAACTGCGAGGGTTTCACGGTGTTCGACCCCCGCGGCAACCTCGTCTACCGCGTCGACAATTACATGGCCGCCGCCAAGGGCCACATCTTCCTCATGGACGCCTCCGGCGCTACTCTCCTCACCATCCGCCGCAAGGTATTTGAATTTGATAATTATGCTGCACCGATCTACTCAATTCACACATGTATATACTGAAACCTAATTATAGATGTTGATTTTGATTTTGATTTTGATTTGATTTGATTTGCAGAAACTGAGCCTGGGTGATACGTGGCTGATCTTCGACGGCGAGACGGCGGAGAATCCGAGGTACACGGTGAGGAAGAACGTGAGCCTCCTCAACAGCCGGTGCCTGGCTCACGTCTTCCAGAAGAAGAGCGTGCCGATCTACCTGATCGAGGGGTCGTACGCGCGGCGCTGCTGCTCCGTCTACGACGAGAAGCGGCGGCGGGTGGCGGAGATCAAGCAGAAGGAGGCCTCCGTCACCGGAGTGGCTTTCGGCAAGGACGTTTTCCGGCTGGAGGTGCAGCCGGGGTTCGACGCCGCGGTGGCGATGGGCATGGTGATCCTCCTGGATCAGATGTACGGCTCCGGAAGATTCATTTGAGAGCAACGATTGATTGATTAATGTATGAGTATGAATGTCATTTTTTTGGAGGCGATTCCTCTCGCGTGGTTTGGTTTTTTGGGTTTTTGAGAAAAGGCCAAGCTGAATCAGTTGTGTAGTTTGTGTGAGGGAATCAGCCGCCGTTACTCTCATTCATTTCTCATCGCCATCTTCTTCTGTATATATATATACCACCACAAATTTCTAATCTCTTTCTCTCTCTGCCTCTCCATTAAATCCAATTTCTCTATAGAGAAGCAGCTACTTATATACCATCACTCATTTCATTTTACACAACTTGTTGTAGTACTGCTTTATACTTCAAATCTGCTTCTCCTTATACTTGGCTAATGATAATTGGCCTCAATAGTAAATTTTGAGAAATTTTTTGGCACGAATTTTAAGAGTGATAGACTGATAGTGGAGAAAATGGATACAAATTCTAGGGTAAAATTAATACGAATATTTAGGATGTATCGGGAAAAAAAGGCATAATTTTAAGGGATAGAAGAAGTACTCCCTCCGTCCGTCAAAAGTAGACTACTTTGGTTGGGCACGGGATTTAATAAAATTGGTGATGATTTTGATGTAGTGGAGAAAGGGTCCCACCACTTTATGAGATGTGTGGTTGAGATTGAATTTGGGGTGGGTTTTATTGTAAATAAAGAGTGTTTGTAAGGATAAAAGATTAAAGTGGGTGGTGGGACCATTTCCATAAAAGGAAAGTGGTATATTCTTTGCGGACACCCAATATAGTAAAAGTGGTCTACTTTTGGCGGACGGAGGGAGTATAATTTCTCCATTTTGAGAATTTGACAAAGTTTTATTTCCTCACGCGAATGTTGCAAGATTTCGTGTTATAACATAATAAGTTATTGTATTCATTGTGAAATTTTGTATATTTGATATAAAAATGAATTTTTTTTAGGAAAATAAAAATGAAATTTTACTTCTTACAAAATTCGATCTTGATTGTCCTAGAATTTAACGCTTACGTTTTCAATTTAAATAAAGAACTTTCTTCTATTCAATTTGAATAAAGATTATCGATCATTTTAACTTTCTTCTATATATATATATTTAAAAATAAAAACACAAAAATTTAGGTACAATCAGGTGTACCGTATAATCGAGTTGACCCGCACTCAAAATAGTGTTGTTTATAAGGTTTGAGTCAAAATACGGATTCGAGTCGAAGTACGGGTCAGGGTCTAAGTGAGGGTCTAAGTGAGGGTGCAACCCAATTGTACGGTACACCCGATTATACCCAATACCACCTCTTTAAAAAATTATGATTTCTATACAAAGTCAACGAGCGAGGTAAAAAGAATTTTGTTTATTCTGTGATTGGAAGTTGAAACTAACTAGATTGTGATGTGTTTTGCTGAGGAACAAATGAAGCATATCAATGAATCTATATGGGCCATTATTTAATACTTGTTGTGTTTTGTAGGTGCAAGGTGGGGCTTCAACATGTAATGAATCATTATTTGTCATTCTATTGTTAGAAATCAACTCATTTTAGGTAAATAGAGGTCTTCTCACGACAAGCAACCTTTGCTTTGTGTGTGTAGTATTGCTATTTACTAGCATAATTAGACATAAAAAAAGTTCCTAACTAAGGTATCTTATCTAAGCAGATAAAGTATCTCTAAAACATTTTGTAAACATTATTGGAGATAATATTAGTGACTTGTAGAAAGTCATACCACCATGAAAACCTAGCTAGCTACTACATGGCCTAGCTTCTAGAAATTTCCTAATCCCTTTGCCTAATGCTCTTCTAATGGTCCAAAAATCATTAACCAACTTTATTATTATTATTATTATTATTATTATTATTATTATTATTATTATTATTATTATTATTATTATTATTATTATTATTATTGTTATTATTATCTGAAGATTCTAAACCATGTCAATGGAAGTAATCCCTAAACAATTTGTACTCGAAATCGCTCAATTTATAAGTTGTATTAGTAGGAAGTAAAATGATTGGTGATTTTTATGTAGTGAAGAAATAGTTCTGTCATTATATGAAATAAGTGGTTGTGATTGAATTAATAGTAATATATTTTTTTTGTAATATTTGTAAAAATAAAAGATAAGTAAAAGATGTGAGGTCATGTTATAAAAAAAAAGTATTATATATTAATAAATTTTGAATCGACTACTAAAGAAGATGACTAATTCTTTGAAATAGTTGAAGTTTACATGTGTTGCTGGATAATCAGACACATTCATAGGCCCAAATGCAATTAAATTTTAGAATCAAATTATTTGGACTTAGCAGCCCATCCACACCATTTACGATCTTTATAAAAACACAATACATTAGTAATATAAAAAAAAACAAAAAAATTCCCCAGAATATTGAATATAAAAACAAAACTAATCCTTTTTAAAATACTTACTAAACCAAGTCAACCATCCATTGCCCAAAAAATAGAAGTAATTACGTAAAAATTGGAACAGTAGCATGTGCTTATTCAACATCAGCAATTCAAAACATAATCAAATACCTAAAATTTCACCAGAAAATAAATTAATAAATATTATATATACCAATTTGGTTTTAAATAATAATTTCCTTAAACCACTCTAAATTCTCAAAACCCTAAAGATCAGAACACATAATCTCTCGTCCTTCCATAACAAAATAGTACTAAAAATATAATGAAGGTTCTAAACAAAAATTTCGAACTCGTTTCCTATTTAGTGGCGCAACTACGAGCTCCCTAAAACTAAATTCAAAATAAAATATGTCAAGATCATATTTTTAAATACGAAAATTTCAATTTAAAAATGGGCAAATGTGCAGATACCCCCCTGAACTCCACCCCCTAGAGCTTTTAGCCCCCCATACTCGGTCAAAGCGCGTTGACCTCCCCATAGTCTCGGAAAAAGGGTGCAGATTGCCCCCTGCGTTAAACGGCGGTTAGACGCTGTTAACTTTTTTTTTTTTTAATTTCTAGTGGGCCCACCCCCAACCAGCAGCAGAACGGACCGGAGCAGATCTACAGCGGCGGCTCCTTCTTGGCCGTCTGTTGCCGGCAACGCGTGAGAGGGATGAGGGAGAGGCTAGCGGCGGGGGAGGCGCTCCATCCTTGGCCGTCTGCTATCAGAGATGCGAGAGAGAGATGGAGGACAGATGGGAGGCGGTGGCGAGAACAGAGGGATGTGAGGGGTACGGCGGCTGGCAATTCTCGCCGGAGAAGTGAGCAATGGCGGACAGAGAGAGAGATGAGCGATGAGAGTGGATAGAAGGGGGAGGGGAACCGATTTTGATGATTGAGTGAGAGAGGGAAGGCCCCGACGCGGCACTGCCTCGGCCCGCCGGTTAACACTCCAATCTCCCACTAGTCGGCAGTCCAAGAACCAGATCCCCACAGAACACCTTCAGAAACCTCCTTCGAGTCCTCCACACCTTGGCCTCGAACCTAACCCTAGATCGGAGTAATCTCGTCCACCGCCACCTTCTCCCGCTCAATTTCCCGATCGATTTCGCATGGTTTCGTCGGGGCTACGATTTTCCTGTGGAGTTGTTGAGGCCAGCGGCAGGGTTTTGTGTTGGGGAGGCGACGGCGGCGGCAGCGTGACTTCGTCTTCAATCCAATCAGAATTTGCGAATTTCTCAATGTTCAATATTCACGTCGGCGGAAGCCACGCCTGCGGAATTAGCAATTCGGGAATCGTGATTTGCAGAGGCAGCAACGACGACGGCCAGCTGAATATACCGTCGAACACCTCCGGCGACTACAGAGACCTCGCGCTCGGAGCAAACCATACGTGCGCGATCAGACGATCGAACGGCGCCGTCGTGTGCTGGGGCGGAAACGGAGAGTTCTTGAGCAGCATTACTGACGAAATCTCATTCGAATCCATTGTAGCAGGCCTCAATTTCACCTGCGGTTTGACGTGGCGCAATTTCTCGGTCATCTGCTGGGGCGCCGGATGGCCTACCGCCGCGGCGAACGAGCTGCCGTTGCAGAAGACTCTCCCGGGGCCCTGCGTCGACACGCCGTGGTCCTGCGGTTGGGGTGGGGCCCACAGGGACTAAAAAAACAAAAAAAAATGGGAAAAACGGCGTTAAACAGCCGTTTGCCGCCGGGGTGTTTTTTGCACCCTTTTTCCGAGACTATGGGGAGGTCAACGCGCTTTGACCGAGTATGGGGGCTAAAAGCTCTAGGGGGGTGGAGTTTAGGGGGGTATCTGCACCTTTGCCCTTTAAAAATATTCAACACAAGATTATAGATTTCAAAAGTCAAGACCAAGTCAATAATTCTCTATCTAATCGTGTAGTAAAACTAATCTGTTTGCTAATTATCTTCTTTATTTAGTCGCGAGAATATGAGATGAAACTAGAAGCTGATAAATTTGTGATGAAAAAGAGAAGAAAAGAAAGAAAAAGGAAAGAATTTAAAAGGCAAGCAAGTGGGAATCAGTGATGCACAGAGGCGAGGCAAGCTTAGTAAAGGCAAGCTGTCAAATTTCCAGATCGAATATGTTCTTCGTCGTTTCTCCCAATCCCAAGCCAAGAAATCAATCTGATTGATTCCAAATTTCGTTTCAATTGTGGGTAATTGGAATATGCAATGGCATGCCCTTCCAATTCCTTGCTCTACAACGCCACCCTCTGCGCCTGCAACCCAGGCTACCTCTACAACCGGACCTCCAGCGCCTGCGCCCTATTCGCGGCGGAGCCGCCGTTTGTCCAGCTCAGCAGCGGCGTCAGCTACGGCTCCGCCTTCACCTTCCCCGCCGCCATATTCTCCTTCGACTCAATTAAGAAGTTCACGCAGTCGCAGGCCGTGTTTCTGGAGGCCACGCTCGTCATACTCCTCTGCTGGCTCGCCTTCTGCCTCCTCCTCCGCCTCTTCCCCCTCGGCTCCGACGGCCGCTCCGCCGCCTTCAAGATCCGCTGGTGGATAAGCCGCCTCGACGTCGCTTTCGCCACCCGCCACTGGCTGCACGACCACCAACCGGTCGTCAAGCGCAAGACGGAGCTCGGCGGCTCCTTCTCCATTGCTAGCTGGATTGTCTTCATCGGTTTGTTTGCCGCGTGAGTACTGCTCTGCTCTGACTCTGCTCTTTACTTGTTGCTCGAATTCGAGAATTCAATTTCTGTCTAGCATAATTAATCACCGAATTTAGGCTTTAGGTTGCTCTACCAAACGATATCGAAGCGAAGTGTTGAGGTGCATAGTGTGAGAGCTGCGAATGCGCCTGATTTGGAGTCGTTCTTGAACGATATGGAATTCAATATTACTACCATTTCCAGTATGAGCTGTGCTCAGTTGCGCGGTTTGGACACTCTTGTAACGGGGAATCCTTTCTTCATTGATCAGAGATCTGTTCGTCTTTCCACCTTTGCAAACTACTCTTGTCTCAACACCAGCGTGGGCCCAACCATATCTATTCGCTGCAGTAACTGTCGCCTTATCAGGGACTTCGCCTATATCTCGTGGTATTTTGTTGATCTTCCCAACAATCCGGCTGCTGCTGTTGGCTTTCAGTTTAACCTCACTGCAAAGGAAAATGAGAGGAAGAAGCATTTGAGTTTTGTCAGTGGAATTGTGAAGAATGCCAGCGACTTTGATGACAAACCGGTTACGTATAGAGGGGCTGTGCCAAACATTCTCCAATTCAATTTATTTCCTAGACTTTACCGCAATAAGCACGACTTAAAGCTCATCCAGCCTCTGTTTCATGATTTTCTTCCTGGTTCGGCGTTTAGTGAGGTAAGTCAGCTTCAAGCATCGCTCCAGAACTCTAGAGATGGACTCATCAACACTACATTGGTTGTCAATTTCCTGTCTTCATATATTGTTGAGGTTGACAATCAAAATATTTTAGGACCTGGTGAGTGGTTTCATCATATCTATATGTTGCCGTCTTTCACTTAATTTCATTGGGGTCTGCACTGTGGGTTCTTCTTGGTGTTTGTAGCTTCCACTTTTTAACTGTGATTATCAGTGTGGGTAAAATTAAAGAATTTGAATTGCAGTAACTAGCCACCATCTTTGAAGAAAGAGAGAGATCATTCTGTGGTCATTGCTTCTCTGATTTGATGAATTTTCATTCTTCAGTCATAGTTTGACAGTTACTTCCTTTTTCCCAAATTGCAGTGAGCTTTCTTGCTGATCTCGGTGGCCTTTATTGCATAAGCCTCGGTATTTTTTTCTGCTTCTTGGTCCAAGTATGTTACATTTACCCTATATTTGCTGTTTTATTACTTTCTGTTTTGTTTGATTTTTTGGCTTTCTAGTTCTACATTTTGTTTGGCTTATTCTCCGCTGGCCTCTCAAGCATCCAAATTTCTCTCATTGATATCTTTCCTACCTTTTTCTTTATGTAGCTTTTATATCTTGCAGCTTTCTAGTATTTTCCTTAACTATGACAGCATTAAAGTTTAAGCCTTTTGTTACCAAGTTGCGATGATTTGGAAATCTTAGATGTTTCCCGACCTCCCAGAATTGGCTTGAAGTTCAGCTATTTTATTTTATTTATTTATTTCATGTTTATAGAGTGGATGGTCTTGTCCACTTCTTGTAAACTCTTTATCATTATTTTTCTGACTTAGTTAATATTTTCTCATCTTCAAATGACAAAATTGGTTTAGTTTATGAATAAGTTGACGTGTAAGGCGAGATATGTGCAATTTAGGGCTTTTATGTATTAGATGACCAAAGAAAGACATCTCTTGCCTAACATGTTAGCAGATTAAGGTCAGAATCAAAATAGTGGCTGCTGTGCACATTGCAACTTTTTGAAGTTCATTACTTTGCTAAAACTGAAAAATAGTGTTGACCTTTGAGAATGGGTCAAAGGTCGTGATCGATGTGCAGATTAAAGTTGAGTAAAATTTGCAAGTAGACCCAAAGATGCAATATCTCCAGCAATTTACCGAAGAAAGAATGCTAGTGCATGATGATGTATGACTTTCTTTCAATTATTAATTAAGCGCTAATAAGGAGAAAACTGCATACATTATGTCATTTTCAGTTTTATGTCCTTAGAAATGGCATCTACTCGATATAGTATTTTTAAGGGTGATAACTCCTTAGGCTGTTGAAATGTGATCAATTGCTAAAGAGATACAAGTGTTCTGGTTCTAGATCCCTAGGGTGATTTTCATGCCTTCTTGGTGAAAGGAAATCCATTTTCAGTAGTACAGTGTTTATTCAACTGATTTGAGTTTGAATCTGAAGGTTTACTTTTTTGCTTTCCTGATTTTCTTTCCCATTTACAGTGTGAATACAGAATCAAACGGCTCCGCTACGAGGATACCATAATGAAGAACATTAGGAATCGTGGAAAAGCCCAAGATCGTTGGGCAAAAGTGAGCTTTCTAACTTCTACAAATGCGTTTGAAAAATGGAGGGTTAATTGCCAAAATAATAACAATATCAGTGGCAAACTTTCTACTTGTTGCAACTCATTGCACGGCCCTTAGATTTGGGTAAATGAAACTGAAATGAACTAATCTGAATGAGTTAGTGGGATGCCATATTTCATGTTATCAATGCCAAACTCAAAGAGAGTTAGGTTTGATTTAGTTTTATTTGGCTAGATGTACATTATATTGCAATAATTGAAAGTTCACTATTGACATTGCTGAAGTTAAAGAGATATATCATTAATAATAGCAAAACTGGTTAAAGGTGATGACTGATTGGTTCTTTTGCAAGTAACTCAAAGAAAAATTTATGTGTTAGGTTATTCTTTGTTGATTTGAGTTGTATTAGCTAAGCTCCAAGTTAATATTCTTTTCTCGAACTAATTAGACTTTTATTATCTCCACATAGTTGAGAAAATATGTTAGATACACTTGGGGAGCTTGCTCACTGGATGACAGCAAAAGTGAGCAAATTCAATCAAGTTGCACAGGCATTATGACGAAATCACTCCATCACAGCGGATCAAAGCAAAGAATGCAGGATAGATCTAATGCAGCCAGTCTTAGCAATAAGGTCACCCTGCTGAATGATAAGGTAAACACATGATTGTAATTTGACATATCCTTTCTTTTTATATTAGTGGCAAGTCTATAATTCAAGGATGAATCGCTACAGAAAGTGGAGGCACAGAATCCTCAGGAGGTCAGTTCATGCTCGATTGTAGCTCCAAAAAATCTAGAAGGGCAATCGTCTTTCTCAATATGTAAAGCAGTAAGTTTCCCTTACTTCTGTTTCTGTCACTAAACTATGACTGCTATTTAATTAATATGTTATGAGAGTAGTCCTCACATGGCAGCATGGTTTTTGGCCTGTTACATGCATTTCTTCCCACTGACGTTGAATAATATGATAAATTTACTCTCTGAAGTGCGATGGCTCTTCTTTATATTCTTTTCTTGAGAAGGTCTGAGATGCTTCTTTCAGAATTTCTTGTTCAAGCTGTCCTCTTAGCATCAAGGTGTCATAATTGATGTTTGATGTGTATGACATGAATTTTTAAGACTACTTTTGGTAATTATGATATCCTTCTGACTAAGAATTGCTTCTGTTATTTGAGCCTATTAGAGTATGCTTACTATTATTATTTTCAAGTTCAGGAAGAGCCGTTCGATGGAAGCTTAGAGCATAACCATGAAGGTAAAGTCTTCATGACTAGCTTCCTGTCATATTCTTGTGACTTATATCTGCTATGTCTGAGCTGTGTGAGTATTTTGTGTATACGTATCTCTGCTTTCATTCGAACAGGTTTTGAGGAGTAACATGGGATTTTGGGTTAAAACAACACGCAACTTCCTGTATGTCTGGTGCACACACGACACAATGCACTTGCACCGGATGTGCATCTTGGCTGTCAATATACTTTTCTGTGTCAACTTCAAGTCCAAACATGACAATATTGAGAGGCCTCAATACCTAATATTCAGTTATTCATGTACTTGTTATTCCTCATGTACTTGTTATTCCTAATGTCCCTGCTTTTTTTCCTTATGTTGAGACAAGGGCATAAAGGATATTTTGTGGAAATGTGAGGGTGGGGGAATTTTGCCTAAATGTCTTTATGGAACTTTGATGAACTTGTTGAAAAAAAATATATGAACCTGTAATCTGATTGGTGTAATTTGCAGAAGCCAAAGGTTCGAGCGAAGGCAGGAAGTGGAAGAAAGATAAGGCGATAATGGTGAGGGATAAGTTAAAAGCTGCCTTAGCCAAAAAGGAGTCGCCTTCTACGGTACACGATGGGGTGAAGAGTGTCTAAATAGTCCTGCATTTGATAATACTGGGTTTCTAGCATAGAGATCATCAAGCAGAGTAGAGCTCTTTTTTTCATTCTTTCTTGTCTTGATGCAATATTTGTCGACAAACTTCATTATGAAAAGAAGCATTTATTCACTTGAGAACCTTCAATATATGATGGTGATACTATCTATATTCAGGGAAACTAACATAAGAGTAGTTCATGTTATTCTGTACAACAAAGAACCATGCAGTTTCTACAGGCAAATTCCACTAGATAAGATAGATAGCACAAATAAAATTATAGTGTGCCCCTACTTTATCAAGAAAATAAATTGTGAATACGCAGCAACGTAGTCTGAGATACAACACAATACCATCAAATAACAAGTTTCCTTCCGATGCCACGATGGCTGCATTAAGGATCTTGAAGCTGATGTCAAGCAGGTTTGCCATCCAATGCTGCCCCAGTCCCGGTAATTACGGTTCTAGTGCTACACGTCACTGATACGCGATAAAAATGTCAGTTTTTTCGTGCACAAAATATTTGAAGAACGATCGATTCTTGTAGTAGAATTACCTGAGGTTAGCAACCAGTTTCCTTGTTTGATAGATTTACATCCCTTCGATGCGTTCTTAAGGCGTTAGCAAACAATCTCTTTGCAGCTCCCATATGCTCCTGTCTTAAATAGTTGTCTGGCATGTCACTCTTCAGCTCTGCCAAAGAATCCCTGCCTTTCGAGTGCTGGGGTTCTTTGCTTGAAACATCCACAACTTTAAATTCATCGGATCTGTCGACTTTTGGCATCGTAGATGCCCTTGGATTTTTCTCAGAGAGGGGATTTATTTTCATCTTGTTGCTAGATTTGATGTTCCTCTCATCCTCCACCACCAATTGTACAAATTCCTTAGTGAGCTCATGCTTTGTACCCTTATCTGCTTGGCCAAGGGCACGAGTTATCATACGGCGAGCAACCACAGGATCTTTTTTTGGTCTCTCCTTTACCAGTTTACTGTCACATGCATCTTCCGAAAATATTCTTTCCCTTGCTGCAAAATAAGCTGTCTCTCTCTCATCCAGAGAAGGCCCGCTTACAGGATCAACCTTCTGGTCTAAGAAAACCAGAAAAAACATCCCAGCTTCAAGTCCATTTTAACAAGGTGGATATTCTGATAATGCACTACTGTTTGTTTACTACCCACATAATATATGAGGAAGAAGAAAGACAAATTTTCTGAAACAATACTGCACGAATCACACAGTACAGAACTTACAAATTTCAAAAGTTCAAACGAAACTCAGTTTTCTTCTTTCTGGACTCTATTCAGCCATGTCTACCTTCCACATATCTTCTTTGGGAATTGGGATGTTTCACTTCATATCATTACATTAAATAACAATCAATATGAAATAACTACCCAAGAACAAGAAAAGGGTAGCTATATATGTAGAAAACATGTAGTCTATGTGCTGGGCAGCATGTCTTCCCTTTTTTGACAAGGATAATCAAGTCTAATCCTGTCGAACAGCCACCCGTAAATACTTATACATAGTTTACTTTCATCCTAAACCCTTACAAATGCTACGTAATCCTTTCAGGGAATAAGCAAGTGTATCCCAAATCACTCAGTTTCTAAACCATTAAGGGAAGTTACATAACTCTTCTCCATACCATAAGGTCACAGTTGAATTCCTGTTTACGCCATTGCATTCTGGAAGTTTCCTTTTTTCCTTTTCTTTTTCTAAAGCCTAGAAATATGCTTTCCTAGTCGCTTGCGCATACAGGAAGGTGATCTTTAACTTAAAATATTATCACAAGTTCAGATTATACTTAAGAAAACAGTTATTGTGGAAAAGGAAGTAAAATCTGAAATAGCAAGATAATAAAGCAACAGCATGGAGCAATTAGTTAACAACTTAACATTGAGTGTAATAGTTTACCTGGCGGCAAAACTTCCTTACGCCTTAATACATCACAAGTCATCGGCGTCTGCATTTCACCATATTGCAACAATAAATCGCTCACAAGGATGCCTGGACTGCAATTCTCAGATTATAAAAATTATATAATACCAGTAGGTGTATCACAATTTCTATAGTATAAAGTATAGAACGAAACACATGGAAATCCAATTTCTATTATACATGCTTTGTTAAACTTATATATATCATAACAACCATGTATAACAATCATGATGTAAAAACCAATGAAGTGCGACCAATTGTTAGACCACCATAGGAGCAGAAATTTTGATGAACTAATTTGTTCTCTTAGTTTCTCTTTCAGAAAAAGTTCTGATTAGCTTGAGATTAGTCACAGAAAAGAAAAATATTTTGAAGGGCTTTGGACCTGGTCATTGTGCTTTCTTTATTTTAGTTACGGGAATTGTGTTAATCATGAATTTCCCATCTAGGCCTACCAAAATAGGGCAGATAAAGAATAAAAAGAAAATCTATTTTACTCGTATTTGAATATGAGCTGAATGATTTATGGAGTTTGCAGCACAAAAGGCATAAGGCTAGGATACCAAGCATTTTCCTTTACTGTGTCATCAAACATGTCAACCCTACAAGAGAGTGATGATCCAAAATGGCATTAGGCCACCTTCTATAATCTAACTGTGGCCAAAATGACATGATCCAAAATGCACATAACTCCAAACGGAGAAAATGATAACAGAATCAATCTAGTTAAATGCTATAATATGTGGCCATAAACTTCACCTACATTGATGTCTCTGGGCTTCTCTCCAAAACTAAGTGCCTGTCTTCTCCTTCTCCAACAGAGTGATGAAAAAATCTAGGTAATATGATTGCTACATGTCATATTTAGTGAGCCAAAATCTCATTTTGTTAAGGTCCAGATAAGAAATACAATGGAGAGTCCAGTGAAAACTTAGTGAACATAAATACCCAAATATTTCAGCAAGACGGTGTACAAGTAGGCGGCTATAAGAATTCATAGGTTCCAGCTCGAGCACTCCATCTAAACTGCACATGTAACGTTTTTTTCAGCTTTAATTTTTTGAATGGAACTCAAAACTTCCCTCAGACATTAAGTCGTGGAAATATAATCACTAATACATCATCATGTCTGTGATGCAAAAAAACAAATTGCACTACATGAACAAACAAGGGGTTTAAATACACTTGTGAGTACTTTATCATAATTGTTGGAGCAAATATTGAAAGGTTTAGAAAGTGCAGAAAATTTTGTGAAATCATTATAGCGCTTTTGGAGAATGCAGTGCTCACTGGATACTTGGTTGGGATACAACAGATAGTATGAGAAATAATACTCAAGGAATTGCAAGAACGGTTGAGAATATGCTTCTGGGGGTGGGGAAGTACCAAGGATATTGGAAGTAAAAGTTTCATAGAACAGAGCACAACTAAAAAGGTTAACCTAGCACTGCATTGAGCATTGCCCACTTGACATAAGAAGGCATATATAGGTCTCCAAGGTGCTGATATTTCAAAATTTCCAACTTCTAATCAGTCTAGAAAATTGTTATAAGTACATATTGCGCCACAAATATTAAGAACAGCCTTTTTGTCACAGCATCTGTTAGTGACCACACAGCTAATTTACCTTGTATCATCCTGAAGATAATTCACTAACAGATCTTCCACTGACAAAATTAGATGCTTGCAAGGATAATTGTCTTTAACAAGAGAAGCCAACTCTTCAACCTGCACAGTACTAGTGAAAGTTGAGCACCAATCCAAAGGGAGATTAAATCTCAGTGCACATGCACCAAAATGAGAAACATTGGAGTGATAGCTGAAGAAATCATCAAGTCCAAGAATAAAAATTAATTCTGTTGAATAAAGGATATCTTAATAAGGTAAGTTAAAAAAAAATGAATCTAAAACTAACACTTCAAACTTCTAGTACAATATCTGTTCTGGCACACAAATAGAAGTCAAGAATAAATGCTTAAATTTTTCCATTCACAGAATATAGTGACAAATTACTCACACCACGCTGCCATTAAATTCCAAACAATTCGACTAGCATGATCTCTTTGAATGATATGTTTATAGGTTCACTAGTCACTACTAGCCAACTGAAGAGAATGATCATTTCATCAATTCTAATGAAAGGTAGAGTAAAGCAAGGTCAAAAGGCTAACAGGTTTAAAAACAAATTAACAGAATTATGTGTGTCGGGCAGCCCCAAATCGCGAAGATGAATTAATGGTCCCAGCTATTGCTAATTCAACTCGTAGGATCATAAGAATACCAGAGCTAGTATGACATCATCAGTGTAGGTTGACTATAATCGACCAAAAAAGATTGCTTGCTCAAACATCACAAATCATTTGCTTCATCTTTCAAACGTAAAAAGATAATTTCAATTTCATTTGAACATATCTTCATGAGTGTACCCCAAAAAAAAAAAAGAAGAAAAACCTAATATAATATGGACGGAAAGAAAATAAACAAAGCGGCAAAAAACAGCAAGAAATAGTAATAGTAATAGTAATATGTAGATGAGAAGCGTTAAAATGTATGGAAAAAGATGAAAAAGGGAAAGAGAAGCAGAGACCATGGAGAATTGAGCGAGAGTCATGGTGGCGTCACCGCCGTCTTCAATCTTCCTCCGCTTCCGCCGCTCGCGAGCTGCCTCTCTCTCTACCAACTTGTGCCATTATTCAATTTTGCATCCCTTTAATATCCACTCCCTTTCTTTTTATTTACTAATTATTAATATAAAATAAGATTAATTATCAATAATTAAAATTATTGGAAGTTTAATCAATTTTATTTCCTAGCTTTCTCACCAAATTTATTCCTTACTTGACTAGCTGAATAATTTAACATTATTTTATAAAAAACCATTCATTTTCGTTAATGGATTATCATGCGAAAATTTTATAACATACATATAATAAATTTAATTAAAATTTCCTCAAAGAAAATTAAACTTAATAGAAATTTTAATAAATAATTAAATTAAATAAAATCAATAATTTAATACTTCCTTTGTCCACAAAAAATATTTCTAATAAAAGACTACACGAGTTTTAATAAAAATAATTCTTGTATTTTGAGCGAAAAAATGATCTCACTCAAAAAATAGTGTTTATAATGATAATTAATTGTCTCGTGAGTGAAAAAATAGGATCCACTGTGTGATAGATAGTTTCTAAAAATGGAAATAGACTAATTTTTGTTGGACGTTTCAAATTGACAAAAATAAACTACAGTATTTTTTATGGACGAAGTGAATAATTATTGTGTCAAATTTTAAAATTAATATGCATTCGATGAAAATTGAATATTTCATCTATCTCACAAAAATATGAATATTTGTAAGTGACATAAATTATAAAAAAATATTAGATAAAAGTGTAATGTGAGATGAAAAATGAGTTTTCATTTATAAAAAGTAGATATAAAAAGTAAATGAATTATGATAAGATAATAGGAATGTGTATATTTTTGTGAGACAATTTAAAATGAAAAAATATTTATGTTTTTGTCATATGATTGAGTAATTTATTGACTAATTTCGGCTTATAACCTCTATAATCAATTCAATTTCATTTTTTACTATGACAAGAAATAAAAAATTAATGAGAAAGAAAAATCTTGAAATGACTAAACCTCAACCCACGAAATTCGGGAAATTCTCTTTTTTTGTATTTTTTTCTTTTTTGTTTTTAGGAAAAAAAGAAAAAATAAGAGTGAAGAAAGCATAGCGGCCGATGGCCACCGTCCTCAATTTCCACCCGAGCCATCGCCGCCTCCACCGCAACTCCGCCGCCGCGGTATTCCTTATCTCCCCGCGCCTCCACTTCCATTTTTTCTGATTAGAACATCGTCCAAGTTGAAATTGGATTCCGCTCCCATTGAATTGCTCGAATTTCACATTTCACAATCCTGCATCGTCAACAATCATCAAAATTCACGCCTCTTTCAATAAGAAACTCTGGGATGGCGTCGGCGGCGGCTTCCATATCTCACAGGCCTCTCAGTGCATGCAATACTCGCCGGCGCTCTAATGTATTGCCATCTTTGCCGGCGGTTTTGCCTGTTTCTTCTTCTGCTTCTATTGACGACGAAAATGCTCCGAGAAATAGAAGGGTTTCTTGTGCTTGCGTTGCTCCGCCTCAAAATTACCAGCCTGCAAACTTTAAAGTATGCCTCAACTTTCATGAAGTTAATTTGTCGTTTTTTCCCCCTTAAAATCATGTGGTTTCTAACTTGGGAAAATGAATGAGCTGAACTTAGTAATCCATGGCTGTTGCTGGGATCTGAACTGGACATTTTAACAGTATTGGGTTAAATTTGGTGTCGTATTTGCTTCGACTCAGCTACCTATAGGTTAATTTTAGCATGATCATCGTTCCAAGATCCTCTTATTATTGCATTTTTGTTTCCATAGTTTGTGTTTGTTGCTTCTCCCTTGGATATGCAGTACAAATTTTGGAATTACAAACTGTTACAATCATTTGATATGTCTGATTATAACTTCTAGGTACATTTTTTTGGATTATATTCATGCGGAAACGTACACGTATGTTCATTTTCTCCAGGGTGCTCACAAGATTGATAATTCAAGCATGAACAAGGAGGATGAGGATGGGCCAGATGTGCTCATTGAATGCCGAGATATCTACAAATCCTTTGGGGAAAAGCACATACTAAGAGGTGTGAGCTTTAAGGTGATTTTCTTATTTATGCTTGTGATTCACTTCAATATTTAGCTTAGAAATGTATATATTATCCAATGTATTTGTTGTTATTTTCAACTGTCTAGAAGATAGTGACTTTACCATCGTGATTTTAGGAAGGAATGAGTATATGGTAAGGTGATTTTTAAGTCGAGGGGATGTTTTTAACCGATCTTGGCTACTCACTATTGATTAGCAGATTAATTCATATATTTTGTGAATGAATGTAAGAATAGTGAATATGCTTGCGTTGCCACAAGAACCAGCTTATTCATTCTCTGCGGATACCGCCTTAACATTGACAAAGTTAATTTCTTTTGTAGATTAGGCATGGAGAGGCTGTTGGAATAATAGGGCCATCTGGGACAGGAAAGTCAACCATCTTGAAGATTATGGCTGGGCTTCTTGCTCCAGACAAGGTTGGTTGCTTTCTTTTGGAATTCTTCAAGTTTGTTGCTTTATTTTGGAATTATGTCGTCCTTTTAACTGATTTCATTATTGATAGAAGTTACTTTAGATTGACATTGACTGTCTTCTTGTGGTCTCTGATTAATTATGAACAAGTAGGGTGAGGTATTGATTCGCGGTAGAAGACGACATGGGTTGATCAGTGATGAGGAAATATCTGGCCTAAGAATTGGCTTGGTGAGATAACATTGTCTGCACCTCTATTATTTCAGTGATTCCAGACAGTTCTTGAATCTCTTGCCCAATGTAACAGGTTTTTCAGAGTGCAGCACTTTTTGATTCTCTCACTGTTCGTGAAAATGTCGGGTTTTTGTTGTAAGATGTTTATCTTTCTAATTAGCTTTTGCTTCACTATTAACAACAGTATTGTTTTAGTTAGGTTTTATATTATTTCTTGAATTTCGGTGACAGATATGAAAATTCAACTATGTCAGAGGATAAAATTGCCGAACTTGTCACAGAGACTCTAGCTGCTGTTGGACTGAAGGTATGTGGTTAATGACCATTTCAATTTTAGCTATTAGTACTATCTAAGCTTATCAAAAACCCTATATATATATATCAATCTGATGATACTGGAAAAATTTCTCAGAAAATGTACTCCAGCTTTAAAAGTTTGGTATGCCATACAGTAAAAGGTCTTATTCATTTCTTAAGCCAGGGGCGGTTTAAGTGAATTCTTTTTACAGGGAGTTGAAGATCGATTACCTTCTGAATTGTCTGGTGGGATGAAAAAGAGAGTTGCCCTTGCTCGTTCCATCATTAATGATACAACAAAGCATGCGATTGAGCCTGAGGTATTATTTGTTCTCCTTCTCTTTTTTGGTGCTCCTCTCACATACAATAAAATATTTTCTCGAGGTTAAGATTTTATATATTTTGGGTTGTATTTTTCTGGTGTTTTAAGGTCATTATACGCAATATCTTATCATGAACTTCAATCCCATTTGCATTATCCAATTAAAAATATCATCATCAATTTCTTATTTAACCATGATGATAGGTGTATATCTCCTTACATTCTGGTATTTATAACTTTGTTGATATCATGTGTGTTTGGAACAGGTGCTCCTATATGACGAGCCAACAGCTGGTCTGGATCCTATTGCATCCACTGTTGTTGAAGATCTCATTCGCTCGGTTCATATGAAAGGTGAAGATGCATGTGGGAAGCCTGGGAAGATTGCTTCATATGTGGTAGTTACTCATCAACATAGCACAATCAAAAGAGCTGTTGATAGGTAGTGATTATTTTCTAGCCTTTTGAACACAACTTTGGCTACTTCTTCTAATCCCAATACTAATACCATATCTAGGCTGCTGTTTTTGTATGAAGGAAAAGTTGTTTGGCAAGGAATGACTCATGAATTCTCCTCGTCGACGAATCCAATTGTTCAACAGGTAAATGTCAATTCTTTCTCCTTGACATAAACTTGAATTTTGGTTGTCATCTTTTTGTTCCTTCTTTTTGGATGTGTATTTACATGCAATGCTAAGACACTTGCACACACACATATAATGTGTCATGTCTTTGTCCTCAAGCCAATACATAGTGGAGAGTCGAGTTGTCGTCAGTGTTATTGCTAAGCATCTACCATTCAGCAGGTTGACTTAGTTTTCTCCAGATATTCATTCTATTTTTTTTTTTTTTTTTTACTTTTTTGCAATACATTTTAGGGCAAAATCGTACTTTTTTACTAGGTTTAGGATCCCTTCATGCACTTCCAAGAAAACGTCCAAAATGCAAATGAGTAATCTTTATGTTTCATGATCCTCTGAGCTTCAACATGAACTTATCCTAATGTTTAGAGTTTTTAATACTCTTCATATACAGAATGTCATGAATCGTAGCAATAATACTTTCTAATTCTTGGTGAAGTTGCCGTTCTCATAATCTTGTAGCAGATTACAGTTTCTGATCACCGCACTTTTTGACATGTACTCAAACCAATCTTCATCGTTTAAATAATTATTCTCATACATGAATCGTACTTTCAGTTTGCATCCGGGAGCTTGGATGGGCCAATTAGGTATTAGGAGGTAGGACGATGTCCGTGTTGGCGCTGGCAAGAGTTTTTTTCTTAGCAAGCTCACTTGCAGATTTCCATCTCTTGCTTCATACGATGTATTTGCTACAACTTTTCCCCATTTGTAGAACTTAGAAAAGTTGAGTTGAATCAAAAGGAATGTGATAGTGTTTCTTTTAAGTCTATTTTTCATCCAGCTTCTTGTTTTACTTCCTAGTCCTAAAATTTCATGTTTACCTTTGGGTGTAGTATCCCATTTTGTCAAAATCATAGGTAAAATTACATGTAACACAGCTATTTTTGTTGACACGTGTTATACTCAAATGTCACTTTACCTTAGCATCGAATTTATGGATTGCAAAGTGCATTATAAGCCTCAAGGAATCTAATGCTTTGAAGTGATGCAAGAATGTTCTTTTAGGTTATGTATAATCAATACTAAGGCATCAAGAATGATGCTTGCTGGTTTTTCAAGAATGCTTTTTTTGCACTATGCCAATCGAATTTGATTCACTTCCTGTTGAAAATGGACAGTATTATATTTACAGAAAATAAAAATCAGCTCAATTTTGTGAGACTGAATTTGTGTAAGAAGCAAAAGCAAGTAACACTAATCTTGTCTACCATAAAAATCAGTAGTTCTTGGTCTGCAACATGTAGTTTCTGGTTTGACCATAGCAACAAAGACCAATAACACCTGCATAGAAACTAACAAAACTAGTTACACACAAAATCCTCACTGAGATCAGCCCCTGCTCGTTCCCATCTCTGAATGGCACGGCGGGGCCGTGGCAGGCCGAGTCGAGGCAGAGGCCGGGGTTGCCGGCAAACGCCCCGGGAAACCTCCAGTAGCCCTGCCTCGTCGGGATGATCCCGGAGAGGCAGTTATAGGACATATTCAACAGCATTAGGTTTCCAAGACTTGATATGTTTTCTTGAATGGAGCCTGAGAAGGAGTTGTGAGACAAGTCTAGCACCTCCAAACTCCACATCTTCCCCATACCCGCCGGAATTTGGCCGTCGAGGAAGTTATACGACAGGTTTAGATACTCCAAACCTTGCAATCCAAAGAGCCCTGCTGGGATAGCCCCCCTGAGTGCATTATCTGAGATGTCGATCCCACTTCGGGTAGTGAGCTCATAGTCGAAGATGAGCTCATTTCTCACTATAGAGACCTGCATTTGCATTCCAACATCTGATTGCTGACTAAACTCTGATCCACCAACAGCATCCCTGTGATTGAAATTTGAACTGGTGTTGAAACTACCATCTGGTATGTAGCCGGAGAACTTGTTCCCGGAGAGATTGATCGTCTTGATTGCTTCGAATGTGAACAGCCAACTCGGTAGGGTTCCATTGAGCATGTTATGTGACAGGGAGAGAAACCTGAGCTTGGACCATTTGGACACAGCATCATTGAGAGAGCCAGAGAGCTCGTTCGAGCTCAAATCGACAACTTCCAACGACTTGCACCCTGCCAACGTGAGGGGGATCTCCCCGGAGATTCTGTTGCTGCTCAGAGCCAATATCCTCAGGCTATCCAATGCATCAAGCTCAGGAGGAATCTCACCAGAAATATTGTTGTTGTTCAGCTTCAATGCCAGCAACTGAAAGCAACCAACAATGTTCAAAGGAATGTTTCCAGACAGAGCATTATGCGACAGATCAATCACTTGAAGATATGTCAGATTCCCAATTCTCTCCGGAATCTCTCCACTGAGAAGATTCTGGGAGAGAAACAAGGCCTTCAAGTTCTTCAGCTCCGTGATCGATGATGGAATCTCGCCCGTCAACAGATTATTCGACACATCAAAGAGCAAGAGGCCGGACTTGCCAGGCGACCCGACAATAGTGGATGGAAGATGTCCAGACAGCTTGTTGAAGCTCAAGTCCAAAACAACCAACTTCTCAGAAAAAACCAATCTTGGAGAAATCCCATATTCTAGTAGGTTGAATGAGAGATTGAGCTGTGTCAGCTCATGACAAGCAGAAATGCAAGCTGGAATCCCTCCTAAAATGGAGTTTCTTGCTAAGTTGAGCACTGAGAGGGACTCAGCAGCCGGCAAGAAGCAGGGCAGAGTGCCCGAAAACGAATTCGAGTCGAGGCTGAGCTGCACCAGAGCCTGCCGGAAATCACCAACAACTCCGGTGAGATTGTTGTGGGACAAATCCAGATAGAGCAATGACATTGCAGAATACAAGGAAGCAGGCATCTCCCCACTGAAATTGTTAAACCCCAAATTGAGCCTCTCGAGTTTGGAAGAGAAATTCCCAATCCACGCCGGAATCTCACCGGAATACACATTATGGCTGAGATCAAGAACCGCCAGCTGGTTGAGCGTGGCGACGGCTTGAGGGGCGGAGCCATGGAAGGCATTGTAGCTAAGATCCAAAACCTTGAGGTTCCTCAAGAGACTGAAGCAGGAGGGGATGGGCCCACGCAGGGAATTGTGGGAGAGGATGAGGGTTTCGAGGAGAGAGAGGTTGCAGAGAGAGGAGTGGATTTCTCCGGTCAAGTTGAGGGCGGAGAGGTTGAGCGCCGTGAGCCGGCCGGAGCGGTTGGAGATGGAGAAGCCATTATCGCCGCCGCCTTCAAAGTGGGATTTGAGCTCCAAGATTGCAGCTTTATCTCGTGGGTCGATGCCCACACTTTGTGGGTTTAGAGAAACGCAAAACCCACGAGGTAATAATAACAACAACAACAACAAGGGTATCAATAGCAAGATGGAAAAAGTTGGGATTTTTATTTTGATTTCGAATTCGATTTCGATTTCCCTCTTGCCTCTCTCTATCATTTCTTCAGTTTCATGGAAGACAGTAGCTATGGAGTGTTTTACTTACCTGGGAAAGAAGAGAGAGAGAGAGAGAGAGAGAGAGAGAGCAAGACATTCGTTGTTGGTAAGTGGAGGAGTGAGTGGGAAAGGGGAAAGGGGAAAGGGAAAGGTCAGTGATGGAAAGCCAAAGGGAATAATACAATAAATAATAATATCACACACAACAATAAAGCGCAGTACAAATTCTTGAATACTGTGTGTCTGTGTGTGAGGGAGAAGACTAATGACTGCATAAACAAAGAATTAACCCTGTGGTTAATGGATAAATTACTTTCGGAATATCTAATTCTCGGTGTATGTGTCGTGTAGCAAAGCATTAGCATTGATTTTTTTTTTTTTTTTTTTGAGGAAAAGCATAGCATTGATTGATCATTAAAAAAATGAGTAATTCTGATAAGGATGAGAAGAAGCGAGAACAAGTCAAAGAGAGAGAAGATTTATTGGCGGCGCCACTCGTCAAATCGGCTAATCCAATCGGAATCTAACATCCATTGATTCGCAATCGAGAAGCAAAGAGTGCCCAAAAGAGTAAATTTACCTAATTTTGAATGGGCCTTGCTGCTTCTGCTTCTGCTGCTGCAGCTGCCAATTTCAACGGGATTTCTTCATTCATCTATGGCTGACTCTCTCTCATTAATTACTCCTATTCTCGATTCGCTTTTACATCATCATCGATAGAAATCGAATCGATGGCGTCGGTGTTTCTGTACCACGTGGTGGGCGATCTGACGGTGGGGAAGCCGGAGCTGTCGGAGTTCTCGGAGACGGAGACGGTGGGCGCGGCGATAGGGGCGATCGGGGATTCGGCGGAGGGAGGGATTCCGGTGTGGCGGAAGAGATCGGTGAAGAGCCCCTACGAGAACACGCAGAGCAGGCAGCAGAGATTCGTCGGCATTCTCAACGCATTGGATATTGTGGCCTTCTTGGCCAGAGAGGATTGCTTGGCCGACCAGGAGAAGGCCATCAACACCCCCGTCTCCGAGGTCGTCGCCGCCGACAACTCCGCCCTCAAGGTTGTCGATCCCGGCACAAGGTGAACCCTTCTCTCTCTCTCTCTCTTCATCTTCATCTCCATGTGTAGAATTGAATATGATCGGATTCATTTGGATGTGATTTAGAAGGTAGCATTGTTGTTGATTGGATAAGATGATGATGATGATGATGATGTTGATTTACAGCGCTCGAAAAAAAATGAAATTTTTGCTCCTTATATGATTTGGACTGAGGTGGTGTGATGGATTGATATATGTGTATGTATACAATGGTGGTTGAAAAGTGAATGAATCAATGTCACTTGCTTCTTTTGCAACTCCTGTTATAGAAACTTTCTTGTTTCATCATCATCATGTGTTTGATTTAGATGGCAGTAGGAGAGCTACATTTGCTGCAACACATTTATAGAAACTGTCTCTCTCTCTCTCTCTCTCCCCTCTCACTAGTATAGTTTTTATTCATCTTTATTAGTTTAGTACACCAGTTTCAACCTCTATGATGATGATGATGATGATAGGTCAACAATAGGTAGAAGATACCCCATTATTTGCAGAGCTTTGTGATGAAGAGAATGAGGTCTGTATGGAAACTGACTGTTTGATTCTTGTACAAGATTAATAGATGCTCTGGAGATGATGAAACAAGGAGCGAGGCGACTCCTCGTGCCTAAGAGCTTAGTCTGGAGGGGGATGAGCAAGCGCTTTTCCATCCTCTACAACGGCAAATGGCTCAAAAATGTGGACTCGTTCGGAGCAGGCAGCAGCACGAACGCGTTGGCTACCCGGCCTTCATCGTCTTCCACCTCATCCATCCAAGACAAGTTCTGCTGCCTCTCGAGAGAAGATGTCCTTCGCTTCCTCATTGGTTGCCTTGGTGCCTTGGCTCCTTTACCCCTCTCTCCCATTGCTTCTCTCGAAGCTGTCAACCCAAACTACTGCTGGATCGAGGCGTCCTCTCCGGCCATTGATGCCACCAAGAAGCTCCCCAACGATCCCTGCGCTGCAGCAGTTGTCGAGCCAACACCAGACGGGCAGCACAAGATCTTGGGTGAGATCTCTCTGGCCAAGCTCTGGAAGTGTGACTACCTCTCTGCTGCGTGGGCTCTCGCCAAATTGTCGGCCGGCCAGTTCGTGATGGGTGTCGAAGATCACATGAACTCGAGATCACTGCCTGACATTGATACCCACAGGGATGAAATAGCTGGAGAGGAGACCAATGGTGCTGCAGCAGCAGCAACAGTTAACACCAATAGGTTGAGAAGGAAGTTCAGCAGCAGAAGCATCGGCTTCTTCAGCAACTCGTCCGATCCAAATCTCAGCACCGGGAGGAGCATGTACCGCGGTAGGACTGCACCCTTGACCTGCAAGTCTACGAGCTCACTGGCCGCCGTCATGGCGCAGATGCTCTCCCACCGCGCCACGCACGTGTGGGTCACGGAGATCGACAACGACGACATTCTTGTTGGCTTGGTGGGATATACTGATATCTTAGCAGCAGTCACACGGCAACCTGCTGCTGCACCAGCTACTTTGGACTCCAACTTATAACCAATATTTGTTGCTGCAATTTTTTGAAGTTTTTTTTCTTTCTTCTTTGTTTATGGGATTTGCTTTGGTTTGGTTCCATTCTGTTTATATCATGGTTGAATGTTGATTGTTGTGTGGTTTCCACAAAATAACCAGTGGTTGTTGTTGCTGTTGATGTTTATCAGAAACAAGAAATAAGCAAAGCTTTACTTTCATTTTTTTTTTCCTTTTCTTTTTGAGATTGCTACTACTTATAATTTTATAGGCCAAGAAGCAGACAAGATAAGCAAGCCCAATAGGACTTGCATGCCTAATGCCTAATATGTTGTTATTATTTGCCAAAAATAAAATAAAAATAATCCATAGAAATTCATAGTTGTATGAGCACAATTTAATCTGTCCCTCAACCATATATGCACATGCAGCCACCCTGTATTTAATATTAGCAACTGCTAACAACCTTCCATCTACTTTCTCCAACTTGTCAAATTCCATCTCATCTACTACTATAGTATAGTTATCATTCAAGAAACAATCAAAGCTACTAAGCCCCATCATCCTCTTTTGTTGTAATAACTACCAATCTCCATTGTAGTAATGCAATGCTACACCACAATAATGCAGCTGCTCTCAATGGACCACCACCATTACCTGCCCCTCCCAACTACTACTACAACATCACTACACTCTCTAAGCAAGACCTCTTTGATTCAATTTTGAACAACCACTGCACTTTGACCCCAAGTGGACCTCCAAAATGGGATTGAGTAATTGAAGAATTAGGTTATCAAAATGATTCAATCCATCAAAGTAAATGGTAGATTGGGCTTTAGTATAATCAACTACCATTCCTATCACAACATAGTATAAGTGGATTGCATAGACTTAAGAAACAAGTGATGAAGTCACCAAATCATTGATAAGGCATATAAGTAGAACTAAACTAATCAACAACTACATGTCTTGTGTCTGCAGCAACCTTGAGATACAAAAGAAATACTATATAATAAAGAAGAGTCCAATCTTAATCAAGCCCTCAGATTGTATAATAAACAAAGGCTGACAAATGCAATAATAAATCAGAGCAATTAAGGCCACAGTCCTAATCCCACTCATCAAGAAACACATTCCCACAAAGCAACATGCACCATCATGCTCTGCCAGAGTCTCACACAACAACTAGGAATAATAAATCTGTAAACATATCATAATCACTTCACTACTGAATCTTCATTTTACAAGATAAACTTTGCATTTTCAACCCATCAACCATCACTCTTTATAGAACTGGGAAACACAATGCTGCTACTGCTACTGCTGCTTCAGCTAAATCTAGCTAATCTTTTCCTAGATGAGAGCTTGGAAGAGCAAAAAAATTACTTGGAAATAGCTAGCTGTCCCTCAAACAAATAATAAACACTTACTATATAAAGTAGCAGGAAAAAGGAACAGAGGTATTCACTTCCTCCCTCTCCCAAACAAGACTCAACAAAGAGCATATCAAGAATTAGATATGGCAACCAAAGCAATTACAAGTCTTGGGTGTGAAAGAGCAGAATCCAAAGGGCCTGTTTGGAATGTTGCAATTGATTGCATAGCAGCATGGAGATGGCAAACAGTAGCTTCTGCTTGCACCTCCACAGCAAGTGCAGAGTGAACAAATCTGAAAGCTCCCCAATTTCCTTCTGCTCTCATTCACCATCACCATCATCTCCACTTTCCCCAGCTCCACCAGCGGCACCATATCCTCCGCCGCCACCTGCAAGATCAAGAACACGTTTTTATCAATCAAGACCCAATTTTTAGGGGTGCCCAGATGGGAATTCAAGAAACCAAAGATGGGTTTTTCACAAGAAAGCTGTGGGATCTGTCCTCTGATACTGTACTTCATCACAGTACACAAAAAAAGAAAAAAAAAAGTGGAGGGGAGAGAAACTTACCATGAATAATCTAAGTTGATGATGGAGACTAGAGGTGAATAAAAGAAACAACACAGACCAGAAAACCCCACTACTAATTGCGCGCATTTCTTACTGCCTTTGATGTTCTTGAAAAGGAAAATTAAAAGAAGAAGCAAAAGGGCTGGAAAAATAATTCAGGAAAAATGGTGGTGATGAACTAGAATCTGGAAGGAGGAAATGGAAGTGGATTTTTTTGTTGAGGGAAGAGGTGGCGATTAGGTATGAGCATGCATCTATCTATCCAACTATTGCTCGCTAATAAATAAAGTAGTTTTGGTTTTGAATGTGTGTAGGAGAGGAGGAAAGGTGGGGGTTAATTGCATTCAATAAACCCAAAGGGAAGAATTGCTAAATTTTGCAAATGGATCTTTCACACCTATGGCTTTTTCATTGTTTTTGGGGGAGATGGTAAAAATGCAATATTGAGAGAGAGAGAGAGCCTTGTTGTGGTGCTTTTGTTCCCTACACTCCAAGAAAAAAGATACTCCTACTACTTCTTGTATTGAACTTCATTTTACCTAATTCTTTTTGTAATAAAATATATGTCTAATTCATTTTGTAAGATTATTTGAAAAAGTAAAATTATAGTGTAAAATACATAAACTCATACATATTATGAACTCATACATATTATCATGAAAATTATAATATGGACTCAAGTCAAATAGGACAACTAAAAAAAAAAAAAAGATCAAGTAACGGAGAAGTAATAAAAACTTTTCTTTATCCTAGTAAGTGGAAGGGATATTTGCCGTAAAATACACTAATTTTCATTAAATTCTAGTTTTTCCCACGATCTTTAAAATTTGAAAAAAAAAATACACCACCTTTCGATTTTTTATGATTGATCTCATGGGTATAAAATACTCTCAAATAGAAGCTGATTTTAGGGCTTTTGACTTAAATTTGTTGATACATAAGCCAATGCATCGACTTTATTATGCCATCTTTATTATACGTCATGTTTAGGTATCTAAGTCAAAAGCCCTAAAATCAGCTTCTATTTGGGATTATTTCATACTTGTGGGAAAAAATTAAAAAAAATCAAAAAATGATGTATATTTTTTTTTTCAAATTTTAAAGGTTATGGGAAAAATCAGAATTTGTTGAAAGTTGGTGTATTTTACGGAAAATATCCCTAAGTGGAAATAGTGATTTGTTTTAATTAATTTTTTTTAAAAGAAGGAAAATACTCTCTGTATTCCACTATAAATGAAAATGACAAAAAATTTTAACACACGAATTAAGGAAAAGATATAAAATTATAACCTATATTTTTTCATAATTAATTTTTGTAAGTTATAAAATAGACTATTTATAAGGGGACAAATTCAAAATGAAAACATTTTACTTTTAATGGAACAAGGGAATATGAATTAGGGTAAGGATGTGAAATACTAGTAAAGTGAAGTGGGGTATATAAATAGAGAGGAGTTGAGGGGGTGAGAGGAAATTGTCACGTGCGCTAGTAAATCTTGGTCGGCGTTTGCTCCCAAGAGTAATGTCTTTTCTAGGGAATAAATTTCAAGAAATTTATTATTATTTCAACCCCCAAAGTTAATTTTGGTACTCAACTTTAAAAATGTAATTAACGAGGAATTATCATAGAGTCATATCAATTATATATATGGCTTAATTGGACCAATTAGTGGGTGGAGTTTGATGTCTAATTTTTTGAAGAGTAGTTTGATGTCTAATTAATTAACGTTAAGAGAGAGAGAGAGAGAGAGAGAGAGAGAGAGAGAGAGAGAGATATTGGTCTCAAATAAATGTTTGAGAGAATTATTCCATTTAGTTGATGTGTTTTTATTTTAAGTTGTTGCAACAAGTTTGCTATTATTGCACCTTAATATGATTGGTACACTTCAAGAGATAAACTAATGCTGCCGAGCATTTAAACAAAGCCTTTGAGAAACAAAATTTTATCTTAGTCTTGAATTAAATTATAAAAATAACACTCCAAAATTAGTTTCCGAGAACTATGAATATTTATTATTTAAAGTAAAATGAAGAACCTTTTGTTGAAGTTTTTTTTGATATGCAATGTATATATTAAATTATAATACTGAATGTACATTACAATGAATTAACCAAACTACAACCCATTTAGTATAAACTACAGACTAAATAACCAAATAAATGAAAATACAATTAAAACGACGCCGATGAAATTTGAACTAATAACCTTTTGCAAGAAAGAGATTTTAGTATCTTAACTTTGCCGCTTAAATTCGATAATATATTATTGAAGTTAGATTTTGTGAGCATTGTGGATTATATATGAGCATTTACATTGAAAGATAATCTTAGTAGATAAAAATAGTAAGGCTAACTCTTATTTATTTTGATGTATTGAAAATTTTGAAATATTTCAAGATCTTTGATTATTTATATCATTTAAAATTAATTTTATTTAAATTTTATCCCATTAAAATGGTGGAATTGGAGAAATCATACAAAGTAAATGCCTATATGAGTAAATACAATTAATTGAGTGGGCCGTAGAAAGGAATGAAAGAAGGCCCATTGTGATGTTTGAAGCCCAACAACTGCGGCCCCCAACCCATGTTTACCTTTCTTTTGTCCAAATCCCACCAATCAATCAAACTTCCTAATTTTCAATCCCCAGCTAGCTACGAGTAAACCTCTCTCTCTCTCTCTCTCTCTCTCTCTCTCTCTCAAATTCGACGCACAGCGGCAGATCAGATCAGCAATTCGTCGGCGATGGCGAAGAGAACCGGTGCGCCGGGGATGATAGGTTTCGACGGCGTCCGGCGGAGAAGAGCCGTAGAATCGCTGCCGCCGCCGTCGGTGTTGACTCGCGCTGTGAGCTCCGTTTTCAGCTTTGTCCGCTTCGCTGAATTCGAGATCCTCTTCGTTCTCTTCTTCCTCACGGCTTTCGTCATCTTCAAAGATCTGGTTAGACTTTTCTCCTCTCTTTTTCTTTCTTCATGATTTAGCGATGGCGATGAGAATATGAGTGAAGATTATTTTGATAGGGATTTGAATGCAGTAGTTGTATAATTACTAACATATGCAAATCAATTGCAATCGCAGACCTCAAGACCTGAATACAATGATATCATGGTGAAGAAGCCCGGTGGCCGCGATTGGTGGCCCCACTAGACTAGTTCCAATATTTTTATTTTTATTTTTATTTTAAAGGGGTAGTTCCAATGTTACGAGATTACTATGATTTTGGAATAAATAGTTTTTTTTGTTTTTGTTTTTTTCCCTTGAAGATTGTAACCATGTAAAATATATTTGCATGAATCCGATTACAGTATGGTGTAGTTTCACAAATTCAATCACCACACTCATGAATCCGTAGATATCATAGGAGGCGAATTTCGTGCCCTAATTGTTCCAACTCAGAAACATAAATCTAATTGGGGATAAAAAGCATGGTATATTTTTTAATAATGAAAGATGCTCCTCCATAAAAACAAACTGATGTATCTATTTGATTGCATTTGCAGCAAACTTGAATAATTTCCTCCTCTTACATGCTTCTTGTTTCTGTCTCTCTCCACATCCATTTTACTTGAAGTTCCTTGATACATTATTAACTGCAACTCAAAAATATGAGAAGAGAACCAGTCATTTATAGCATAACAAAAAACTGCTCTTTCTTTGTCAAAAAAAAAAAAAAAACCACTGCTCTTTCAGACAAACTTCACTGAGATTAATACCCTGTGTCTGTATAATCTCTCTTTTACAAGTAATTAAAACAGCCTACCATGCCAGGAAGGGCACTTCTACACAAATCTAATACTCCCTCCATCCCACTAGAATAGGCTCAATTCTTTTGGACACAGAGATTAAAAGCTTACTTTTGAGGGGGAAAATGGTGTGTGGTTCACACTAATTAAGTACATTTTTTTTCACTCAAAATGGAAAACGAGCATATTCTAGTGGGACGGAGGGAGTACTAGGTAAAGAAATCAACTGCCTAGTTTCAATCCATAAAATATGTATGAAAGAGTAACTAAACAACTAAAGAAAGTTCAATATTTATTCTCTCACTCATGGTTATGAAAGGAATTCAAGAATACCTGGTATTGCCCCTATAGAAGAATTAACTGATACAAGGGATAGAGCGAGCCGTGCCTTTCTTTCGATCTTTCCCCCGGCTAAGTGATCAGTATAGCAATCTCTGAACTGCTGATGAGAAATTAACTATTTCAACTTGGAAGCAAGCTTCCTTGCAGATTCAGCATGTGGAAGCAAGATAGGTCGATCCCTACACAGTGAGACAGTAATGAACTTGAAAACTTATACAAAATTCAAGATAATTAATAAAGCACTCAAATAACTATCAGAAGTTACCTGATTGAGTTTTGGCACAGCAGAACTTGATCTTTAGCTTTCTCAGTGGATTGTTTCTGATAATGGAACAACTGCCTCTAGACTTGGCTCTTACGGGGAACGAGAAATAGTATATATTTTTTTTCATGGTTTTATCTATAAGACTGACCAGATTACAATAGAACTCAATCACATACAGCCTAAACCAAAGTAGGTTGAATTAACAACACACGTTCCAGCCGAGTTCCCATTGCCATAGAACATATGACCCACAAAGCAAACTAAATCAGACAAAACACATCACACAAAATACAAGAATAGATTACTTAGAGATTTGGTGTGTCTGGATATTGATGCACTGCATTTCTCATTACTTTAATCTTCTACATCAATACTGTTAAACAGAAACCTACTGGTCATATAACAGCGTCCAGATTGCAGACATAAAAAATAACCAGCCTAATAACACAACTGACAGCTAAGAGGCACACTTTAGATTCCTGATAGAAAAAACTAAAGCAGCAAATAATCAGTGATCGGTCTAATAACACCTTAGCCTATAAAATCAATGCTCACAATTTGTCATAATCCTCACTAATGACCATTACATGAAGGATGTAGCATGCGTTCCAGACAAGTAGGAAATTAACCATAAGCAAAGAATAGGTGCATCAAAGTGATTAGTAGTGAGATAATAACACCTCAAATTACCAAAGTAATGCTCACAATTTAAGATAATCCTCACTACTGACCATGAAATGAAGGACATAACAAATGTCCTAGACACATAGGAAATCACCCATAATCAGCAGAAATAGCTATTAGCGCAAGGAATGACTCTGTATGTTTTTGGGAAGACTATTGCCGAGAGAGGCAAACCTTGCTGCAAAAAGAAATGCTCAGAAGACTGTCAAAGTGATACAAACATATCAGATTGATGGCTGTCAAAAAAATGGAAACATCCACCACTGCCTTTAACAAATGTGAAAACATTTGCAGATTTATACATTGCAGCGAGTTTAAGAAGTCAATCTAGTCAACTGAACTGCATCTTCAGAAAAGCAGATCGACATGGAATTGAATTCTGTACATCTCCAGCCAGGGAAATGAATTTACAGGAAGCTGTTATTTATTTATCTTCCAAAGATTAAATAAGACAATAACTCAATTACTTTTGGAAGAAATATTTTCACTCTGAGTCAGTGTTATTATCACCCGAGGATTTTTGTCTAGCCTCTGACAAGGAGAGCCGCCTATTGTGTGTGGCGTCAACGAGTCCATCTGGAGAGAAATTTAATGGAACTGTTCCCGGTGAAGATGCCATAAAACGGAGAACGGCTGTGGAGTCAGTTGATGATGAGACAGGGGTATTGTATGCAAAAACTCTCATGGGGTGGTCAAACTTGCAGCTTGGACCAAACTTGCAGATACCATATCGTGAGTAGAATACACATAGAGGCTCCCCCTATAACCAACAACAAATAAATTTACCGATAAAATGCTGACTAATTCTACAAATACTCTAAAAGGTTAGGTGCCAAGTACCAACACAAAAAACATACAGGTTTTTATTAAAGATTTACTAATTGATCTTAAGTCAACATAGGGAGAAGCATATAATATGGTTCAACTGGCAGATAATCAAAAGATACAAGATATAGAATATACCAACATCAAATAAGAACTCAGATGAGTTAAAATGTTTCAAATGAAATGACTTTTAACAGTGTGTCATTGTTTCTAATATCTATACTAGATTGTCATTGCAAGCTAACATCAGTGTGTTTTACCCTTCTTTCTACAATCCTTAGTATTTAGAAGAGATAAAATGACTGAGAGTTTCCAACCATAGGCCCTCTGTTCACCAGAAAGACAAACAAAAGTTTGAATCAAATTGATTCAGCCCTGAGACAAAAGCCTTCCAAGATCAAGGCACGAGCAAAACTTTACTATGAGATTCTGAAGCTCATTCATACAATTGAGATCACAGAACAGATAAACAGAAAGCACTATGATAAGTAGAACAACCAAACTGCAAATGATCTCTTCTAGCCTTTCTATGCACTTTCTAGTGGATGTCCGCCAGTCAAACCAACTCTCTTTTTATTCTTTGTGATTCATAATTTAACAGTAATGTTCAAAGACCTACAACCTGACTAGTGACTCCTATGAATAACTGAAAATGAAGGGAGATAACCATTCTTGGTTTATTTATCCAAGGAGTGTGCTAGAAAAAACCATGTATAAATGTTGGTGCAGAAACCTCAGAGATTGGCTTACCGGCCGTAAAGGAAGTCCAATTGGACTCAAGTGACAGTCAGGAACAGGAACCAGTCTTTCCTTAGGATGGTGAAACTTACAAACTGCACCAAATTTGCAGTCCCCGGTCTTCATATAAAACTGGCATTCAGGCTGACCTGGTCTCTCAGGAAATACATTATCTTTTTGGAATGAGTAATATCCCATTGGCACAGAACCAAACTCAGATGCAACATTTCCAGAGTCGCCCTGATGTGATGCTCCATCACTCTGGATGTTTACCGCTGAAGGGTGTTGGTTTTCAGATGATAGAACTGAACCCAGTTGACCCTGAAAAGCCATGCATGAGCAAATTCAGATTTTATCCTGAATCTAGATACTTCTTGGAAGGATCTTGCATCCAACCAATGGAACTTCTCTGTTTATTACTCTCTTTGTGAGAAACAGGTTTGGGAAAGAGCGCCTCATACATGCATTTTTTTCATACCACAAGACTGAAGTGTGATTTAAGCTTTCCATGTCAATTAAACTTCCATGATATGAAATAGTTACTGTGATTGGGGCATTGAACATGCTCCAGACTGTCTCGGTTAGACAAAGCAAAGCCATACTGAACAATTAAGCATAGAGAAAACAAACTCATAAGAAATATTACACTGTATGTGTTCCATCCAGGGACAGATACCACTCCCTGTTGCATGACAAGGGGTGCATAACTTGAAGGGCTTTGCCACCGTGGACTGGCTATAAAAGAAGCTCTTGACAATGGATATGACAGCTGGCTGGTTGTAGGAGAATGAATAGGAGGATATACGGCAGAACCACGTAAAGAGACCATCATATTTGAAGGCTGAGGATGATGGAATTTACAAGTGCTCCCAAATTTGCACTGTCCATTTCTGATATAATATGCACATTCCATCTCATTCTGTAAAAAATACAATGAGCAAACCTAAATCAAAACAAGAAAGCTTGAAAAAATCATGCAAAAGTTAATTTTGTTAAAGAATTGACTTTCATTATAAATTAGATGTTGAAAACACCAAATTTCTTGAGAACAGACTGTTAACTCAAAACCATTCACCAGTCAGGTACAAGGTATTTTCGCGGTAGTCACATGCGTCCTCTAATGAAGGTACACATCATCCAGAAGCCCAGCTTAGCCCCAGCCTTTTCATGAACTAGACCACAAAAGCGACTGTGATCTCATTCAAAGTGCTTTCTTCATCATTCCTTGGACTCATCCATCGTATTCCTCTCAAAACTAGACCATACTCATAACCTAGTTCAGAAAAGTGAAGCTAATTTTTTCTTCACCGTTGTGAAGTTCTCAACGAGATATTTATTTAGATTGTGTTACAAAAACTAATGAGAAAGATAATGCCTGTGAGCATCACTCAGTAATTTATAACCGCACTTAGTTATTGTAAAAATGATCATATATCAAAACTATCGCAACTAGGTCAAACAAAAAAATGTATGTAGAACTCCAAATTTTCTATAAGTTGATTAAACTTAAAAATCAACTACAAGAACTAAACCAAGGAAAAATGAGAGGGAGGTATATGTGCGGACCGGGCGAAGTGGATAGCCCAAAACATTTAAGGCAACTCTTCCGGTAATCCCAGCTTTGTCTCGAGGATGATGAAATTTGCATGTGGCTCCAAACTTGCATGTCCCTGTTTTTAAATAATACTGGAGAGAAAACAAAAATGTTCAAATGATAATATAAAGTGGAAACAAGTTAGATGCAATTAGAGAACTTCAGTCAAACTTTAAGTTAAAAGTGACAAAAGACAGCATTCATATTTCAAAAAGTCCACTAAGAACCCTAACCTTCTTCCAATGAAAGCAATCTATAATCTTTTATTATTAAACTTCTAACACCTACATTAATATGTATTCGCACACTTGGTAAAACAGATAAATAAGAAGACCATACGTCTCAAAGATCTTGTAGTGCCAGCATTGTAAACTTTGACCGTACAAATTCTATTAGACAATAGTCAAACAAAAACCCATAAGAGCCAACAAGAGTAGAAATAAATCAGAGGAAATATACAAATGAGACAAAAAAAAAACCCTACTAGGAAAATCAACAAACTCAAAAATACAAATGAATTCAGACACAAAATGCCTAAAAAGAAGTTCATTATAAACCCTTATGGAATCACCAAAAAAATCAGTCTACGTGGTATATAGCTAGACAGTGTGTGAGCAAATGTAATGCCACAAATGAAAAAAAAAAAAAAGTTGTATACACACATACCTGACATTCAGGTTGTCCTATCCTTTCTGGATATTCACCTTTCATCCTTGCTGTGGCAATAGCCTATAATTTAGATTGATAAATTTCAGACTAAGGGTACAGACAAAAATTAATAGTACAAAAAAGGATCAAAAGATGCATACTTGCTTCTAAAAATAGGTAAACTAAATCTGTTCAGTTGTTGTTTATTGATTTAGGATTCAGCATTCAAGTTAACCAGGTGACAAATCCAATAAGTGATTGTTTCCGTTAGATTTTTACAATAATATACCCGGCAAATAATCCCCAAACACCAGCTTCAAAATTCAAGATGCAATGCAACCCAATCAAATTGGTAACTGAGGCAAGTAAGAGTCAAACTTCCATAAGTCATTCAAACTGATATATATACCACATACCAGTTTCCTGTTGGGAGGGTGGTTAAATCGACATGTAGGCCCAAATCGGCATACTCCTGTTCGAATGTAGTATGAACAATCCGGTTCACCTTCACGCACTGGATAAGGTCCAGATTCCATCTGTTCCCTTGATCTCATGTTCATTTGCCACAAAACATCTGAAAATATAAGATGCCATTAGTGAGAAACTCATCTTCTAATTTATATGATGTAATGAGCCTCCTCTAGGAAAAGATGACCTTCTATAGTGCACAATTTGGAACCACCAGCCTTTGCATAAAATAAATGTCAAGACCCCTTTTCTAGTTGTTGAATATTGCAATCTTAGTGGGCAGAACACCAAACGTGATACACATCAAATGCACTTGGATATCCATACAAAATCACATATTTAAATAGTGCAGAAATAAAATTATCTCCGAAACATGGTAGATGAATGACAAGGAGAAAAGGAGTTACAGTTTGCTGAAAAGATTGGGGGGAATTTCAAGGCACACAATTAACAATTTTAGTAAGCCTGTCGGACTACATTAAAATCAAAAGTGTTTTGAAGTAGGGAAAGAATAACATGAGTGGAAGGTTATGTTATAAGAGCATATACACGAAGACCTTACGAATGTCGACACAATCAATTAGCAATTTGCAAGCTACGCTACACTAATCTAATCCACAAGAAACAAAAACAGAGAGGGTGAAAAGAACTGAGCCAATGCCAGTAATTCTTACTAGTGATCAAGTAAGCTACACAGAAACAAGCATATGTACAGTTAAAAAGCTTCACTCATACAAAACCTACTCCTACTCCTCCCTTGAGCATAAACTAGCTAGCGTTGGAAAAATGCACAAATAATCAGTCAACCCCACGGCACCCCGATCATCAACGGATACCAAACCAAAGTCAATGCCAAGGAGAGACGCGATCGCAAGCAAAACCCTCCCTCAACCTCCACGAATTCCGCAAATGCTACTATACTTGACGCAATCAACGCACATAAAATCGGACGCAGAAAAAAGAGGGTTTTAGAAATCAAGGAAGAGAGGAAGAAGCAGGCCTTGGTGGTGCATGGAGGAGGAAGCGGCGGTGACCGAAGCTCGCGACATTGGAATTCACCACCCGCATCCGCATGACATGACCTCCGCGAGCAGCTGCGCACAGTAGCAGTAGCAAACGGTGAGATGGGCGAAATTGTGTGCGTGTAGCATCCACGAATAAAGGCGCAGGGGAAAGGAATGGAGCAATTAGGTGGTGGCGTAATGGCGTTCTCTCTCCTCCACAGAAAGAGAAAAATAGTGCTATACGAGAAAAAAAGGAAAAAAAAGGAAAAAGAAAAGCAGAGGAAAATGAGAGGGAGAGAGAATAAAAATCAACCAACCAAACCACTCATTCACTCTCTCACACACTCACTGCGTGTACTCTTCAAGTATCAAGAGGGGGACCCACTTGCATGGTTTGTGTTGGTCAAGAGTTAAAGTGATTAGTGGCGATGCCTAGATCAAAGATTTTCGATTCGAGTACGACTCTCATATAATTTTTAATTTGTTTTATTTAATACTGTTAATTAAAAAAACCTCCACTTTATTGGTCCAGCGATAGTGTGGATAATGCTCAAAAAAATTGAGATTTTAAGTTTAAATTCATTGTGATACGGTCTTTAAATTTCTTTTACTTATCAAAGAAAAGGGGGTGCCGTACTTTACAAACAACCACACTCAAGCCTACGGATTCCAATCGCTACCCGCTTCTTCTTTTAGCCACATGATCCCAGATTATAGGTATGCACGTATCGGACCGAATAAAATCAAAAAAAAGATTAACTAAATTGATAGATTTAGGTTTAGTTTGATTTTATTTGATGTTTAAGGATGAGGGATTTCGATTCGACTCAAATTATAAGAATCGATAGGTTTTAATTCGATTCTCGATTGAGAATTATATGGTTCGGTCAACGACCTATTCGATCGAAAGGTATTAATTTATGTGTGTGTGTATATATATATATATATATATATATATCTTTTCTTAGTTTTTTTTTTTGAAACGAAAACGAATTACTCTTTATTAATATCGAAATGAACAATGTTGAAAAATTACGCTTCCAGATTATTACATCCGGAGAACTAATAGCAAAATTTGCTAGCTCATGTGCACCTAAATTGCATATATGCATTAACATTATTACATATATGTATGCAATGTAATTTGCAATATATGCATGATTATATATATAATATGTACTACTTGATCTTGAAATAATATATATTATTTATTGATTATTTTATTCATCTGTGAAAAATATAATATAATTGCCTCATTCAGCGTCCACAATATTTTTAAAAATTAATTTTAAATTAAAATTTTCATTAAATTTAAATTTAAAAATTACAATTACAATAATCCTAAAATTGAAAATTGATTTTTTTTATTTAAAATTGAATTTTTATAATATGAAATTTAAAATGACTATTCTAAATATTTTTTTTTTCTTTTAATACGGCCCGTGCAACACACATGCCTTTCTTCAATGCCTTCAAGCTATGTTGCATAGGTACGGGGGCGCGGATGCGGGGGCGATACGATACGAGTACGGGGATACGGATTTTTAAAAATTATAAGGTGCGAATCGGCAAGGATACATTTAATTATTAAAATTTTATGATATATAATGCTTATAAAATATATACAATTTAAATTTTCTTAAATTAATTATTTGTAATTTACATTTTATTTTACCCAAAAGTTAAGCATTTTCAATTATATAAGTTAATTGAGCAACAATATAACGATTCAAATATTATTAGTCCAATATATAAGTCATAATTGGAAATAAAATTATCAAAATAACCTTGTGTATGCCTTTCGTGCATGAGATACGTGAATTTCGCCTATGGAATTTGTGAATCCAATTTATTTTTATAAATTGTTTTAAAAGATACGCCACGTGGCGAATCGGGTGCGAATCCGACGAGAATCCGAGAGAATCGCACCCTAAAAGAATCCGATTCGCCGTACATGCTAATTTTTGAAGAATCCGTGCATTATAGCCTTCAAGCTGAGCTTGTGAAATCAAGCTAGGGGCGCGGCAATGGAGCGAGCTCACCGAGGTGAGGCTCGAGTCCCTCGGTCGAGTCCTACAATGAATGCCTTGGAAAAATCATATCATAACTCACATTTAATCCTTATAATTCGTCCACAACCACTCATTTCTATATGATAGTACTCTATTAAATAAATGCTCCATGTATTATATGGGTTTAGTATTATATTATACTCCCTCCGTCCCGGCTTTTGGTATCCAGTTGAGAACGGCACGGATTTTAATAAAGTGATTGATGTGTTGTGAGTGAAATAAGGGTCCCACATTTTATATGAGAGTTAAAATAATTAAAGTGGAGTAAGGGTCCCACCTACTTTTACCAAAAATAGAAATGGATACTAAAATATAGAACGGCCAAAAAAGGAAAGTTAAATACTAAAAGCTGGGACGGGGGGAGTATATGTTTTAATTTTTTAATATAGAATTCATGTATTTATTCTACTATTCACATATAAATACATTTACTTCATGCACACCCATAGAAATTATTGAAAGTAGCCAAGAAAGGTCTTCTCTCTATAATTGTGAAAGTGATTTGAGACTTACTAGGACACAGATTCAGCATTGTCTACATAAAACGAAATACTCTATTTCGAGTAATATTTCCCAAATGCAATATTTATTACCAATCCCTCGCCATAAAGTAGAATTATACCACTAATAACATAAACATTTCAATGATTAGACTACAAACCTCTATTAAAATACAAATTATAAACTATGAATTCTAAGTGGAATAGATATAAATTCTATGTAAAACACATAAATTCGAAAACTAAAATTTTTGCTCCTCACGGGATTCAAACTCTGAGCCATAAATACATCTAACAAAATAATGAATCCACCATAGATCTTCATAATCTAAGGACTAAAAATAGTTCTAAGTTTTATTTCCAACCCTATGTATATATCAAATTCAATATTTGTCACCACACGCCATAAATGTTTAATTATACCAACATCATCAATCTTGAAATGTCACGTGACAACAAAATTATATGAAATGAAACTCGCCCTATACATAGTCCCAAGGGGGATAGTAACTAAGTTCCTTTATAAAATAATTGAAACATAATGCAATGCCTTTTTCACATCTTGTCTAGTACGTGAAAAGGCTGGAACAAATTCTCATCTATCTGCTTATGCTGAGAGCCAAACACAGTGCCACCTTCCCACCCACCAAAAGTGAACATTTCCACTATCAAGATAAAATGCTATGTCACAATCACACAACCATCCCCACACTTGCATCTACCTACAACAGCACAATATGTATTCCCACAAACATGCTGGCAATACCTGATGGATAGATTGTTGAATCGAGGACGTAAAATCACACCAACTGCCCCGTCCCTAGAGCTTCATGGAGAAAGCAACTCGGATGAGGGTCCGTTGCTCGTACAATATGTCAGTCACAAGGAATCCTACTCCAATCCACACTGTTCCAAACTTTCATCGCTATCCAAAATCTAGCAGACTAGGATGGGTAACACACAATATGATGCAGGCAGTTGTGAGACTAAAATCACTATACTTAGCATTTATCAATCAATTTGTTCTCCCAAATTATACTACAATATGGCTAAATAAAGCTCGGTACAACAGTGAGGATTGCAAAATACCTACCCCAACTGTAGGATAAATTTACTGAAGATACAGATACTTTGGCACACCACAGCTTCTCTGTAACTATACAACTCTGAAGAATAGTCACAGCCATCTACAAACCTCTGTTACTTGAAACTTAGTCGCTCTCTTCATTTTCATCTGCAAACAAAAATGATCGAATAATGGGTAAGAAAACTTAAACAGTATATTCAATTTTGTGGTATGGCATGATCAGTATTTCCTATATGGATAACAGAGTTTGCTCCTCTGTTGCACTGTTACATCGACAGTCCAAGAGGGATATAAATTATCTCATCAAATAAGCTCACTAGGAAACAGGTGGGATGTCAAAGTGCAAAGCGTCAGTGTTCAAATCATTAAGGCAAGTAACTGTGAGAAAATGACGAGGGACCTTAAATGAAAATCTATTAATTTTACCTAAATCGAATTCTTCACTTTCATCTTCATCATCTTGTTCCTCATCATCACCATCATCTTCTTCCTCTTCTTCTGCCTCCTCCTCCTCCTCCTCCTCCTCGTCTTTCTCCTTCTCTTCTTCCGCCTCCACCTCTTCCTCCTTCTCTTTCTCCTTCTCCTCTTCCACCTCTTCCTCCTTCTCTTTCTCCTTCTCCTTCTCCTTCTCCTTCTCCTTCTCTTCCTCTTTATTGTCATCCTTGAGATCTTTGACATTGTTTTCTTTCTTTTTACTATCTTTAGCATCAACCTTGTCTTTCTTACCACGAACTACAGGTTTCTCCGGAGCCACAAAACTAAACGTTGATCTTCTTCTTGAACTGGAAATGATGTTGCTCATGTCAATGCCTTCAAGTTCTCTGGCTCTTTCTTTTTTCTTTCGACAATCTTTGATTTCTGAAATCATGAAAATGGCAGCATCATTCTATCTACAGAGGGTGTGTGTGAGTGCATGTGCTGGGGGTGAGGAAAACTGGATCCAGAGAAATTACACTAATGCAGGCATAGAGAGCCTTCCCAAGCCACATTC